>NC_137689.1:27665600-27828100 GCF_963989245.1 Nansenia antarctica | reverse complement strand
CACACAGTGTCACTCAGTCACAAGGCTCCTTGTTTTAATAACACAATGAAAGATGACTGTTAAGGGTGCTGGCTCAGATATTTTCCTTTTCCATTGTTCTTTCGAGCACTGTTTCAGCCACTAGGGTGGCTGCCTAACCAGGATAGCCCAGAACAGCTCAGCTGGGTTCAGCTCGGTTCTGCCCTGTAGTGTGAATGAGGGTTAAGAGCACAGTTCTGGTGGCTCGACGCTGCTGATGTGGATGTCTCAGCTAGAAAGAGTCACAGGTGTACCTGACAATAGCTTGGAGAAAAAGGGCAGCCCTGCTAAATCATAGAAGCTTTTATGAATACACTTTAACCAAGAGAATTAAAAAATCAAGGCACGATAACAAAGCAAGCCTAATGGAAAATACGGGGATGGAACAGAGAGTGTGTGAGATTGATTGTGAAGCATTAGGAAGCCCAATCGAGCCCTGAGAGTGCGGCTGAGAGTCACGCAGGGTGACCCTGACCATCTGTTCAGCCGGTGGCGGGGACAGGAGCCCCCTCAGGTGCGGCGGCGAGCCTGTCAGGGAGATGAACACACACAGCCAAGGACAGAGGCCGATCCTCTAGTGTCGGCGAAAAGGTGAAACGTGTTGGTTTGTGCTTTGCTGCCCTCTTCGGTCACACTGAAAACGTATGCATAATGGACCTATGGCTAAGCCACGGCCCCTTTGAGAACTCGGACAGACAAACAACGCTTCACTGACAGTGACTGACTGACTGACCGACCGTGACTTTTCGAATGAGCAAACACATATCCTCGTAGCGAAATTTAACCTGGATTAACGACCATACCGGATGTTTTAGGAAGTTCTTTGTTTGTACCAAATAGAAACCTTTATCTCTGCTTGAGTCTGTCTGAGACATGTGAAACAACCTAACCATCGGGTTCTTTTATCAGTAGCGAGCCAATAGTGCCACGTTTTGACTCACGTAGAAATGTATTGATAATGAAATACAAATGGATTCTGTTTGGACGTCGTTGTAGAGTGATATTGTGATGTTATTGTTTACACAAGGCCTGTCAAAAGATTATTGAGCAGTAAATGTTCTACAGCCTCCACAAGCTACTGAGGGGTAGACTCAGGGTAGAACATTTCATCTTTTCCGCCTGGATTCAAGTCATTCTTATAAATTCAGGGTTCAACAAAATGCTTATAGGGATTTCCTGGATTGCTAATTTAGCCAGTGTCTTCAAAATGTGCTAAATGCAAATTGATAACAAAATGTTAACCCGGTCTTGTACATTAACCATTTAAAAGTCACAACGGTTGATTGTCAAGAGTATGAGTCAAGTGGATTTCATGCCTACAAATGTATTATAAAATGTACAAGGAATTTTAAAGTGGAGCTAGGAAGTAATAATAATAATAATAATAATAATAATAATAATTCATTGTATTTATATTGCGCTTTTCTGGGGCTCAAAGATGCTGACAATAATTATGGGAAAAACAGAAAACACAGAAACAACAAGCATCAGATAACATCAGAGTTAACGAACAGCACAGGGAACAATTAACACAGCAATGTCCACGGAGGGAGGGGGGTGGCAGGGTTTGGGGAGATGGTTAGGGTTAGGGGAGGTTGTATGCATGGGAGAACAGGTAGGTTTTGAGGTGGGATTTAAAAGTGGAGAGGGAGGGTGAGTCTCTGAGTGGCTGGGGGAGAGAGTTCCAGAGGCGGGGTGCAGCTCGTGAAAAAGCACAGACTCCGAAGCCTTTGAGTTTCGAGGGTGGGACAGTGAGGGGAACAGTGGATGAGGATCGGAGGGTACGGGTAGGGCGGTGGGGGAGAAGGTGGTCAGTCAGGTAAGGCTATGGAGGGCCGGCTATGGAGGGCCTTGTATGTGAGAAAGTATGTGAGCTCCTCTATGCTCTATGGTTGTTGTTCCAAGGGTAAATGGTAATTGGACTGCACTTATATAGCGCCTTTTTTGCTCCCCCCAAGCTGCTCCAAAGCGCTTTACAACGGCCTCTCATTCACCCATTCACACACACATTCACACACCAATGGCGGCAAGCTGCCATGCAAGGCGCCGGCCCGCTCACTGGGAGCAATTTTGGGGTTCAGTGTCTTGCCCAAGGACACTTCGACATGAATGAATGAATGAATGAATGGTCTTTATTGTCATTAATACAGTACAGGTACCATACAACGAAATGTAGGAGGGGGGGCTCCCCTGGTGCTTGGAAAAAAGACTAAAAACAAGAGAGCCAAGGGTAAAATAAAAAAGAGAAAAGAGCTGGTTGACATAAATAAAGGCTATGTACACTATCTACTATACTATACTACTATACTATACAATAAAACACTGTGCTGTACACTATGCTATGCTATAAATATCCTAACTTTTTCCTATATCTGAACCATATGTACACATGGGTTGTCATATTGCACATAATATTTGTTGCACATTCATTAAAGTGTCGCAGTTAGCAGGTTTAGAATGTTCACAGTTGTATTACAATATTGCACTTATGTTTACAATCTAGTAGCTGCCATCAAATTGTCTAGATTGTCCAGGGCCTAGAACCTAGGTCTTTGCTGTGTTCAGGGCCTGAATGGCCCTAGGGTAGAAGCTGAGCTTCAGTCTGTTTGTCCGTGCAAACATGGTCCTGAACCGCCTGCCTGAGCGCAGCCGAACAAAGACATGTGGCCAGCCGGGGCTCGAACCGCCGATCTGCCAACCTTGTGATCATTAGGCGGCGACTCTTTTTATTTTATTTATTTTTTTATAATAAAAATATTCTTTTAAATACAATCATAGCTATACATATTCATACATGTTAATTTTATAGCCTTCATTGTATTCTAATTCAAATAAAATAAATTTAAAAACCAATAAATAAAACAAAACACACCCATTGTCACGACCAGAGGGCGGAACCCAGACGCAGACAACGGAGAACAGGTAGTACAACAATAATAGTGATTTATTGTAGGGTTGGGGTGTTAGGGGAATCAGGCTGGAGGTAGGTAGAACAGGCAGGGGGTCAGGCAGGCGGAGTGGTCGGCAGACAGGCAGGGGGTCAGGCAGGCGGAGTGGTCGGCAGACAGGCAGGGGGTCAGGCAGGAGGAATAGTATTAGGCAGGCAGGGATCAGGCAGGGAGCAGGGTAGTCAGGCAGACAGGAGGTCGGCAGGCAGGGAATCCTTAAACGGGGAACAGGGAGAATAGGGTTAGGCTAGGGTAACGGGTAACGTATAGAGTAGAGGGAACGAACACTGGGACCAACCATTAAGTGGCTACGATCTGGCGTAGACTGGAAGCAGGAGCAGGGCTTAAGTAGGAACCAGTCGCGGTCTTAATCGGCCACACCTGGCACCACTGATAGACGGCTGATGAGCCGGGGGCGGAGCTGGGGGCGGAACTGTGACACCCATACCATTTTGGTATGAGATAAATCCATCTATTATTCAGTCAGTCCTTCATAACCAAAATAACCCTTTAATATAAATCAATAACAAATGAATGCAACAATAAAAACCAAAAACCATCTTCAAAAATCTAAATCAAACTCCAACCCTCCATCCACCCCCACCCTTATAAACCCACAATCCCTAATAAACAACTTCTCAAAATCTTTTTGCCCTGTCTTGTGCATCAGTCCCACATTCTTCCTGACCGATCCCTCAAAGACTTTCCACACCGTTATCCACTTTCCCTCAAATCTTGCTAAATTTCTCCTCAAATAAATTGCATACCTAGCCTGTGATAATACATAATTTAAACACCATATATTCACCCCCCTCCTCTTTCCCTCCACCCCAAAAACCACCAACCTCCTCCACTCCTGCATCCCCACCACCTCCACCCCCCAGTGCTTCTTCACTAGTCCTTTCAACCTTTCTTCAAATCCCTTCATTTCTCTACATTCAAAAAGCATATGCATTAAGTTCTCATCCTGTATCCCACACACATCACACTCCCTCGAAACTGTTCTGTCTACCTGATGCAACACCACCTTAGTATAAACCCTGTTATGCCTGAGCATAAAATCAAAATGTGTACATTCTAAACTATTATATTTCAAAAATAAATTCCTCCATATATTCTTCACCTCCAATCCTGGGAACACCTGCCTCCACACCTTCTCTGCCGCAGGCTCCTTCACTCTGCTCTCCAACAGTGCCCAGTAGCACTCCTTCACCTTAACAGCTGAGAAGTCCCGCACTGTTTCCCCTTTCCCTAGTCTTAACCTAGGTAACTCTGTTTGCTCCTTCCCTCTTAACTCCCTATCTAACCTCCTCACCCACTCCCCTGGTATACTCTGCTTTATTTTATTATACATGCTCACTATTTCTCCCTTTCTCATCTCCTCATCTGTTTCCCTAACAACTTCTATAATTGCCTGCTCTGATAGGAACCCTGGCACTACCTCATACCTAAAATCCCTTACTCTAATCAGTCCTGCCCTCAAATAACTCCTAGACTCTAACATTTTCCCCTCTCTTCTTATTACCAGGTTCAATAAAACTGGAACATTTAGTATCTCCCCTCTCTTCTCACACTCATATCCTACCCCAGGCAAAAAACTACCCCAGGCTTTAAACACCTCTTTATAGAATTCCGGCACCCTATCATACATCCGTGCTTTAAAGCACATCAACAACCCATAATCCCCACCCCCCCCCCCACATCTATGTACCCATTCCCTAAAGCAGGCCTATTCAATTAGCGGCCCGGGGGCCGCATGCGGCCCAGAGGCGACCCCCGATTGGCCCAGCCATAAAAGCAGAGAAAAATGTATTTCGCGAGTGTTCAGAAATTCATGCAGAAATGTCTACAATAGTAGCCTACAGAACGTGAATATAACACTCTAAACAAACTAAGCGGGGAGCTTAAAACAACAATAGATAATGGCTACAATTAATTTTATTCGCTCCACTTCGAGCCTCCAACATCGCTTATTCCGCAAGCTGCTGTCAGAAATGTCTGCTGAGCACCACGAGCTGCTTTTGCATAACGACGTCAGGTGGCTGTCCAAAGGCAAGGCACTGGAGCGTTTCTGTGATCTCAGAGAGGAGATTACAACTTTCCTCCGCAGCAGCAAGCAAACGAAGGCAGAAACACACTTGAATCGCATACTGGACGACAACTTCATGGCTGATGTCTGCTTTCTGAGCGACATATTCATGAATGACCTAAATGTGGGGCTACAAGGCAGAGACAAAACTGTGATTGATCTTGTGGAACAGGCGCGTTCCAAGTCAAACTGGACCTTTTCGCGGCAGACTTCTGCACCGGCAGAATGCTGCATTTTCCTACGCTCCGCAAATGCGTCTCATCCCTGGCACAAATCACAGATGTGATGACTGTTTTCATTGCGAGGTTGAAAGAGAACTTTGCTGGTCGACTGGATGGACTTGCTCTGCCCGCAGAGGTGATGGGCTTTGCCAGAGACCCGTTCACTGCTGTAATAGAAGGGGACTTATCCACCAGAGGAAAGGGAGTGGTGTCTTCCATACTCGAACTTATTGACATGCAGTCATCCGTAACCATGGCACAGGAGCTTCGCAATGGACCGTAATGGACCTGCGAAGTTTTGTAGTGCACCAGTTCCCTAACGTTAAGAAAGTAGCAATCCATGTGCTCAGTATGTTTGGATCAACATACACCTGTGAAGCAAGCTTTTCACACATGAACACAAGGTTGTTTGTATTTGTATTTTCCTTTAATGTGCTCTCTGTTGTTGCTCAATTCGACTACTTTCTGATGTCTTCTGATAATTATATTATGTATGTATCTGACTGCTGCATCTATATATTGCGGTTGGGTTGTAGTGGTGGGTTGTGGAGTGATGACGGGCTGTGTGTGTGAGTGTGTAGGTGCTTTGTATTGTTATTTGTTATGCGTTACTATTATGTTTGTATTGTTATATGTGAGGACTCCCTCGAAAATGAGAAGATTCTTCTCAAGGGGCTTACCTTAATAAACAATCTCAAATAAAATAAAAAGCAGCTCTCGTTGTTCCCTGACTGACAGTACTCTTCACCAATGCCTTCGGATTGCATTGACATCTTATGAGCCAAATGTCACTGCTCTTGTTCAGAATAAAACATGTCACTTCTCACACTAAGAAAGTCAGCAGGGTAAGATTAGATTAGATTAGATTCAATTTTATTGTTTAACTGTAACTGTAACTTGTTTAATTGTGCACTCAAGGTGTATTTTCATTCAGTTAAAAGCACTTTGTGCCTGGGTCAGCTATGACCAACATTTTTATTTTACAAAAGGACTTTTTTATTTATTGGTATACTACTGTACACTTTTTTATGCACTTTAAGATGTGCATGGGTCAGTTGAGACCAACATTTTGTTGTTTTACCTAAAAAGTGAAAAAAGTATTGCTATTAGGTTCTGTTCAATTACAGCTCTTTTATTGTGTTCAGTCAAGTCTTTTTGACGTGCCTGTGTCAGATGTTACCGAATTTAAAAGGAAAACTATAAATAAACTGCTTGTATGTCATTAGGCCTACATTCATTTGTGTTGGTTTGAAATGTGTCATTACCTGGTGCCTAGGCTACTGGCCGCTGAAAATGTCTGGCCCAGCTAAATTTCTTGGTTTTCAAATCTGGCCCAACCGAATTTGTAATTGAATACCCCTGCCCTAAAGTATCCTTTCCATCCATGTCCTTCCTCCCCATACAAAAACCTTTTGACTGTTCTGACTCTCATTGCCCTCATCTTTACCTCCAAATCTACCAGTTTCAACCCTCCTTCATCATAATCTGCTACTAGTACATCATACGCTATTTTAACCCCCTTTCCTCTCCACAAAAAATCTGACACTAACATCCTGGTTTCTTTTAGAACCCACATTCAATACACCTAATACATACATACATATTTTGACATTAACAGTGCATTAACAATTACAACTTTTCCCTTCAGTTTCATGTTCCTTTGCTTCCAATAATTCAATGTTGTTCTTATTTTATTCAAAACCCCTGTCCATGTGTAATCAACAGCCTCCCTGTCATCCTCTCCAAGATATATCCCCAACACTTTTATCATCCCCTTTACAATTTTCAAATCAAAAACACAATTGTCTGTATTCACTCCCCCTATACACAACATTTCAGACTTGTCAACATTCACTTTTGCACCAGAAGCCTTTCCATATATCTTTACACACCCCATTATTTTGTTCACACTATTTACATCCCTGACAGTACATGTCGTGTCATCTGCATATTGATCATTTCTAGTAATACTGGGCGTGACGGATCATTCCTAAATTTCACCCCCCTTGTTACATCTAACCTATCCACCACCACCACATTATAATCCCCAACCATAATACAATTCCCAACACATTTCTCTTTCAAAGATTAAAAAAAAACGTTTCTATATTTATCCACATTTGGTGCATATATGCAATACAGTGCATACTCAATCCCTTGATGTTCAAACCCCACTCCCACTACGCTTCCCTCATTGTCATTCATTATGTTCCTTACATTATTCACCACCCCATTCTTTACCAAAATAGCCACCCCACAAGCATACACTGTTCCATTGCTTACATACACTTGTCCATTCCACCTCCTTCTTACCTCTTCCATTATGTCCTCTGTCCAATGCGTCTCATGGAGGCATATGATTTCCTCCTTGTATGCTGCCAACACATCCGTCCAGGCCCTGAACACAGCAAAGACCTAGGTTCTGGGCCCTGGACAGTGTGGACGGATTGATGGCAGCTGCTGGACTGAAAAAATCAGGTGTAGTGCTGAGGCACAAATATGTACATTTCAAGCCTGCAAACTGCGACACTTTAAATAAATGTGCAATAACACTATTGTGCAATGACAACCCTAGTCGTCTATCTGTACAGTATAGTACAGTGGATAGTGTACATAGCCTTTATTTATGTAAACCAGCTCCTTCCCTTCTTGTGAGTTTTTTAAAAGTTTTTTTTTCTTTCCTAACACCAGGGGAGCCACCCCTCCTAAATTTCGTTGTTTGGTACCTGTACTGTAGCAATGACAATAAAGACCATTCATTCATTCAGTCATTCATTCATTCAACACAAGCTCCATCTTCTTCCTATCTCTGAGTCCATTTGTGTTGACAGCAACAACCCTGACCATAGTCAAGATACAAATTTTTTTTTAACACATGCACCCCCATGTCATTTTCCTATAGCCACCTTGGTCTTCTTCCCTCGTGCTTTTGCACCCCTTCCCGATCTTGTCCTCACCCTCTGTACATCCGCATATAGTCCTTCATCGGAACCTTTTCTTTTTCCCACGCCCTCTGTTGAAGGCCCTGCCTCATCCATTTCTCCATCTCTTACTGCATTATCGAAGCTGGCTCCAATCCCCTCTCTCTCTTTACCCTCCACTTCCACCGAACCAGGCCCCTCCGCTCCTCCCTCCACTTCCGGCTCCAACTGCGTCTCCTCCACCACCTCAGCTTGTCCTCCTCCCTCCGTCATGTCTTCATGGCTCCTTTCCCCACCTTCTCCTTGTGTCTCCACCTCTTCCTCCTCCACCACCTCCTCTTCCTCCTCTCCCACCATCTCCTCTTCCTCGTCCCCCTCCACCTCCACCTCTTCCACCTCCACCTCCACCACCTCCTCCTCCTCCTCCTCACTCTCTCTCCTCCATCCCCTCCTCTCCTTCCAATGCATTCACGTGCATAATGTCCTCGTTTGTTACATTTGAAACACATGAACTCCGGGCATTCTCGTAATACATGTCCTGGCTTAATGCACAGCCTACATACCCTTACTTGCTTATCGTGGATCACCCTAAAGTGATCCACTTCAACCAGGGTCTCAAACTTCGTAGAGTACGGCAAAGACCTCACCTCTTCTGTGAATTTCACTTTCATGTACCGAGTCCCGTCTGCTATGTCCGTTCCCGGCCAAGTCCTTCTTTTGATCGGTGACACCGCTTTCACCCCCCACGACTCCAGCCTCTGCCTGATCACGTCGTCTTTCAAATAAACCGGGAGATTCAAAAACGAGACCACCATCTCATCCACTGCCAAGTCCTTTCCCATTATCCTTACATTTTTAATCAGGAATCCATCTGTTAGCTTGTCCTTCCCTCTCCTTGATGACAGGGTAATTTCATATTTCCGGTCTCCTTTCGACCGACAGCCCTCGACATTTCCACACACCTCCTTTATTCCTCTTAGCATTTCCATCACCGTAATGTTACTTCCATGCTCCAGTCCCACCTCCACCGTCAGGCTCGCGTCGTACCGTTTATCCGTATTCCTTTCATCATTGTCCATTCCGTTCGTTGTGTTTGTTGCCATGTCGTCCGTCCTTAGAAGCCCCCGATCAGCACGAAGCTGTCGGGGTACTCAAAACCAAAACTCACTTAAACTTAGATGTTATAACGTTCGATTGATTTGCCAAAATCGCTTGAAAACTTCCTCAGACCAAACGCAAGTTTGTATCTGTTCACCTCTCGCTCATGCGCAGACGGCGGCTCTACCTCCTGCGCCACAGCCGCCCCATAAGGGAACTGTGGTCAGACATGTGGGTGTGACTTCATCGATGTGAGCTAAGGTGAAGGCAGATAACACTGTGTATTATGGGTACATGAGTGAAAATAATGGAAATAGACATTTCGGTCTGTTGGAGATGAGAGTTGTGTTTTTTTCACGATTTGGCCCGACCAGCATGTACTAGTGATACATGCTTGTTTTTTCCTCTCAGAGTTTGTCGGCCTTGACAATCTCTCTACCGGGGAGGGAGACGGCTCGTCCTCACCACACTTGACACATCTTGACATTAATGAGGTATAGTCATCGTGATCACAGAATCTCTTGTTGCTAGGGGGTCCTGTTGCTATCCCCCTCCGTAGCTGCCAACAGACCTCTCTCTCTCTCTCTCTCTCTCTCTCTCGCAAGAAGAATTTCCTGGTTGCTAAGGACAAGCTCACTGTTGCTAATAGGAGCCACTCCATATCCTCTCCCTGTCTCAAAGTCTTCCTGGTATCTTTTGTTCCGCCCGCCTGGCCGCGTGTCGGTACGGAGTGTGTGTGTTAAGTCGACTGTCTGGACAACAGGACAGCGGCTTGCTAAAAGTGGCCCCGATCCTACCTCTACACATGGAATAATGTGTCTCTATGATGGAGCGATGGATCGATTTGGATTGATTGAAGTGTCGTCGCACCTTCAGGTTGTGGTCGTGGGCTTAGAGGAGTAAGACTCAACGTAAACTAAGCATGTTCGTCCCTAAACTATGCGTGTTCATCCAAGTCTTCGTTGAGCTTCAGCACAATCAGATGCTGAATGATACGTTCTTTTACACGACACAACTGCAGCACATTTTTACAATGACGGTATGAACCAAAATAGACAGGGACAATTCCTGTGGAAATCCCCCACCCCGGGCCACTCCACTGTATTCCCCGGCGAGGACCGCGTTTCTCTAGCTCACCCAGGGGCCGAGCTAACTAGCACTAGCTAACTAGCGCTAGCTAACTAGTTAGCGCTAGTTAGCTAACTCCCCTGCACCCCCGGCGAAGACCGCGTGTCTTTATGTCACTTAGAGGCCGAGCTGTGGCGTTTTGAATATTGGCCCATTCATTGTCTATGGGATTTTTTGTCCACTAAACAGGGCACTGTGGGTAAACCCTATGTAAACCGGATAATTGTCGTACAAGCGACACGAGTTGGAACGAGCCAATGTCCACCGAGCGCCAAAGCTGTGGGACGAGAAGCCGGTGCAAATTCTGCTATAATAACAAATAAAGCAAGCAAGAAGAAGAAAGTATATGTACTATACTAATAAGTGCTGCTTGCTACTGCAAAAAACACAACAGATATGATTTGCGGATGGGCTACAAGATCAGGATAGAGGAAGATGAATGCGTGGAGGTTTGGTTGCATGATATTCTAGGATTGACTCAGTCTGACACTCCTTTCCCTCTCAGTCCTGCTTAACTGCGGTGTTTACTACGACTGTCCCTGTCCCCTGTAGCCCATCCCCACCAGTCCCAACAGCGACTCCAACACCCCGCCCAACAGCATGGGAACCATGGGGATGTCCTCTACGCTGGACGGCGGCCATGACGTCTTCATCCTCTCTCCTGTCTCAGGCCTCTACGGCCACAGGTAAGCCTGGTTAACCATACAACCAGTCATACAACCAGTCATACAACCAGTCATACAACCAGTCATACAACCAGTCATACAACCAGTCATTGCGCCTCCAATTTTGCTTGAGCAAATATTGCTGAGGGGAAAAATTCCCCCAAAAGATTTAATAACTCAAAATACTCCACAGTATGATTGTGTTTGAACTCGTCTTTAACAATATTTCTGAGAAAACGTATTCTTTTTAATAAAACAGCCTTTTGCAGTATTTAAAAAACTCCCAATGGATTGAATGAGAATTACGTCTCATCGTGTCTTAAAATATTTCTTCTTCTATCACGACGACTGCCAATGGCCCCTGGCCTTTGCTAGATTACTCTTCCTGCTACGACTGGTGAATTGATGATTCACGTGCTTAGTCACAAATGTATCGATTGTAAGTCGCTTTGGAATAAGGCGTCTGCTAAACGCCAAAAATATAAATGTAAGATGGCTGACTTTAGTTTTTTGGCTCAAGGAGCAAATTGGAGCCCTTTAGCTCACTTGAGTGCTCTAGCACCTTGCCTGCCTGTCTGATCTGCTCCCCCCCCCTCCTTACCTGTCAATCACAGAGACGAGATTGGCATCATGTCATGTGACGACATCAGCAAGTACAGTCTGGATAAGATGGCCATGAAGGGCTCGGAGTCGCCCAGTTTCTTCCTGGACCATGAGGGGGGCAAGTACTTCACCCTGGTGGAGGAGGAGTGTCTGGGCCTGAGCCAGGACTACGACCGGGGCCGCTCCACCGGGGTCCGGAGGAGGGACAGGACACCCACCCACGGTGAGGCCAACCAACCAACCACCATCATCCCTGTGTGCCAGGAATGGAATGTCAAATGCAAAGGGTGGAATGTCTCTGACGCCACCCTGTTGATGTTGAGATTTCAAATGGTTAGGGGAACTGTTGGTGGTTTAAGTCAGGGTTAAGGTTAGGGTTAAGGTGGGGGTTAGGGCTAGTGGTTTAGGTCAGGTTTAAGGTTAGGGTTAAGGTGGGGGTTAGGGCTAATGTTGTGGTTTAGGTCAGGGTTAAGGTTAGGGTAACGGTAGGGGTTAGGGTTTAGGGTTAGGGTTAATGTTGTGGTTTAGGTCAGGGTTAAGGTTAAGGTTAGGGTAACGGTAGAGGTTAGGGTTTAGGGTTAGGGTTAATGTTATGGTTTAGGTCAGGGTTAGAGTTTAGGGTTAGGGTTAATGTTATGGTTTAGGTCAGGGTTAGAGTTTAGGGTTAGGATTAGGGTTGTGGTTTAGGTCAGGGTTAAGGTTAGGGTTAGGATTAAGGTAAGGGTTCAGGGTAGGGACATATCCCAAGGATCCCCACCTATCGTCAACCGTGCTGGAATGTCAGAGAGATATCACTGCAAGGTTGAATCCCAGGTGGGGGGAGGGGGGGGTTTCCTTCTATTATTCATAGTATTAATGTTCCACAGAAACCACTCACACTGCCCCCCCCCCATCCTCACTGTCCCCCCCCCACACACACATCCCCATCGCCCTCTCTTCATCATTAACAGCACTGCAGCAGGATGACTGGCGAGGATGACGTCACCCCCCCCCCCCCCTCCCCCCCACACAGATCAGACCCCTCCCCTCAGCATGTCTCTGTCTGTGTCTGCAGAACAGCGATGAGCTCATAACGTTCGATATCAGGTTGTGAATGCCAGGAGGACTCTGGGTCTAGACCGACATGCTGCCCACACTCCGGGACAGCAGCAGCAGCAGCAGGAAAGTCAAGTGTCTGCCAGCCAGCCAGCCCCCCTCCCTTGAAAAAACAGTACAGTACTGTGTTCTCTCTCCCTCCCATCCCTCTCTCCCTGGACCGAGAGGTTGGCCAACGCATTGTCTGTGGTCCCTGGCTCGGCCTGTTGAGTTCAGAGGAGGCTGGAAGGGGGGGGGGGGGGGGGGGTCCTTTTTCTCCCCACCCTCCTCTCCTCCCTCCCCCCTGTGTTGAAGCTAGCGGTAGTTGCGGCGGGGCCCTGTGTGTGTGTGTGTGTGTGTTTGTACAGTGTGTAGTGGTGCAGAGATAAATCCCTTTTGGCCCCGTGCTCCGGCGGTGGAGTGTTTCTCATGTTAACAGCCTGCCAGGGAAGTGATGGTGGCGGTGGATCACTTCCAAGCCTCGTAATGGCTCCAGGCAGGGGTACGCTACCCCACTACCCCTCTCTCTCTGTCTGTCTGCTCATCTCGGGGTCTGTTTGTGGAGGCAACATGTGCCATGACTAGCCCCCGCTCGCCCCCCCCCCCCCCCTCCCTCACATTAACACGTTCACCAAGCCTAATGAGGCGCTCTCCACTCTTCCACACTCCTCAGAAGAACTCTGGGTTCACCTAGGTGATGTGCAATCACTTCTTGAATCTTAATGATATATTTTTTAAAAAGACTTATTTTTACCCCCCCCCCCCTCCGCCCTGCCTGCACTGTAGAATTTGTCTTCCACAGACACACACGTGCACACACACACACACACACACACACGTGCACTCTCAGTTGTCTCTCGCCGTCTCCTCTCTCTCACACCACCGTCTGTCTGTCTCTCTCTCTCTCTCTCTCTCTCTCTCTCTCTCTCTCTCACACACACACACACCACCCTGTTCCTCTGTCTGTCTTTTCTGTCTGTCTGTCTGTCTGTCTGTCTGTCTCTCTCTCTCTCTCTCTCTCTCTCTCTCTCACACACACACCACCCTGTTTTTCTGTCTGTCTGTCTGTCTGTCTGTTTCTCTCTCTCTCAGTGTGACAGCCCCCCCCCACACACACACACACACTTGCACCTCTCCACTCTGCCCTCAGCCTCTCCAGCTCTCCCTCCACGCTCCACACGTCAGCTGACATGCTCCCTCGGACTTCTTTCCAGGTGACCTCAGGCCAGTTTCCATGCCAACGGATTGCAACTGGATGGCAGAGCCAAAGGAGGCAAATATGTCCAAGAGGGGTAGCAGAGGTGGGTCCTTAAGTTCAGGGAGCAGGGAGACCCACGAGAGCCTTGACTGGGGGAAGAAAATAGCTTTGTCTCAGTGCATTTGAGAAGTACAGTATACAACCCAAATTCACTTCACTCACTGTCCTTCAACATACTGGACGACTCACCACAAGTTGTTCGGCAACCTTCTATCTATTTATTTCAAGCTGTCCTCTGTGCCACAATTTCTGGCGTAGAGTTTGGGATGGTTTCCTAAGATAGGACCACACAAAATCAAACAGAAACATAGTAGAAACATACTAAACAACACATAGAAACTATGTTCAAAATGGCACTGTATACAAAGACGAAGCTATCGTATTAATGACATTAAAAGGAAAGGTGTTCTCGGTTGGAAATGTGTGATCTTTCTCTAAAGCCGGTTCTTTTTATCCAGAAATAGTTTTATTACAGAGCTCACAATTTCCACTCACCCCGAGACATCAGTTGACCTTTGTCAGGTCAATACTAGACACCACACCACAACAAAAAAACTAACCCTAACCCATCAACTTCATTTGTCAAAATCCAATTAAATCACCCCCCCAAAAAGGTACAGTCAGGCATTCATTGTAATAACCCCCCCCCCCCCCCCCCCAAATGTTTGTAGGAGACTATGCGTGGCAGTGAGATGTATTTCAGTGTTGGTTTAGTTAGGAGGAAACTATGTGTAGCAGTGAGGTTCAGTGGGTTGAGCGATAGCATCTCAATCTCATGACCTGTATTATAAATAGACGGCACAGATAATACAGGTCATATCCGCCCCCCCCCCCCCCCCACACACTCCCCCGCGTCTGAAAACACCCTCTATCCAGGCCTGCCCTTGCTATGCTGAAGAGGTCATGTACCAGAGGTTGGTTTTTGTGGAAAAACGACGCAGGTCTGTGTGAGGGAAAGATGGAACCACATGGGAAAGCCACTCAGAGCTCCTCTTGGTTTGCCTCCAAACCACCAAGTAGTATCAGTACATGGATGTTCAAGACGTGTGTGTTTTTCCTTCCAAATGTTGTTCATCTTCACCCTCGGTAAGAGTTTGTGTGTGTGTGCCATCAGATGTTTCAATGTGATCCCGTGGCCTCCAAATTGAAAGAGTCGACAGCCATTCTTGACCTCCGAAATGACAAAACCGTGTGTCCGCCTTTCTTTCTTACGTAATTTTACTGTCATCTTACGACATTTTTCGACAACCTTTCTCTCTTTTCCTTCCCACGCCTGTCTTAGGGGGGCGGCTATGTCTCAGGAGGTAGAGTCGGCGTCTAATGATCGCGAGGTTGGCAGATCGGCGGTTCTAGCCCCGACTGGCCACATGGTGACACACAAGGTGTCCTCAGGCAAGACACTGAACCCCAAATTGCTCCCAATGAGCGGGGCTAGCGGGGCTAGCTTGCCGCCATTGGTGGCGAATGTGAATGTGTGTACGAGAGGCCGTCGTAAAGCGCTTTGGAATAAGGCCGCTATATCAGTGCTGTCCGTTTCCCGTTTGTCTTAGATTCGGACAACTCCCTCCTACGTTACCTGAGCGATGACAAGATCCTGGTGATCCAGGAGGAGGAGATATCCCGGGAATGCAAGCGGGACACGGGCCGGCGTTCCCGCAAGAAGAGCCACAACCCCAGCAGCCCCAGCTATCCCATCAGCCCCTCCATGCTGATCCCTCCCGTCAGGCTGGACTCAGGACCCCCCGAGGGGCTGCCCTTCTCACTGCCCGAGAGCAACACCGTGCCGATGTACCACGTGAGTCAACTCAAGCTCCTAGCGATCTATTACACTCTCGGCCCCCGAAACGATTTCATGCATTAAAAAGGATGGTTTGTTGACTCTTTTACACAGACGTAGGTCGTAGGCCACTTTTTTTTTTTTTAAGTTTCAAAACCCACTTATATAGGATGGCATTTTTATACGTTGTTTTCTCTTTTTACTTGTGATATCTGTATTGATTTGATAATTTGATCATTCGTTGATTTGATCATTTTATCGTTCGTTTTATTGCTTTTGTGAAGTGCTTGTTTCCATTTTATGAATTACATTTTATTTGTTGGCTGTTTACTTGCTGTGTTATGCAATATACAACCAAATGTACTGTGAAGCACTTTGTGACTGCAGTCTTGATAAGTGCTATACAAATAAATAAAGTCAAGTCAAGAAGGCATATGTATCCTGATCCAATGATTAATGCCAGATGAATTCGACCTATTTGTTTCTACTGTGTTAGAATGATCTTACAGATGTCCGGCAAAAGGACACTGTTATTTGGAACCAACCCTTTTTTTTTTTTAGGTCACAGCCGTTAGATAAGAAGTGAGTCAGAAGTGTGTGTGTGTCGCCCACACTAACCTGTTTGCTCAACCAGAGACGCCCCGTGCCTCTCTGCTGCTGCCACTGATCTGCCAGCCCAGGCACAACAGGAAACACGGGCCTCCCACTGAGATGACAGTGTCTCTCTCTCTCTGTCTCTCTGTCTCTCTGTCTCTCTCTCCTCTCTCTCTCTCTCTCTCCTCCCTCTCTCTCTCCTCTCTCTCTCCTCCCCCTCTCTCTATCTCTCTCTCTCTCTCTTCTCTCTCCACTCTCTCTCTCTCTCTCTCTCCTCTCTCTCTCTCTCTCTCTCTCTCTCTCTCTCCTCTCTATCCTCTCTCTCCTCTCTCTCTCACCCCCCCCCAATCCCCCTCTCTCTGATCTGCTGACATGTTCTCTGTCTCCCTGTAGAGAGCTGGAGACACCCTGAGAGCTGAGACAGACAGGTGAGAAAGTGTTTCAGCATTGACTTATCTAGTGACTGGTGTCCAGTGTGGTTCTGGGTTGTACATTGTTAGGTAGTGTTCTGTAGTAACATGTTGTAATCTCTATTGATTTCAGGAAGGATATAATATACCATATTATGGTAATGCAGCATAGGCACTGTCAAGTAATTCAGTTTTACAGTACCGTTGAAACTGTAATGACTGACCTACATATATTTCGTGTTTATTACATTTATTTGACAGGCACAATGTTCAACAAAAACATGTAAACAATAACAACGATAAAAACAAGTTCTTTGAAGAAACTCTGTGTGCTTGCAAAGTCTTATTTTGGTAGTGGGAAAAGGTTTCAAAGATGTTTCGATACATAGATAGATTTACTGGGAAAGTTGAAAGAAAGTGATATAGTGTTATTATCGTAGTGGATAAAGTTAGAGATGATTTGATTTGTTGGATGGATTGATAGAATGTTTGATAGAGAGATTGAGAGATTGAACGATGAGTCTGAACTTCAGTGGAGTGGGTAGAGAGTTGGTTGGTGGAGTGGGTGAGAGTCGTAGAGGTGGTTGGTTAACTAGTTTTTGGAGTTCCAGAAACCTTTTATCAGGGTGTAGTTGAAAACAAGTGAGATAGGTTGGTTAGGTTGGTTGATTGGATGGATGAATGGATAGATGAAAGAGAGGATGGATAGCTGAGAGAGGGGAGGTATACTCACCCATCTTCCGTCAGAGACTGAAGACCCAGCTCTTCAGGCTACACCTTAACTGCTCCTCCAGAGACATCTACTACCCCCTAGCACTGCGTCTCCTGAGACACCTGCTTTTCCCCCAAACTGTGTCTTCTAAGACTTCTACTGACCCCCTTGTACTGTTTCTCCAGTGTCTATAAAAAAACAACCTTTCTTTTTTCTTCTAACAGGATGACTGCCAATGGCCCCTGGCCTGAGCTAGATTACTCTTCCTATTACAACTGGTGAATTGATTATTCACTTGCTTAGTCAAATGTATCGATTGTAAGTCTCTTTGGAATAAGGAGAAGAATAAGTCTGCTAAATTTTTTAAAAATGTAAATGTATACTATATGAAAACAAATAAGAGGTGAATCAGTATGCGTTATACAGAATGAAGCAGTAGAGACTAGTGGAAGGATAATGACCAGACAGGAATGACTGCTATCTCACTTTCTTTCAACTACCCAGCAAATCTATCTCCAGTATGTATAGAAACATCTTCTAACCTTTCCATGACCAGTCTCAGTCGGGTGCTAGAGTTAGCTGTTTCCGTTGAGCTGCAGCCTTATGTGTGCCTACTGTGTGATTTCCTACCCCCCTGTGTTGTGGTGGAGCGTGCTCGTGTCACTTGCTGGAAACAGAGGTTCAGATGTGTCAAACTCCTGCAGTTCAAGTTTCAGTTTCAACATTCAAGTTTTATTGTTACGTCACATTACACAAGTTTAAGAGAGTCAAATTCTTAGGCTTCGGTTCCTGACATTGCAGCAATGCAAGACAATAAGGCGATAGGCAAGATAAGTCAAGATCAAATAGAGTGACAATAGTACAAGACATAAATGAGACAATTGGACAAGTGACAAGTTGTGGGAGACAAATAGACCAACAAGACAGGATCCAATTAGTAGTACAAATAGTCAAATAAAATAAAATAGTACAAGGAGAATGTCATGAGTATTGCACTCGCTGGCAGTGGATGTGAGAGGTAGTATTGAGTGACTGTGTGCTTAAGGTTAGATAGTGTGTCGGGCTTCCAGTCCACTGCATGCTACTAGAACATAATGCCATTTCCAAAGCTGTTTTTGTTGTATAATCATGATATGTCTGGATTTCGTGAGCTTAGAATTATAAGGTTCTATCTCCGTTTAGGGTAGTTCTGAGATATTGAGCGTCAACATTTTTACATTCCATTATGTTTTGTGAGATGGAACCTTTGTATTTTATTAATAACATTTTTTTTTTAACATTTTAAAAATAACACCACACAGGCATTAATAAACACCTAATGGATCAGATTATGTAATAAACTCAATTTAGACAAAAATGGAGATAGAACCTTATAATTCTAACGTCACGATTTGAATCATTCGTATTACAGCTTTGCTTCTTGATTCTTGGCTTTATGTTGAAATGTGAAAACAAAAGAAAAAAAGAAACGCCCCCCAGGACGTATATATTCCTAGTTCGATTCAAACCTACAACCTTAGTGTTACGTAGCACCATGGTCTACCAACTGAGTCACACATGTCTAAGTATCAAATATACTGTACATAGACTCACATTTCAAAGTCTTCATCTGAGGGAATGATAACAAAAGCGGTGGGAAGAAGATTAAGTGTGATTTATGGATTTCAATGTCTGTAGAAAGCTTAGTGTACCATCTGGCGTCAGCAAAGCTCTGTCCAGATGGGACTGCAGGCCACCCCTGGGGGTGAGAAAGACACAGAAACGGGGTCTAAAGTCTCTTGGGTGCCAAATCCTAACTTTGTAATCCAAGCGTGCATGTAGAATGTTAATCATGTGAATGATGCGTTTATGTGAATAGATTGTTGTGCGTTATACACGCTGCCTCAAGTTAGGATTTATACCTGTGTATGTATTACATTTTCATTGACATTTTTGGCATTTAGCAGATGCCTTATTCAAACAATCGATACGTATGACTAAGCAAGTGAATCATCAATTTCACCAGTCATAGCATGAAGAGTAATCTAGCTCAGGCAAGGGGCCCATTGGCAGTCGTCGTGATAGAAGAAGAAAGATTGATGTCTTTTTTGAACACAGGAGAAACAGTACAAGCGGGGGGAGAAGTAGAACTCTTAGGAGACACAGTATAGTGGGAAGCAGGTGTCTCAGGAGGCACAGTGCTGGGGGGTAATAGATGTCTCAAGAGGAGCAGTTAAGGTGTAGCCTGAAGAGATGGGTCTTCAGTCTCCGGCGGAAGAGGGGGAGTGACTCTGCAGTTCTGACAGCCGTGGGAAGCATGTGGGTATCAGTAGTTAGTTACCCAGTGCAAATGAGCCTGTATCAAAGTAGGAGACCTAGAGAACCTCTATGTATCGTAAAGCTTATTTACTTATCTGTCTTCCCCTCTCATTCTCAGGTATGCTAGTTTTGGCATCGACAGACAAGGAGGCCCACCCATGAGGAAGGTAAATCCTTTGAAACGATTGATGTAGCAGTTGTTCTCCCAAACGAGAATACTTAACTGTACATTGTACTGTGGTAACCCAAAAAAAAGCTGAATATTCCACATGCCATCAGGGACATTGAAATCCACTGTAGAGTACCATACCGTACTGTTAGCTAAAGACTAGACGTTAGCCTTCAGCTAATCCAACTCTCTCCTCTGCCCTCTCACCCTGCAGTCATTTCACTATGCGTCTTTAAGGACTAAACCCAAGAAGAGAACCAAAGGTGAGACACTTTGAGAACATCTCTTGGTGGTTCTGTTGTGTTTTGTCTGTTCTTGTATGATTTAGCATGCTACTCATGTTGAAGAAACCACCAGGGCAACATAGGGGGAATGTTTACTATGTCTATGAGTCTCGAGAACCCGGGTGATTTAACCTAAAATGTACCGGTGGTTCTGTTGTCTGTATTCAACTGAGAAATACCGTTTAATCTGTCCCGATTCAAACCAGGGTCACGCTCATTTGCGCTTGAGAATTCTAAAATGTTTTGCCGCTTCTCCGCCCGAAATCTAGGTGTAATTGCAGTATACAGAGTAGATTGTCCTACAAAGACCCTTAGATTTCGATTTAGTCTGCCCCGCGGTGGCGCAGCGGTCTAAGCACTAGCCACTAGTGCAAGCTGCCCACCGGGGACTGGGATCGAATCCCGGTCTCGCCAGACCCGGATATGGCCAGGGCACACATGGAGCGGCATATTGAGCGGCCGCTCCCAAAGGGGGGTATAGGACTATTTCCGGACAAGGATCCGTCGCGCAACACCGCCCCCTGGGTGCCGGAATAACGGTGTCGGGCTCGAGGAGCCAGTCAGCTAGTCTGCCTGGCGATCTCCTCTGGGGCTGCCGGCCACGGGGTCGTGCGGCGGATCCTACGCAATAGGCAGGGGATAATTGGATGCTAGGTTGGGTTCAATTGGATACCAAATTGGGTGAAAAAGGGATAAAATCTGAAAAACCAAAAAAATAAAAATAAAATAAAAAAAATGGTTTCGATTTAGTAATCAAAACATTTATTCGACCCCTATACTTTCTTTTATCTGTTTTTTTGTTTTCTTTTTATTTTACTACTCAATCTTTTCAGTTTGTAATGTATTATTGTAATGTATTATTATTATTATCATCCTTTCTTCTTTACCGTCCCAGGTTCTCTGACCAGCGCCAGCCGCAGACGGATCTCCTGTAAGGACCTGGGCCACGGGGACTGTGAGGGCTGGCTGTGGAAGAAGAAGGATGCTAAAGGCTACTTCACCCAGAAGTGGAAGAAGTACTGGTTCATCCTCAAAGACTCCTCCCTCTACTGGTACACCAACCAGAACGTAAGCTGCTGCTCTCTCAAGTCAAGTCAAGTCAACTTTATTCGGTTGTTAAGTCTGACGTCACGCGTGACTTTTAACAATTTCCGGGTCCAAATAAAAAATTCCCCGTACCAGAGTACCAGTGTACTAAAGCGGTAGAATGACAGTTCAATAGTTTTTTAGACTGGGATCTATTCATACAACAAGGGACACAGCACTTTCCCGTTTTTCCCAAATTGTCAGCGTCTTTGAGCCTCGGAAAAGCGCTATACAAATATAATGAATTATTATTATTACTGCGGTATTTCGAAGAGAGCGCCTCAGCCAACGTTGGACCCGGAAACACGACTTAAAGTCACGACTTAAAGTCACGACTTAACAACCGAATAGCACATTTACATGCAGCAGCAGCAGCTGAACCAAAGTGCTTCACAGGCGGGGAGCAAATAAGGAGCACAAATGTAGAACAGGTCAAGTGCAGGATACTAAATAAAATGCAACACAATACAAGATATGATAACAATTAAAAGGAGAGAAGATATAAGGACTAAAAACAATCAAACAATAAAAGCCAGGGACCTAACGATGGCTACGTGGGGGGGAAGGCCAGGGAGAACAGGTGGGTTTTTAGGAGGGATTTAATAACCTCGTACATGGAGCGGCCCGTACATGGAGGGGGAGGCTGTTCCAGAGCTTGGTGCAGCAGCCGCAAAGGTTCTGTCTCCCCTGGTTTCTAGCCTGGTTCTAGCCTGGTTCTAGCCTGGTTTCTAGCTTGGTTCTAGGCACCACCAGCAGCACCAGGGGCCAGTCCATTGAGTGCTTTAAAAACGGTCAAGGATAATTTAAAATCGATGTCTCAGTCTAGCCCTTCTGACGCTACGTGTCTGCCGGAAGTCTCTTTACAGCACCTGTATGTGACAGCAGCTGGTGAAACCAGGAACAATTCGTCAAACAGTCGAAATGTTTGGACTTTCTATTCTGACAAACGTAAATAGATTTCCACGAAAATCAATGACACACTCGCTAGTCAAGCCAAAATATTACGAGGATATTTGTAATGGATTTGGTGAGTAATCCCCACAACTACCTAGTTAGTGTGGAGTAGTGGGGATTACTCAGTGAATCCATAGCATTGTAATATTTTGGCTTCACTAGCGTGTGTTGTCCTTGATTCGTTTTTGTCTCCAGAATAAAACATTTTCAGAATAAAAGTCTGAACATTTCGATTCGGTTGCTGACTTGTTCCCGCGTTCACCAGCTGCTGTCACATTATGACATTTCCCAGTTTCTTTATGTTTCATTTCTCAACACAACACACAAGGCTTATATAGTTTCCAACGACCCAGAGGGAATAATTTCCTCTGCAATGCATACTCCCTACTATTCAATTTGTACACTCAATACTCCAGGCATTTACTTATGGATGTCACTTATGGATGCCACCCATCACCTTGATGGAGGTCATGTATAACTCTCCTCTCCTCCCTCACCTCTCTCTGCTTAGGACGAGAAGGCTGAAGGCTTCATCAGTCTACCGGAGTTCCGAATAGATAGAGCGATTGAATGCAGAAGGA
This sequence comes from Nansenia antarctica, assembly GCF_963989245.1. NCBI lineage: Eukaryota > Metazoa > Chordata > Actinopteri > Argentiniformes > Microstomatidae > Nansenia > Nansenia antarctica. Next base: position 27,805,212 of record NC_137689.1, on the reverse strand, counting down.
AACAGTAAGTTGTTTTTGTGATCCATGTTCTTTCTTTCGGTCTCTCCCACGATGTGACAGAACCTGAGCGATGAAAAAGGAGTGGATGAATCACTGAGACAGACAGACGGTATCTGATAACCCTCAAGGCCTCACGAGTGGATCTGTTCTTCTTAGAGAGGGAGGGAAACAGATGACGCTGCTGTATGGCTTGTGTTGTTCTTTTTTTTTCAAACAAGGACTTAAAATAAAATAGAATAACCTTCTGCACAAACTGGCAGAAGTAATGGGTGTCTGATTCCACGGGAGAAGCTGACTTGGGGTCAGTGCGTGGGGTCAGTGTGTGTGTGTGAGTCAGACTCCACGTCACTGTTAGTGAACCCAAGGCTCAGAGGACAATAGGGCTGATACACAGATGAAACTAAAGGCACAATACAACTCAAGTGTGCAAGATGGAATATGCAGTGATATATTGGTTTATGTAATACATTTGTGTTACTATGGTGAGGTTCTCGTCATAGGTGCTCCTATGTTGTTGTTTTTTACCTCACATTCACACTTTTGTTCAAATAAATCAAACTAAAACTCAACTAAAATGGAGATCATCGTTCAAGCATCAGACACAGATCCACGTTGCACAGGGTAAAAGGACGTTTTTCTTCTGTGTTTGTTATAGTGCCTTCAAAGCCTGTCACCCCAAAATCAAGAGTTTCTTTTTCGCCACAGACTGTTTGGAGGAGATGAACAGGTAAGTAGTTGTAGTTGTAGTTGTAGTTGTAGTTGTAGTTGTAATGTCAGTTATGGTGGCAAGATTCATTCAGTGATTCAATGATCTGCGCTTTTGTTATGTTTTCTTTGTTTCCATGGTATTTACAGAACAGTAGGAGAACAGTTTAGATACATGAGTGACAACGAGGCTTTCAGTTTGATCTGGACTTTTGATTCTCAAACACAGAGAATAATAAATGACACGTCTTTTCTGTTATGTTCTTGTGAGACATGTTGACGAAGAGCTCTATGGTTCTGGCCTCTCGTTTCAATGGACCCTACGTGACAACAGTCATGGTCGTGACGACAGTGACAACAGTTACGGCCGTGACAACAATGACAACAGTTACAGTCGTGCTTTGTGCATCAGAAACATTGTCATCCTCCCCCGTCTTGGGACTGATTCACTTGTTTTCATTTCAGGCCTTTCTTGCTTGCCTTTAAAGCCATTGTTGATCAGAAATTCCCTTTATGATGGAGGTAGGGATAGCAGATGAAAAGAAGGTGGAGAAAGGAAAGACTGCATTATTATACACTTTTCAAAACCTTTTGGATTATTTCGTTTTGGTATATTCCTCTAATCTGCTTTAATGCACACTGATCATAGTGAATATTGAGAAGGACCTAGAGTACAGTGAAACAAAACCGTTTCAAGACAATTTTCCCCAACCTCAAGGCTGGGTGGCCTCATTAAAACCCTGGTTAAGAATGGTCTCTGGCTGTACGAACAGTCTGCGTTCACAATGACGCCTGACTGTCTGTTTACTTCCTGTATTCTATCCCCTCCCTGTCCTCACACGCTTCAGATGGATGAACCGACTGGGTCTGGCAGCCATTGGCTACACTCCTGACGACAAGGTGCCACGCCCTGACGAAGGTGAGTTCAGTCAACGTCATACTGTGATGTGGAAATAAATGGTGCGTTCAAATGACTGCAGCGTTAGATCATATCAAAGAGGTTACTTAGATACTAGTCTCGCATAGCCGTACCCCCAAATCTGACTTCCTCTTTCGGAGGTCTGGGGTCATTTTTAAATCTGGCTTGGATTGAACTGGACAAAGCGGTGGTAGAATGTGCTCTCAATTTCATTGGATGTTACGTTCCAAGAACCCGCCCCCCACAGGCCAGTAGAATGGTTGGTTGTTGTCACATGTCTCGTCTTGTCCGACCGGGTAGGACTATTTTTCTGAGTCTTGTTGCCTAGGCCAGCTTGCAACATTGTCGAAAATTGAGACTGCCTGAGAGCCTGAGACCTCAAAACACTACTTATTCAATCTGGCCTTTTAAATGTCGCCTTTAGTTGTGGCTTTATCTTCTTTTGCTCTTTGTGAAGTGCATTGGGACACATTTTGTGAGAAATGCTCTATACAAATAACATTTGATTTGATTTGGTTTCCACACCTTTGTTGCTACATTCTGCAAAGGCTTTTCTAGGAAAGCCTGGTCTCACCCAGGTGACTTAGATAGTGACCCTTTGTATCAGCTCCAAACCTATTGGCATGGATGAGGTCTGGTTGTGGATTTAATTGATTCTTAATAGATTGAGTAAACCTTATAAAGCACAAAGAGCTTAAACCAATTGCCTCCAAAGAGGCCTTTTTATCAAGTCACATGAGCGCAGAGAGAAAATAGCAGACAAAAAAGCCCCCAACATTGGGCGGGACTCATATTTATACAACTGTCCTTGGTCATGAGGTCACTGTTCTTGGGAACCAATCATATTATACAAATCTGTGATTTGGCCCTGTCCATAGCAGAATTATTCACTGCGCCACAGATCTTGGCACATCTCTTACAGGAAAGAAATGGGCCTTCCTTGAGTGCTAGATTCACCAAAATGTAGAGAGATTTCAATTCTCAGTATAAACTGATATAAAACTATAACAGTCTCTCACACAACGCTGTGGAACTCAACGACAAACGTGTTTCTCTGTCAGACTACTGGAGTGAGAGTGATCAGGATGAGATGGACGGCTCCATGACCCTGAAACAAGAGGCCATGTTGTCACGCTGTGACACCTACCACCGCACGCCGTCTGTGAGTACACACCCCTTCTCCTCAGTCACACACACTCACACACACACACACGCATGCACACACAGACAACACATTTTTTTTTTACTCTTCTCGGAATGACAGTGTGATGATGATGCAGTGCAGTCTTATTGGTGTTATGTTTTGTTCAGAATCAGATCAAATCAGATCAGAATCAGATCAGAATCAGATCAGAATCAGATCAGCATCAGATCAGGATCAGAATCAGAATCAGGACCAAATCAGAATCAGATCAGAATCAGAATCAGAATCAGATCAGGATCAGAATCAGGACCAAATCAGAATCAGATCAGAATCAGAATCAGAATCAGAATCAGAATCAGAATCAGATCAGAATCAGGATCAGATCAGAATCAGATCAGAATCTGATCAGGATCAGATCAAATCAGATCAGAATCAGAATCAGAATGAGATCAGGATCAGAATCAGAATCAGGACCAAATCAGAATCAGATCAGAATCAGATCAGGATCAGAATCAGAATCAGGACCAAATCAGAATCAGATCAGAATCAGATCAGAATCAGAATCAGATAAACGGGGTACACAGAGTCAATTCCTTTCAGGTTCAGGTTCATTAGACATCGGCATTGGCAGCAGAATACAAAACCAACAATAAAACAATAAGCCCTAACAGTCTAGACTTGTCCCTCCCCCCTCCCACCCCCCTCCCTCCCCCCTGCCCCCCCCCCCTCCCGCCCCCCTCCCTCCCCCCTCCCCCCCCCCCCCCCCCCCCAGATGAACTCCTCCAGCCCGTTCCCCGAGCGCCACTTCTCCAGCGACACCACCTACTCCCACTCCTCCGCCGAGGACACCCGCCCGGACGCCCCCCCCCCCGGCGGCCCCCCCGGCAGCACCCACTCCTCCGGCTGCCGCTCCTCCCACCGCGAGCGCCGCTCCTGGCAGGACCTGATCGAGACGCCCCTCACCAGCTCCGGCCTGCACTTCCTCCAGACCACCGGGGGGCCGGGGGAGGAAGGGCCCGACGACGACGGAGGTTACGACGGTCACGGCGGCAGCGGTCACATGGGGGGGGGGCAGCTGCTCCAGTCGTCCCCGGAGCAGCGGAGGCGGCAGGCCACCCTGCCGGCCCAGAGACGCCGCTGCCCCGACAGAGACGGGCCCTTCCCCCTGGGGGACGTCCCGGAGCGCGCCGGCCAGAGGAACCTCCGCGCCCACTGCCCCCCCCACAAGCAGCGCAGCCAGAGCCTGCCCAGGAACAGAGACACCACCCAGGGGGGGGGCGGCAGCAGCCAGGGGGGGGGCGGCGGCCTGCACCCCGCCGGCCCCTCAGAGGAGAGGAGCGAGGATGACGAGGTGCCGTTCAGGAAACACAACTCCAAGAAACACCACGGTAAGGGTTAGGGTAAGCCTGGGACAAGCCTGGGACTATCCTGGGACTATCCTGGGACTATCCTGGGACTAGCCTGGGACTAGCCTGGGACTAGCCTGGGACAAGCCTGGGACAAGCCTGGGACTAGCCTGGGACTAGCCTGGGACAAGCCTGGGACTAGCCTGAGACTAGCCCGGGACTAGCCCCAGACTAGCCTGGGACTAGCCTGGGACAACAATGGGGGTCGGCAGAGTAGCCTAGAGCAGAGGTTCCCAAAGTGGGTGCCGCGGCACCCTGGGGTGCCGCGGCACCTGTCCAGGGGTGCCGCCAAATCTGCTCGTAAAAAAAAAAAAAAAAGGATAATATAAAATTATAATAATAATACATGAATAAACGTTTGTTTATTACATGTGCAATGGAGTTCATAAGCAAATAAAAGATATATTTCTCAGATTTGAAAGATATTAATTTACTAACTAGGCCTACTAGTTACTAACTAACTACTCCTCACTGAAGTCTTGGACCAAGCGGTGAAAATGGTTAATTATGTAAAATCACGCCCGCTGAAGTCACGGCTGTTCAGCACATTGTGCAATGAGATGGGGTCCGAGCATGAGGGGCTCTTATTACACACAGAGGTCCGCTGGCTGTCGCAGGGCAAGGTGTTATCCCGTGTCTATGAGCTCCGAGATGAACTGATAACTTTTGTCAGTGAGCACGACTTGCCATACAAAGAACAATTGGAAGATGAATCGTGGTGGATTAAGCTTGCTTATCTGGCAGATATTTTCAGCCACCTTAATGACCTCAACATAAAAATGCAAGGGAAGGCTGAGAATATCCTGACAGCGACAGACAAACTGAACGGATTCCGATCCAAATTGAGACCGTGGCAAGACGGGGTGGCCAAGAAAAACATTGAAATGTTTACGTTGACGGCCAATGACGCAGCACACAAGTCAGCGTCTTTCTTGAATCTGATCGCTGCGCACCTACGTATGCTGGAGGAGAGATTTGAGTCCTATTTCCCTCCAATGAACGAAGACTTCGACTGGCTCCGGGATCCGTTCAACCCCCTCTCATCAGCATTGATCAGCCGCTAGTTTGAGCAGCAAAGCTCAAGATGAACTGGCAGAGCTCATTATGGACCGCACACTGAAGCTCAAACATGGTGAGCTAGGTTTGGATAGGTTTTGACTGCTTGTGGGACATGAATATCCATCTCTCTCAGAGAGCGCCATCAAGGTGCTTTTACCCTTCCCAACCTCCTACTTGTGCGAGCTGGCTTTTTCTTCTCTAGCATACGTCAAGAACAAGACACGCACGCGTCTGTCAGTGGAACAGGACCTGCGTGTCGCGCTGTCCACTATCTCTCCCCGCATAAAGAGACTCTGCTCCCAAAAGCAGGCGCATGTGTCCCACTAATGCGCACAACATATTTCTTTGTTTTGTATTTCTCTAAATTTTTACAATTCTGTCATGATTATTATTGTTAAATTATTATAGTTGTGAGTTACCCGTTTGGTTCAGATGTGAAATAATAATCTCAGAATGAGCATTGAAATGAGAATTACATTTTAAGGCATTATTTTAAGCCCCCCAAAAAAGCATTGTTCCATTGATTGATTATACAGGCCTTTGATATTTTATTTGTGTGAAGAATTCCCTCTGAGTCTCCTCCCATATTGTACAATCCTTGAGGGCCACAATTTTATTTAATTTAGCGATAGTTTGACTGACCTATGCATTCTTGCCCATCCATTACAGTTCATTTATTACTTTTATTATCTTGTTAAAATTCATTGGGGCAATACTTATGTATTATATATAAACACACATTTTCAAACCAATTCATCGTGTATTGTTTTTAGTTTAAGCTCCGAGGCATTTTTTAAATCTTCGTAGAGTTGGGGTGCCTTGGAGAAGGGGGAAAGCTTCAGGGGTGCCATGGTTAAAAAAAGTTTGGGAACCTCTGGCCTAGAGGTTCGAGAGGCCGGCTAGTAATCGGAAAGTCGCTGGTTCGATCCCCGCCTCAGGAGGGAGCTGCATGTGCCCTTGAGCAAGGCCTTTAACTCCTGATTGCTCCAGTGGCGCCGACTAGGGCTGTGCCTAGAGCAAAAAAAAAAAAAATCCAACAATCGACTGACAAGTTGATTGCATGGCAATAAAAAACCGACAAAACAGCAACAACACTGTCAGCTACAACAGGAGCCACATCAGTCATTTCAAGTGTAAATCTCAACTCAACGTGGTATATTAAGCAAGATATTTCCCCTGTACAAAAAAAATCATTAAACAGCCTTAAAAGATAAACAACTTCATTGTACACATCTACCTGGTTATGCCTTCATTATTTCATAATCTGCTGACAAGATACATTTTGATTTGATTTGATCCATTAAATTACATAAACGGGAAGTCAGATCGATTTGATATAGGATAGGATACACTTTGATGTCCCTGAGGGGAAAATGTGTGGAAGACCCTGCTGTATACAAAATAACACTGACAGGAGAACAAGAGTTTTCACCTATGTAACATATGTGACAGTAGCTGGTGAAGTCGGCAACCGAGTGTGTCGTCGATTTTCAACAACGTCAAAATTGTTTTCAATTTTTAAGAATAAAAGTCGGAACATTTTGATTGGTTGCGGACCTGTTCCCTCTTTCACCAGCTACTGTCACATATGTTACCAATGAGCGACTATTCGTTTTTTTAATACCTGTCCTAACGCCACAACCCGGCACCTGCATCCATCTGTGACCTACTGCGTCCTTACAGCCCCAGTAGGTCTCTCAGGTCCTCTGACCAGGGTTTGTTGGTTGTCCCCCGTGCCAGATTAAAAACCAAAGGTGATCGAGCATTCCAAACCGTGGCTCCCAAACTTTGGAATGCTCTTCCCTTGGATCTTAGATCAGCGGCCTCGGTTGAAGCTTTTAAAAAACAGTTGAAGACTGTTGGCTAACTGTTGGCTAACCCCAAAGGCCTGTCTTTCTGTGTCCTGTTATTATTTGTTGTACACTTTTTTTATTTGTTTCTTGTTCTTATTTTCACTTGTTTACCTATTTTACCTGCTATAACTTTTGCTCTTTTATTAGGTTTCTATATATGTAAAGCACTTTGAGACCCCTGGTCTGGGATAGGTGCTATAGAAATAAACGTTACTTACTTACTTACTTACAACCCCCCCCCCCCCCCCCACCCCCCCCCTCCTCAGAGTCTCGGTCTAGAGAGCGTCATGAGCATGAGGGGGGGGCGGACGGCTTCCGGGAGCTGTACCGCTCCATCGAGCAGGCCAGCCTGTCGGCCCTGGGCGAGCAGAGGCCCTCCACCAAGCAGGAGTTCCGCCGCTCCTTCATCAGACGCTGCAACGACCCCGTCCTCAACGACAAGCTGCACCGCATCCGCGCTCTTCGCAGCACCCTGAAGGTATGGAGGGGCTGGGGGGGACAGGACAGGACAGGACAGGGACAGGACAGGGCAGGACAGGACAGGACAGGACAGGACAGGACAGGGACAGGACAGGACGGGACAGGAGAGGGTAGGTTAGGTTAGGTTAGGGAGAGTATGGAGGGGCGGGTGGGACAGGACAGGACAGGAGAGGACAGGACAGGACAGGACAGGACAGGACAGGACAGGACAGGATAGGACAGGACAGGACAGGACAGGGTAGGGTAGGGTAGGGTAGGTCAGGGGGAGTATGGAGGGGCGGGTGGGAGAGGACAGGGCAGGACAGGACAGGGCAGTACAGGACAGAAGAGGACAGGAGAGGACAGGAGAGGACAGGAGAGGAGAGGACAGGACAGGACAGGACAGGACAGGACAGGACAGGAGAGGACAGGAGAGGACAGGACAGGAGAGGACAGGAGATGACAGGACAGGACAGGACAGGACAGGACAGGAGAGGACAGGACAGAACAGGACAGGACAGGACAGGAGAGGACAGGACAGGACAGGACAGGAGAGGACAGGAGAGGACAGGACAGGACAGGAGAGGACAGGAGAGGACAGGACAGAACAGGACAGGACAGGACAGGAGAGGACAGGACAGGACAGGACAGGACAGGAGAGGACAGGACAGGAGAGGACAGGAGAGGACAGGACAGGAGAGGACAGGAGAGGACAGGACAGGACAGGACAGGGCAGGACAGGACAGGAGAGGTCAGGAGAGGAGAGGACAGGACAGGAGAGGACAGGAGAGGACAGGACAGGAGAGGACAGGAGAGGACAGGACAGGACAGGGTGCCTTCCCCTGCTTTCGACTGAGAGAGAGAGGCTGCACAAGCCTTCACACCCAGGTCACTGTGGTGATGAGGAGAGTGTGTATGTGTGTGTGGCAAGTCAGCCAGTCAACAGTTAAGTTTCTTCCACCCCCCCCCCCCCACAGGCCAAAGAGGGGGACCTGGCCCTGGTCAGCCAGGTGCTGGACGACCCGGGCCTGAGCTCCCAGAGGTTCCAGGACTGGAAGCAGCAGCACCAGGAGCTGTTCCTGGACATCTGCGAGTTCAGCTCGGCCCCCCCGGACCCCCACCACCCCGAGGGCTGTGACCTCTCACCCCTGTCCCCCCCGCCTCTGATGATGCACACCCACTCCTTCATCGAGACTCACGTCTAGAGACCCCCCCCCCCCCCCCCGCACAGAGACCCCAAAAAGAGGACCACAAAAGGAGACACTGTGGAATCATTTTCATCGAAACTGTCCAACGCAGCCAGGATCGACGGTCGCTCTTCAAACCAGTCACTGTAATATGACGTGTACATAACCGTTCAGCTGAGGTGAGACAGGAGAGAGAGATGGTGTATATTGGATCAAATAGGGGGTCCCGTAGGGGGTTACCATTCTGCATGCCTGAAGAGAGACTACCATTCTTTCATGACCTTCAAAAACAGAAAAATGCAAACAAACGATAGACTGACAAATAGAACATAGACGACAAAAAGAGAAAAAACGAGAACTGTTTTGGGCTATTTGCAGTGCTTTTTTTGGGGGGGGGGGGGGTTCCTTCTTTGATTGTCTTCATTGTTATTGAATTCCTTTGCGTAAAAGGAAAAGGAGAAAAAAAAAGAAGCACTTTTTTTTTTCTTTCTTTTCTTTTTCCCATTTTTCCCTTTAAATGCTGCTTGAAGAGAGAGCTACAGTATGTAGCGATGGGCTATTAGGCATCATTCTTATTACAACAATGCACCTCCCTACTGGGCCTGATACTGTGTGAAACTGACCCCCCCAGGACAGAGAGAACCTCTGTGTGTGTGTGTGTGTGTGTGTGTGTGTGTGTGTGTGTGTGTGTGCGTGCGTGCGTGCGTGTGTGTGTGTGTGTGTGTGTGTGTGTGTGTGTGTGTGTGTGTGTGTGTGTGTGTGTGTGTGTGTGTGTGTGTGTGCAAGGAAGACGGGCTGTGTGAGAGAGAGGTGCCTCGGCGTATACAGTGGTTTATGAAGCTCAGTAGGGTTTTATAATGCATTTCTGTTGTATGTATGAATGTTGCATGTTTAACATGTATGTGTATTTATGTACTGTACATTTTGTTTGACATTGAAAAAAGTAGTTTTGCCAAACATAACTCACCGGAATGAATCTTTTTACATTATTGATGGGTCTCTTTGTAAGTTAGCTATTATGATTTTTACCCATTATTATAGCATATTTTGTCGGTGAGATTTATTTTTGGAAATCAAACAGCTGCATGGTAGTGAACATGTACATGTGCCATGGGGGTTGAGAAATGTGTTAAAGAAAAATATGATATTGTTTGCATAGCAGCACCCTCTATTTAAAACTGTGAAATATATACTTGTGAATGCAATCTTTAGGTTCTGTGTCCACAGAATCTTTTTACTTATATTTTTCATAGAAAAACGATATAAAATTCAGAAAAACCTTGCGTCTCCTGAATGACTGTTTTCGCTTCACTCCAGCTGTGACAGACGTTGTTACCTCCTGATCTCTGGGATTGTTCAGGTTCTGAGTTCTAATCTACAGAGCCCCCCTGGGGTCACATGGTAGAAAACAATTATTTGATGTGTGAATCCGTTCCCTTGGTTTAGTAATCCGTTCCCTCGGTTTAGTAATTTGTTAGGGTTAGAATCCTTGCGATCGTTCTGGCTCGTAGGACCTAACCCTAACCCTAACGAATTACTAAACCGAGGGAACGAATTACTAAACGGATTTACTAAACCGAGGGAACAGATTTACTAAACCGAGGGAACAGATTTACTAAACCGAGGGAACAGATTTACTAAATCGAGGGAACGGATTCTCACATCAAATATTTTTTTTCTACCATGTGACCCCAGGGGGGCTCCGTACTAATCACCTCGTCACTTCTCCTTCTGTGTCTTTGTTTCTTTTCTAAGGGAATGTATGGGCTTCTTTTAAAAGATATCCCAGAAATTGTGTTGTGTGTGTCCTCAAAAGTTGTTTATTTCTATCAATTGAGAAGTTGGGACTTTATTTGCATTCTGACTGCACAAAATCACACAATCAAAATCTTTGACAAACTTAGTTGTCTATTTTCAGGCCTATTTTCTTGACTTTCTTTTACTTGTGAAAGAATATGTACTTTTTAATTCCAATGTTTTCCTTTGTGCTGCTTGGTGTTTGTAGCCCTACTTCTGGCAGGATATTGCTATTGCTTCAGCTCACCTGCATCCGGTATGAAGTGACCTGATACCTGAAAGGCCTTTAGGCATCATGGAAGTTGTTATACAGTCTAGTCTACTTCAACATATACAGTATAACTACACAGGCCCTGCATTATGGTTGATTACTTGTCATATTAGACATAGAAAGTAGGCTACTAACATACTTTCTTAACGAGTGTCAGCTTTTACTCTCAATTGTTGCTCTCAATTTTCACATTTTATGACTAGCAGTACATGTATTGTAGAATGTATTTAATTTAACCAGAATGTAATTGTTTTCACACAATGTTTTGAGACATTGTACATGAAATCTGTCCGATCTGTCCAGGGTTCCACTGTGTAATGTTGGAGGCCTGCACCTCATAGTACACTGCGCAGGTGTGTAGCTAACATGTAAGTTGCACTGCGACATTAAAAAATGAACATATTGCTCTTTTTGGAAGTATATTATTATCTGTTTATCTGTACAATAACTGATTAAAAAAGTGTTATCGAGAAAGAGAAATACATTTATTCTTCCTATGAATCAAAAGTAGCCTTTTTGTTTTCAGAAATATATACAGTATGAGGTTGTAAAACTGAAGTTGTAAAACCAATAAACTGAATTACTGCACAAATGAAAGCATTCCAGTTTCATTACTTTGATGACATCTAAATCTAAATATGATTCTAAAGCAGTGTTCAAACATATGTACCTGTGGACGCCCATGGAAGAAATAATTATGAATGGGTTAAATAACTCTTCTTTAAGAAGTGGAGAACAGACTTACATCTTTTTTATTTTATTCCATGTGTATTATTGTCATAGCATTTAATGTTTTATTAAATGCTGCGATACAACATACAATACAAAAAGCAATGCAACGACGGAAAGCATAAAAGGCGTCCGCGTCCGCGTTTTCCACTGTACTGATAAAGTTTGTCCCTTATCGCTGTCGGTAGAAGCCAGAGGGGGGAGGCACCGTCATGGCTACCACGGTAAGTGTTTCTGACATGAATTCATACACGTTTCCCAGAGTTTGAAGTGAGAAGTTGAAGTCATTGAAATAACCTCTAGCCGTTAACTGCATGTGTTCATTATTTGTCCAAAGGTGTTCACCTAAACGATGTTAGTACAGCATATCATTGCCACGCCTAACTAGAACATGTTGTCCAAACGCAGGTCTCTGTGGTCGTCCATAACCGTTTAGGAATATGAGCATTTTAAATCAACACACTAATAGATTTATTGACACACTTTAGCAATACTTTAGATAATAGCCGGGTGTGGTCCTGTATTCCAGGATTAACAGAACAGATAGCTCTTTAAAGCACATTACATAAGATTAAGGTGACCTCTTTGTAATCTGTCCTTTAAAGCTGCCCGGGCTAATTGAATTACAACATGAGCCCTACAGGACAGAGTCAAGGAGCAGCGCTCAGTATAATGCCTACAGGTTTCATCATACATAGGCTACATTGTTGGCTTTTGGTCCAAAAGAAACGATGTCGTTCAGTAAAGTAAGTAGGCTAGTAGTGGTACTGTTGGCACATAAACAGTATTATGTGCACTTAGAGAGCTGCGTTTAAACTCAACTTTAGACCTATCCTAACAGTCTGTGTTATTGTACTAACTCAACTTTAAGCCTGTCCTAAGAACAGTCTATGTGATTGTGTACTAACTCAACCATAGGCCTGTCCTAACAACGGACTGTGTGATTGTACTAACTCAACCATAGGCCTGTCCTAACAGTAGTGTGTGTGATTGTGTACTAACTCAACCGTAGGCCTGTCCTAACAACGGACTGTGTGATTGTGTACTAAGTCAACAGTAGGCCTGTCCTAACAGTGGTGTGTGTGTGATTGTGGATGTGTGTTCCTGCAGGTGGTGAAGCTGGTGGCTGTGCCAGCAGCAGTAGCATTGGCCTCCATTAGAGTTTACGCCATAAGTGAGGAGACAACCCAGCCGCCGCCACCGCTGTTCTCCCCAAGAGAGGTAACTGGACGCGGCTTAAGACGCGTGTAGAGAAACCCCATTTCTCAGAAACATCACTTGTGTGTACTTACCCTTATTAGTGTAGATCAGTTCCATTTGTCCAAGGGCCAGCATTTTTTTCCACAACACCTTTTGGCGCTTTTCCACTTTGGCGCTTTTCCATTTGTCTGCCCGGCTCGGCTCGGGTCGGCTCGGTTCTTTAGCTACCCTTCGCGAGCAGGAACCATAGGGCCGAAGGGTACCTTTTTGCCAGGCTGCGTGTGACGTGTGACGCTGCACACCGTTGATTGGTCAATGGAAATCGTCATCCCATGTTCATAGATTTCATCACTAACCGCCATTTTTAAATACCACAACAGATTTCGCTCTAGGAAAATGTCACTTACTGTTTCTGTAATAACGTATTACCGTATTTTCCGGACTATAAGTCGCTCCGGAGTATAAGTCGCATCAGGTAAAAAATGCATAATGAAGAGGAAAAAAACATATATAAGTCGCACTGGACTATAAGTCGCATTTATTTAGAAATGTATTTCACAAAATCCAAGACCAAGAACAGACATTTAATCTGGAAAGGCAAGTTTATTCAACTACACAATAGCACACAGAACAACAGGCTGAATAGAAGTCCGGTATGTTAATGTGACGATCCACACTTGGTCCTATAGTGGGCGCTATTACACCTGTTGTCCTGTCGACCTTCCAGATGGGCTCAGGTGTGGTTGATCATGCTAATTATCCCAGGAACCTTAAAGAGTGGGTTTAGATTCATGCTCTCTCTCTTCCTTGTCGACCAGCAGCCGTTTTTGGTTGTCGTTACTATTTTCTTTATCATTATTTCAATTCTACATTATTTACGTTAATAAATCTCCTATTATTGTTATCCATGTGTCGTCTCCCTTTTTGTCACCTTGTCAAGAGCCAGGCAAGCGTAACAGTTAACATAACACATTAACAGTTATTCAGCTACACAATAGCATAAAGAACATACCTGGGAGGCTGAATAGGCTAAATGAACATAACAAGCCAGCGAGTCCAACAAGCAAGTTACCAGTAAGCAAGTTCACCAAGCTACCGTTTGCTTAGCTTCAACAAGCTAATGTTTCATTTCTTCAGTGGTATAGCAGCAGCATATAGTTGTCACAAGCCCAGAGCGCCCTCTGTCGGCTGTAGACGGTAATGTTTACTCCTTGGTTCATGTCAGTCAGTACGAAATTCTATATATATTGATATATAAGTCGCACCTGACTATAAGTCGCAGGACCAGCCAAACTATGAAAAAAAGTGCGACTTATAGTCCGGAAAATACGGTAATAAAGATTTGAAAAAATATGATAACCATCGTATTATCTTAGTTTAATGCCATTTCAATGCATCATAGAACTTTTATTTACAACAAGAATAACAAAAAAATCGCTATTATGGCGATGTGCTGTGCCTAATGCTGTTCCTCAGTCCAGCGCTTCATCATCCCCCTTCTAAAACTGCCATCTCCCCTTTCCATCCCTTATGTCATTTTATCAATGAACATTGTATTACTGTTATTTCAACATTTAAGTCTCTTTCACACATAGTTCCCAGTAACTTCAATGGAATCCCAAGCTGTGCCGTCCAGGCATTTTCGCCGGTCACTCATGAGTCAAATGCCGGTAGATTCGCGTCTTGTTGGCGTTTCCCTGGTTGCGAGATCTAAGCTACTAGAACTGAAAGCGGCAGGTAACAGGCACGTAACATCCATATGCTCAGGGGTGCACATAACTGGTGCGCCAGTGCGCATGCGTCGCCAAAATGCATGCTGCGCGGCAGATCAGCCGCATGAAGGCGCTCTTGCGCACCAACAGTTTATTATAATTTTTATTTTTTTTTGTGAAAAGTTGATTTCAGTGTTTACAGAACAGAGCAGTGCTTAAAGAGATGTCCGTTTATATCAGTGTGTTTAAAGAACAGACATTCAGTTAGTGCTTAAAGAGATGTCAGTTTATTTCAGTGTGTTTAAAGAACAGACATTCAGTTAGTGCTTAAAGAGATGTCAGTTGATTTCATTGTGTTTAAAGGAGTCGGACAGACTTTCATTCTTAAAGAGCAGTCATTTGATTTTGCATTTGTTTCTTTTGTTTTGCACACAATAATTTGGTCGTTCATCTTTATTTATGAATAAATGTCGTTTTGCTAATAATATATCCATGTATCCCTTTTTTATCCATCCTGTGGGACGGGTCGTGGCTCGGGGAGCACCAAGCAGCATCCCTAGGTGCTCCTCTGAGCACTGGCCCCAAAAAGTTATGTGCACCCCTGCATATGCTGTATATATACTGTATATAAATAAATATATTTGACTACCAGCAAGACACCGGAGCACTCTATAAACGCGGAGATTGTATGAGCCCTGTGTCAGTCAGCCTTTTCGTAGAAATACATCGCTTCCCAATCCCTGGTTGCGAGATCTAAACTACAAATCTACTAGAACTGAAAGCGGCAAGTAGGCTAACAGGCACGTAACATCCATATGCTGTATAAATAAATATATTTGACTACCAGCAAGACAGCGCTGCACTCGTATCTATAACAAACACGGCGATTGTATGAGCCCCGCGTCATTCCAATGAGAGAAGCACACACAACACACAAAGCACACACAATGAGAGAAGCACAGCCTTTCCGTAGAAATACATTGCTCCCTGTATAACGTTATATATCTAACGTTACATGTTTTAAGGCTGATCTGTGCATGATGGTGCTGTATTTTGACATAATTCTTATCGCATTTCCCCCCGTTGTGCTGTGCTGTGCCGTTCCATAGTCCAGAGCTTCATCATCCCCCTTCTAAAACTGCCATCACCCCTTTCCATCCCTGGTGTCATTTTATCAATGAACGTGGTATTATACATATTTACATATTACATATTTGTTGTTATTTATGGAAGTGTCCGGTTGCTGGAGGAACCAGGACGCCGGCTACACTGCACAGTTTAACCCGAAATAGAGAGAGTGCTTTATCCCGCTAATAGAATACTGTTCCAGTAATAACACTTTTATCTCTATATTGTAATCATTCTCTTCATCTGTTTTTAAATGTTGATCTATTTATATCGATCTATTCTTGCCAATTCCTTATTACCAGTGGAAAGGGGGATGGCTAAAACACTTTAGGACTTTCCGTTCAACGGAGGAATTTATAGAACTCGCATAGAGTTCATCTCGCATTTCCCCCGTTGATGTGACGAACTGAAAGCGGCAAGTAACAGGCACTTAACGTTACATGTTTTAAGGCTGATCTGTGCATGATAATGCTGCATTTTGACAATTCTTATCGCATTTCCCCCCGTTGAGCTGTATAGCGGCACTTATTACAGTGAAGCGCTCTTATGACACGTAACTCCTCCTAGTCCCGGGTCGCTCCGTATAATGGAGAAGCGTTTCTGAAAGTACGGCATGGCTCGGCACGGCTTGGATACAAATGCGGCCCGCTTCTGCCCGGTAGTGGAAAAGCGCCATTTGTTTTTGCTACAATTTTTCCACGAGTTGAACTCAAAGACCTAAGACTACACAAAAGGCCTATTTCTCTCATTGTGTTCACAAATCTTGTTTAAATCTGTGCTAGTGAGCACTTCTCCTTTGCTGAGATAATCCATCCACCTGACAGGTGTGGCATATCCAGATGCTGATTAGACAGCGTGATTATTGCACAGATGTGCCTTAGGCCGATTCACAATAAAAAGCCACTCTAAAATGGTGCAGTTTGATCACACAGCACAATGTCACAGATGTTGCAAGTTGTTAGGGAGCCTGCATGTTTGTTTTTGCAACATGAAACAGAACAGAGCCCCAATTAATTTGAACCTGGCAAGCTGGCTAGAAAGTACAGAATGTATTACATTTAGCTGAAATGCTTTTCATTAGAACAAGCTTGATTTCTTGCTTTTTGCTTGCTAGGTAACATGAGTAGGATTGATTAGCGTCATTTATAAAGGCCAGCTTTTCTTGCTAATGTTTTCTTGTAACATTAAATTAAGTTATTAAGTGAGCTGATTAAATGTTATTTTGTTACCAGCAATCGTTCCGGACCTCTGACCTTGAATAAAAATCAGGTATACTTCGGGTCAATGTCGCAACCTCTCTTCAACTTAAATTTCTGGACTGAGAAAAATTCTCACATTAACCTCTAGAATGTCTTGATATTTGGTGGAATCCATTCTTCCTTCCACCTCCATAATATTGCCTGTGCCCCCAGCTGCTACACAACCCCAAAGTATAATGGATCCATGCTCCATCTTAACAGTTGGCAAGGTGTTCTTCTCTACAAATGCTTCAACCTTTTTTCTCCAAACATACCTTCTTTGGTTGTGGCCAAAAAGAACAAACAATTTTGGTTTCGTCAGTCCAAAGCACATTGTTCCAATAGGCTTCAGGTTTCTCAAGTTTTCTTTTGCATACTTCAGAAGCTTAATTTTGTGTTGAGGTTGTGTGTTGAATTATATTCACCTGACTCATTGAAGCCCTTAGTAAATCACCTTGGTCTGGGCCTTAGTAATCATCTTTTCATAAGGTAACAGAGAATAATCCCAAAGGGTTCCCAAACTTTTGCCCTTTTCCTTTTCTATCATTTAAAAACTAAAAGTATTTAGAGTTCAGGTGTGCTTTCAATCACTTGAAGATGAATTGTAACAGACATTGAAACCAGGGGTGCCCACATTTCTGCACCCCACTGTACAATGCAACAACATGCTTGGGGCAGAGCTGCTCTTCAACCTCAATCAACAACACAATGTAATTAAAGATAACAACAACACAATAACATAAGACAGGGCTCGACATTAACGCCGTTTTACTTGTCCGGACCAAGTAACGCCGTCTGTTGTTCTTCCTGCACACAGGTAAAAATATCCGTGATCTAGCAGCGTCGTCGGGCTCGCGCAAACAAACCCGGCAAATGTTTTACTTGATCCGGGGAAGTAAAATGGCGTTACTGTCGAACCCTGCCACTGTACAATGCAACAAAATGCTTGGGGGCAGAGCTGCTCTTCAACCTCAATCAACAACACAATGTAATTAAAGATAATAACAACACAATAACATAAGAGACATGTTTACGAGTGTGGAGTACAGAGTGTCTGACGATCAGGGGTTCTGTGTTTCTGTCCTCAGCTGTCCATCTACACTCCAGACCCTCCGGCAACACGCTTCGTCGATGAGCATCCAGGGCCTCTGCAGAGAGGGCTGGGGGTGGTCCGGGTGGGCCTGCAGCCCTATATCAGAGCAGTACAGGTAGATCCAGATACAGTACAGATAGCCATATGGACCCCCCCTATCCCTACTGACTATTGGTGGTGTTGCATGGCTAATGTCATTTATTCTTGTGAAGTGATGGTGGTATAGAAGCAGAAAACACTTGAATGTGTTTATGATAGTGAACATGCACATTATAGCCCATAGCCTTTCGCACCACTGCTGGTTGCACATGTTTTGAACACGCAATTACTCTGCACTACTGCTGTTTACAAATACTACCTTTGCACATGCCATATTTGTGCACATTGCACATACCTCTTTTTGATAGCCTCTATTTTTACATCTGTATACACCATACTGTACATATCTACCTTAACTGTACATAGTTACCTTAACTGTACATAGCTACATTAACTGTACATAGCTACCTTAACTGTACATAGCTACCTTAACTGTACATAGCTACCTTAACTGTACATAGCTACCTTAACTGTACATAGCCTTATATCCTCTTCTCTATATACCTACATGCCATACTGTACCTATCATGTTTTATGTCACTATTTGTACTTCTGGTTAGATGCTAATGCTAAACTATGTTTCGTTGTCTGGTACTTGTACTCTGCAATAAAGTTGAATCTAATCTAATTTACTGAGAAGTGAGGAACTGATACTTTTGTGAGGAGATGATCAAAGTTAGGAGGTTGTCTTAAAATGGCAGCGCTCTCACTTTTCCTGTAACCCCTTGAATGTCAACATTGTCTGTTTGTTTTGCAAACAAGTTCTACTCTACTAGTACTCATTTTGAACCATTGTTTTTCCAGGGGGCTGGTACGTCTGTCAAGGTTGGAGTTATATCAGTGTATGCGTCTGGACAAGGTGAGATGTGGGAGGGATCTGAGAGTATGTGTCTCTTTGCTGCAATCTAATATATATGCATTTAGCTGACGCTTCTATCCAAAGCGACTTACAGTGCAGTGAGTGCTTATATTTTTCAGTATATACGGTCCCAGTGGGAATCAAACCCACAATCTCCCAGTCGCCAATGTTTGTCCAATGTTTATCTGACCTAGATGCCTACCACTTCCTGAGGGACCCTCCTCCTGGGTTCCTGCCCAGGGTTGGTGTGATCACAGTCTCTGGGTTAGCTGGCCTGATCCTGGCAAGGAAAGGTAATGAATTGCTTAATGTTTGGTAATACCCCCCATACCCCCCCAGTAAATGTATTTCCAATGAGCCTATTCAAGTGAAAAATTTGCACCAGACTGCTTTTTCTTAGTGTGTTCAATACTTTTTCCGTTTCATTCCACTTTATTACACATAACTTTATTTACATACAGACTTTATTGTTTAGATTTTTTGTCTGGATTGTTTGAGGGTTAGGGTTAGGGTTAGTTAATACCAAAGTCTAGTGCACATTTCACTTGAATAGGCTCATTAGAAATACCAATAATAATTACTAGACAAAATGTTGATGTGTTCAATACTTATGTCCCCCACTGTATTGGATGGACCAGAGACAATTTGCACTGGAGATATTGAATCGAGTCAGAGCACTTACTTTAAGGTTGCTATAGCTAGATAATGAAGAGGTCTAGACTCTGCAGTACATTTTCTATTGGCTAAATGTTGTGGCATCATAATGGTTCTCCCTAGCAGCACATGTCTGACTGGTTGTGCTGTGTTCTGTGTTCAGGGTCCCACCTGAAGAGGCTGGCCGTTCCTCTGGGAATGACGGCTGTAGGGACGGCAGTATGTTACCCAACGCAGACCGTGGGGGTTCTAAAGGTACACACACCAACACAGGAACACTTTCTTCTCCAGTGTGCTTTTTAAGGCCTTGTGCCTTTTTGAATAGAGAGATGATAAATCACATTGCTTTTAGATCCGATAAGTCAGATTGTTGAGGCGATCATAGAAAAATACATGTTTTCTTTTCACATTTCGCAAATATTGGAAGACACTGAGCAAATCAAGAAACCTGATGTACAGTATCAGGGAAACAAATGTCATGTAACCGGTTCTAATGCTGGGACTCTGGAACGTGTCTGCTGCTGTAGGTGTCTGGACAGAAGATGTACGCTGCCAGCCAGTGGACCACCTCATCTGTGGCATCGGTATTTAAATCAAAGCCCAAAGAAGTAACGACTGCCCCTGTCAGTCTTGAGGTACTGTCGTCTTACGACCCACTATTGTTACAGTAAACCGTACACTGCTCTACAGAGGTTTCCGATGCTCATTTTCAAAGTCATTGTCCATTGAAGCGGATGTCATCTCTCTGTTGAAAGTATGCATGTTGTGTAGGAGTATTCCAGTTAGGTCATGAAATGAAATTCATGAAAAAACAAATCTGTTTCATTGCATTGCTCAGGAATTGGAACAGTTTAAAGTTTTGGAAAGCATAGTCTGATGGGTTACTGGCTGTTTAAGTGTTTCTGGTTGTTTCTAAGTGTTTCTGGTTGTTTCTAAGCAGCAAGCTGCGCCTGCGTCTCCGGTCCCCGTGCCAGAGGAGGTGCCAGCCAAGCCTCTCCCAGAAGCTGAGTCATCTGAACCGGCCACGCCAGCCGTGGACCAGGCTCCCAGCTCCGCCCCCGCCCCTGTAGAGGAAGGCGGGGCTGACCCTGCTCCTCAGCCCGCCACAGAGGTGGTTGTGGAACCTGAGCCAGCCTCAACGGCCGAGTCTCTGCTCGAGCCGGAGGCTGACGAGCTGGCCCCTCCCCCTGAGGCTGTGCTTGTGCCTGCTGTTGAGGCCGTTCCCTCAGAAGAAGCCGCTACCGTAGAAGAGGCCGCTCCCGTAGAAGAGGCCGCTCCCGTAGAAGAGGCCGCCGCTCCCGTAGAAGAGGCCGCTCCCGTAGAAGAGGCCGCTCCCGTAGAAGAGGCCGCCGCTCCCGTAGAAGAGGCCGCCGCTCCCGTAGAAGAGGCCGCCGCTCCCGTAGAAGAGGCCGCCGCTCCCGTAGAAGAGGCCGCCGCTCCCGTAGAAGAGGCCGCCGCTCCCGTAGAAGAGGCCGCCGCTCCCGTAGAAGAGGCCGCCGCTCCCGTAGAAGAGGCCGCCGCTCCCGTAGAAGAGGCCGCCGCTCCCGTAGAAGAGGCCGCCGCTCCCGTAGAAGAGGCCGCCGCTCCCGTAGAAGAGGCCGCCGCTCCCGTAGAAGAGGCCGCCGCTCCCGTAGAAGAGGCCGCCGCTCCCGTAGAAGAGGCCGCCGCTCCTGTAGAAGAGGCTGCTCCTGTGGAGGAAGCAGCACCTCCCACAGAAGAAGCTGCTGCTCCAGAAGAAGAGGCTGCTGCTCCAGTAGAAGAGGCTGCACCTCCAGCAGAAGAGGCTCCTGCACCTCCAGCAGAAGAGGCTGCACCTCCAGTAGAAGAGGCTGCACCTCCAGCAGAAGAGGCTCCTGCACCTCCAGCAGAAGAGGCTCCTGCACCTCCAGTAGAAGAGGCTGCACCTCCAGCAGAAGAGGCTGCACCTCCAGCAGAAGAGGCTGCTCCTCCAGTAGAAGAGGCTGCTGCTCCAGTAGAAGAGGCTGCTGCTCCATCAGAAGAGGCTGCACCTCCAGTAGAAGAGGCTGCTCCTCCAGCAGAAGAGGCTGCTGCTCCATCAGAAGAGGCTGCACCTCCAGTAGAAGAGGCTGCTCCTCCAGCAGAAGAGGCTGCTGCTCCATCAGAAGAGGCTGCTCCTCCAGCAGAAGAGGCTGCTCCTCCAGCAGAAGAGGCTGCTGCTCCATCAGAAGAGGCTGCTGCTCCATCAGAAGAGGCTGCTCCTCCAGCAGAAGAGGCTGCACCTCCAGCAGAAGAGGCTGCTCCTCCAGCAGAAGAGGCTGCACCTCCAGCAGAAGAGGCTGCTCTAGAGGAGGCCTCCCCTGAGGCCCCTGTGGTTGTTGAGCCTGCTGCTGAGGACCTCAGCTCCGGTTAGTCTCAACATATTTTAATCAAAATAGTTTAGATTCTTTAAAAAAAATGTTTTATATATCTAAGATTCTTGATGTTTCTTATAAAGAAACTCATGTTGTTTGTGTGTGTTATTTCAGAGAAGCCACACTTTAACCCCGACCCCGCACTGTCCGACTACGGCCAGGCCCACGCTGAGGACGCTGACCTCTACAGCACACGAGGATGAAGAACAGGAGGAGGAGGAGGAGAAGGAGAAGGAGTAAGAGTAAGAGTAGGGGGGGGGGTTGGGAGGTATGGATGGCAAGGATGAGGGAAAGCCACAGAAATTGATATATTGATACGATGTGTTTAATCTACTCTTCAACTTTGCTGGTTTACTCTTCAACACTTACCTCAATTATCGGGAACAGTTCAACTACTAATGTGAATTCTATCTATCTGGTGTCATCTGTTACTAAGCAGAGAAGCCTGCGGGTAGGGTTAGGGTTGTAGACATACGTATATACCCACAGGTTACAAGGTGCATCTCAAAGGTACCACAGCCTTCCAAGTCAATACACAAGGTTTGTTTTCTATGCATTTGAATTATGATCTGTGAATTTGATTTATCAACACTATTTTATACTGTGGAAGTTACTCAAAAAGAACTCACTTTGTTACTCCACAAACTGGACCATTACCCACAAGTATTCACTTTTTTTGTACAAGGGAACTGTCGTTCTCTGTGTGCCAGTTTTCCTTGTATTGTTTGTCAGGAGAGTCTATGCACATATTTGTTCTTTTTTTGTGACTGTTCTTTCACACACATTCATGTTTTCAAGACCTACTAGAAGGCATAGAACTTCTGAGTTGAACCTTTCTTTTCTTTTTTACTTGTGAATGGGTGTGTTAAGCCTGATTTATACTCCTGCGTCGAATTTACGCGCGGCTACGCCGTAGCCTACGCGAGAGCTCTCCAAGTTTATAGTTCTACGTTGGTCCGCGGACCGCGTCGCGTTGGTCGGTGTACTCATAGCGGCATAATAGCGATCTTTTTGTTATGCTTGTTGTAAATAAAAGTTCTATGATACATTGAAATGACATTAAACTAAGATAATACGATGGTTATCATACATTTTCAAATCTTTATTAATAAGTAATTACAGAAAAAGTAAATGACATTTCTGTCATGACTTCCGCATTTACGAGAGTCGGAATGTGACGCTACCAAGCGGACCAATCATAGTTCTTATAGATAACTTAACATTAAATATGTCTATCATAAATATAATTTAAACCCAACGAACAGCCATGGGGCTCCCTGTAACTAATAATGTATTTCTAAATAAACAGGATTGTACATCTCGTAAATGTGAATCGCGCTCAGGAAGGCTGTGCCTGACGCTTCCATAGGGCGCTCCGTTGGAACGGTGTACTCAAAGCGGCATAATAGCGATCTTTTTGTTGTTATGCTTGTTGTAAATAAAAGTTCTATGATGCATTGAAATGACATTAAACTAAGATAATACGATGGTTATCTTAAATTTTCAAATCTTTATTAATAAGTAATTACAGAAAAGGTAAATGACATTTCTGTCATGGCTTCCGCATTTTGGTCTACGAGAGAGTCGGAATCATGTGCTACCAAGCGGACCAATCACAGAGCTTACGGTTGCGTAGAAACTGACGCGTTCTTAAATTTTTGGAGATGTGCACGTCAACCTACGCCGTAGGCAAGGCGGGCCCACGCGGGACTACGCAAGGCTACGGCGTTGATTTTACGCAGAAGTCTAAATCGGCCTTAGACACTCTTTAACAACCCCCAACTGTTGAGCTACCGGAACGTTATGTCATATTATGAGCTGGAGCTGTTGATATGTGTTTTTACGATCATGACTGATATACTGGTAACTAGGTTCAAACTTCAGACAACTCAGTCAATGTGTTTATGAAACGCATCTTTCTAGCACTTCACATTGTCTTCGAATGCAACTTTGGACACCTTTCTGCAGGTGTGATAGTGTTTTGTATTTATTAGTTCATTACAGAATTTAGATTTGTATACGTTTGAATGCTTTTCCTTCCCAACCTCAGCAGTCAGATGTCTGTCTTCACTATGCTAATCATATAGCATCTACTAGATCATCCAGATGTGTGTTCTTTTGTGCAATAGCATTGCCAAATAGGAAATAAAGGCATTTTCCTTGATCTGCCTCATTCTCACATGTTTGTTTGAGTGTTTTGGGGGAAAAACCATCAGTTGAAGTATTGTAAAGTGCTTTGAGTTGCATTTCATGTACGAAAGGCACTATATAAATAAAGCTTTACTTACTTACTTACAAGAGCAGACATGAGATACCGAATTGAGAATACAGAGTAGGTGAGTTTGGTCAGTCGTTCTGAATACAAGCCTTTTTTTATTACAGTATTGACCTCAGGGATGTAGGGTTGATGTAGTGTTTTGGGAGTTTCAACTTACATTTCATTCTGACAAGCCATGTTTCAAACAATATGCTTATCCACAGTCCAGATGTGTATTCAGTGTCAAACACTAGAGGGCAGTAATGCATTGATTTCAGCCATTTGGGCAAAACCCCTTGTGGTAATAAACCAAGGCATGTTTAGAGCAGTGTCTTAACTCCAGTCCAGGGGACCCAAATCGTGTGTAACCTTTTGTGACCTTTTGTTTTAGCCTAGCGAAATTCAACTAATCATCAAGGCCTTTTTTAGATGAGTTATGCATGTTTGAACAGAGCTGCAGACACACGCTCACGCTGTCTCACTCTCGCTGTCTCACTGTCTCGCTCTCTCTGGGTCACCAGTCTGAGAGACACTGGCTTAGAGGCAGAGCAAGACAGATGGGCGTCCATGATTCTGTCCACCACAAGCCTCTGAAACTCAGAGAAAGTGGTTACACTGTCAAGCTCATGTCAACAATGACCTACTGTATATGTGCAACAAATGAACATGGTATATTATACTCTTAGGTTAAATTTGAATTACCGACATGTTCAGTTCTTGTCCAATCATGGCTGTGGTGTTTAGGCCTGACCTGTGCCTCCCTCTTCTTCCACACACGCACCCAACACTCCACGACTCACCCGCCTCCTCCCCCATGGGCTGTCAGGCAACGGGACGTTATAATTAGGGTTTGATAGACTGCAGTGTGTGTGTCTTAATATCCTGTGTTTCATTATCTTTGGCTTCGCTGCCCGTTCCAGGAGAGCTGCTGTCTGAATCTGATACGTTTGTGTCTCTCTGGGAGTGTCTGTCCATCCGTAAACACAGCGTGTCATATGGAATATGCTTACGGAATGTGACCTTTGGGTCGGAGATCCTGATGTGAGACGCCATGCTGGATTATTAGAGTTTTGTAAACAACAAAGTTTCCCTTTCCTGGTTTTAATTATCATGACATGTTCAGAGTGTGATGATGCTGTGGGCTGCAATGCCAAAGCGCTCCACTGGGGATGGAAGGCAACATTTTGTTGTTCTATTGATTGATTGATTGAAAACTTTATTAGAAGATTTGCAGAAGTAGGTACATGAAAGTACATATTACATACAAGGTCAACTAACAGGATAAAAACCCAAGAAAGCCACTGGCTTATTTCAATTGGGGTCCTTGATTCTCAATTCATCGTTACATGTAAGACAGACAAAAAAAAAACTAGTACTATCTACAAGATAATACAGACAAATAACTATCTGTTCTATCCCTTAGTGTTCCTTTAATTATGAATACTAAGATCAGTTTAGTTATGTCTGAGGTGGAACTATCCACTGTCTGCGTCACTATTCTGTAAACGGATGAAAATTCGCTCTGATTTATGTTGAAACAATAAATAAAGTCGAAGTCTCAACATTTCTTTTGAACGTTCTCAAGAAACGTCACTGGGGAGACATCTCAGTTCTGGATGGCACATGGTCCGCGCATGTCTTCCGAGGATTGCACATTCACTTATAGAACGGGGCCTACTCCCTAAGGTCTTTTGATGAGAATGTTTTGAAAAACACATTATTGAGAAGATTGCTTTATTATGACGATAAACGATCGTTAACATTTTCGAGTCTATTTTCTGGTCTGTATGATTTCCTTGTTTAACATAAATAATTGACTTTCGCTGCTCCCCTGGGTTTGGCTGTCAGCTCGGAGTCAGTTGGGAGACATTTGAGATAGAAAAGGGCAGGTTTCTGTGTTCCTCGCCAGGCTCACTCTGGTTGAGAACACTCTGTCCACTCTGTAACGCTTCATGGGAAACAGGCCAGTGCGTTTGACGTTATGTCGTGTTGTCCAACATGTACTGTATAGTACAGTGTGCACCGTATGCGGTTGGGAGGAGAGGGGGGGGGGGCTGTAGCAACTGTTGGTGGGATAATCCCAGAGCTCCAATGGAGTTAGAACAACCCACTCTCTCACATTTATATCTCGACATCGCCTTAAAGATGGGTCAGTCCTGTTGCCGTAGAAACGGGACATTCTTTCTCCCCTTTCTCTGAGCGCACCAGCGGGTTCACAGTACTTGGAGCGAAAGGCATTTTTCCTCCCCTTTGACACGGTGTCACTGTTTTTTATCGTTCCCCAGGCTCTTGCTCCCCCATATTTGCATCCTGTGCCTTTTTCTGGTCCCACAGTCCCACATTCTCAGGCAGATTCTCAGGGCCTCCGTGTTTCCGCACGACCATATTGAAGAACTCTGATCTAAATGGACTTTCGTGACACACGAGGCGCTTTTGACTGTCTACTATTGATGTGAACAATCACAACACAGTCACAGAAATAATGTTGTTTGTTGTAGGAGGCGGGGGTATTCATAAGGAGGAGGCTCTCTGGCCGATGAGTGGACACTAGACACATCTTGCTCTACATTTATTGAAGTTTTTACATTCTTGACATTTAGCAGACGCTTTTATCCAAAGCGACTCAGAACTAGTACTTGTAGTATTTGTCATTTGTCAGTGAATCATCGATACATCCGTCATCAGAAGCAAAAATATATGGCAATCTACCAACTGTAAGCCAGAAGCCAAAAGGAGCCAGAAGAAACAGTTCCCCCGGTGTGTGAGTGGAGTACACCCTGATCTAGAATGATAACATGGAAGTCTGGCTGACCTCTTTAAAAGACTCCAGCTAATGACATCCTACCCCATCTGAGGCCTCCTAAGGAAGCACTGTTATGTTCTTCATGCCATTCATTCATTTTCATTTTCTTCAAGCTCTCCTGGCTACAGCCGGTACAGCTGAACTTTACTTGTCGAATAATTGCGTAAGTGGTATTTAGAAATATTACAATGTTCTCAAAGATTATTATTATTTTATTTTTTTTAAACTTTTTGCTGTTTTCTGAGCAGTTGTTTTGAGGCTTGTAGCTCTCATTGAGTCATTGATACACAATACTTTGCTAATACCCTTAACAAGCAATTCCGTTCACAGACCTTTTGAAGAACACGACTGTATCTAAATCAATAGGCTCAGTGCCGATCATTGACTTTTAATTATGTTTGTTTGTTTATTAGGATCCCTATTAGCTAATGCCATGACATTAGCTAGTCTTCCTGGCCCAGACTAGCAGCCCTTCCAAATGCATTGTAATGGACTGCACTTACATATAGGGCCTTATTCCAAAGAGCTTTAACATGGCCTCTCATTCACACACACACACACACACACACACACACACACACACACACACACACTCACACACCAATTGCGGCAAGCTACCATGCAAGGTGCCGGCCCGCTCATTGGGAGCAATTTTGGGTTCAGTGTTTTACCCAAGGACACCGACACGTGGACAGGAGGAACCGGGGATTGAACTGCCGACCTTGCCATCGTTAGACGCCCCGCTCTACCTCGAGCCTTTGTGGGACAGCCAAGAGACAAGGTATTCAGAAAAGGTCTTCTGGTTGTTGTGGTCATCTCCAAATACCATCAGAGATAAAGACTGTCCACAATCCTTACATGCACATTTGAGAATATGACAGCCTACTTCCTAGTCCCAGGCAGCAGGTATTGCTTTACCCAACATGCACCTGTGCTCTCATGACATATATCACTGTTGACTTTGTACTCTGGACAATGACATGTTTGTGTAAAATCATTCGGGTTCATTCCTATGTGCATATAAGATCCATCCGAAAGGATTTATTTGTAATACGAAAGATAGACAATCTTCAACTATGTTCTAATTCATTCACTTCAAGGAGGAATAGTTTTGCCTGAAAATATAACATGTAAAAATACTATTTAAATATCGGGATCAAAAGTCGTGGGTAAAAGTCATGGGTAGCTAATGCTATTCCCAATGGAATGTTTCTCTTGAACAATTCTATTAAAAGAGGTATTCTTCTTTCCTGTGCAGTTCTATTAACACTATTCAGCCAAACGCTCTTATCAGCTGTCGGAGTAAATGTCTATCACCAACAGCCTACTAATGTGAACCCAACACCACAGTTATTATTAGCTAGGCATATTCTAAAGATAAACCTTGTTAGGCATGTGGTCTAGCTACTATAATGAACCTTCAAGTACACTTGCCCAAGGGTGAACTTCATTAAATGTGTTTTCATGATACCTGACAATGACATCAAAACACGCCCAGTCTACCTAGTAGGCCTACTACTAGTCTCGTTAGTCTGCTTGCCAGCAATGTGAACCCGGAAATGTTGAGTACCCCAAAGTTTTGTGTTGAAATGTACAGTATGGGTCCCCAGCATTTAGAAACTGCCGGATGCTAACTTGGGCAATTTGCATAATTTGCATAATTCCAATTAATAAGTACTAGAGAGGTACAATTTCTGTGGAAAACATTACAATTTCTGTGGAATTTCTGTGGAAAACATTACAATTTCTGTGGAAATTGTGAAGTGTGCTTGTCCTGAAACACCATCCAAGTTGCCCATCCCTTTCTTAAGACCTTAGACCGTTACCATGGTAACCGGGTCTCAAGCCACTGGGTTAGCTAGCAAACAAACAAACGGCCAGAATGGAACTATTAATGTTATGGCAAATGATATTCAAATGTGGAGTGACAGTGTGAAGAGCTGAACATGTTGATGTTAGATATATGTATGTGTATGTGGACTTAAAAGTGTAGGTGTGGGGGCAGTTTACAAAATGTGTGGACATTTTCAAAAACTCCACAGCCACACTGTACGTTCTGAAGATTGTACCATTAATTCCTATGGGCCAGATTTCGCCACAAAAACTTTAAGATTTCATAAACCGTTCACCGGAACCTTCCCAAAACAATATGCAACAAAATATGCAACGAGCCTCACATTTTGACACGGAGGAGTATCCGTGGCAAAATTTGGCTATAATAATAAATAAATAGGCTATGTGCGATAAGTGCTGCTAGCTTACAGCACACTAATTAGCATAATCACCTATATGGGCACTATATCAAGAACTACTTGCCCAATTTGGGTTTTGCTGAATCAATTTCTGCTCAATATTCAAAATTCTAAATGGCCGTTTAAACCATAAGTGGCCATATTTCAACTCCTGTTGGGCTGATTTTGATGAAGTTTCAGTCAATTTAGTTTAGTTTTAAAGGACACTGAAGCAATTGGATCACTTATGTATTTTAAATAATTGAATATTCAGTTATTGTTATAACTTCAACTCGGTGTTAGGGTGTGTCACAACAGATAACTGATCTATTTTTCCGCTACCCCATCGATGACGTTCCTAGGGTGAGATAGTACAGTCCGCTAGTTCTGGAGGTCATGACCTGGATTTCCCACAGCAACCGCAGTGAACTCTTAGCAGTTAATTAAGGATGGATTTATCTCGCTGACCCATTCTGTTTGGACATGTCTATGCTAAATATTTGTATTAGTGACCCGGTAGTTGAGTGGGTGTTTTACAAGTAATCGCTCTGTGATCCACATGTTCTATTCATGTTTTTCAGCCCTTGTTGCAGTTCAGTAGTCAAAGCTAAACAGGATACAGACGTGGTCTGCAGGGGAGGCTGGTGGAGGCAGAAATTGGAGGACAGGCTCATTGTAATGCATCAAATGTTGTTTGATACCATTCCTACATTTCTCACCATTTCTCAACTGTGCATATCAAAATGGGTGCTTTTGCAGCATTGACTGGTGAATAGCGGATACATTATGTACAAGCTCTCAAATTCATCCATGGTGTCAACTCTTCAGTGAGAACAGACTATTTGTGGAACTGTGTTATGCTTTGCTAGAGGGGAAACAACACTAAGTTGCACCCGTTTCCTCCATTAACTTCAGCATGCTACACTCAGTGGGGCCTTCCAGATGCGAAGGTCAAAACTGCCGTCCCTAAAGGCCTCAACGTGAGAAAGTACCAGGCATCTCCACATAAACCCCCCCCCCTTAATCCAATACAGACATGTGCTGGATTACGCAAATACTGCATTTTCCCATGTTCCAGCCCTGCCAACAAATGCTCTGAGAGCCGAAGTGGTGAGGCACACCCAATGTTCTACACAGATTTAATTCTGGAACTGAGAACCCCCCCGAAACCACCCCCCAACCCCCCCTAAACCACCCCCCTGAGGGCTTTATTTATTCAGTTTGTTTCACGAGAAAGAAAAAGAACCCTCATCATCGTCATGAGACCCTGATGTTGGCTGCCCTTTGCCAATGTAATTGATTCAATATGTGTGTACGTAGTATTATGATTGTGAATGATGAATTTGTGTAAAACATTTTTTTCTTTAGATACATTTTTAACTCAAGAGAAGTACCGACATGTATTTGTGCGCCGCGTGTGCAGACGTGTGATGTTGTGGTGAGATACTGGTCCATGGACATGCAGCAGCGCAGTAATCTAGCCCAGGCATTCTCCTGTCTGTCCTCCCTGTTCTGATTGAGCTGATGGATACCGGAAGTTTATGCAAGTGAAATAGCTGTGTGATTTGTGATTGCTATCTTTTTGAGTCATTTGATGGTTTTATCCTCCATATAAAATTCCAGTCCTGTCCCACATGTAAGTTGCTACACAGAAATATTGATGATCCATGACAATACCCTCAACTTTAAATCATGCATTTGACTGTAACCTAGAAGTGTTTGGATTGTCACGAAACCCACCTCACTTGCATCTGGTTCTGCTTCTTTGCTTCCACCGTGGAAGGTTCTTGAGTTCCATCCCTCAGTGAACTGCAACACTGACTTGTTGACTCTTGGCAGGAGGAGAGAGGGGGCTGAGTAATGGCTGGATCCTCCCTAATCATAATGAGGGACGGCTCTAATGAGATCTCCAGAACACGTCCTCCCTGCTGTCCTGACACACAGGTCACTCTCCCCCCGCCACCGTAACACTAGACCTGGATGATTCATCTCTGCACCATCACAGCTCATCTGGCAGCTGGACCCGAACACGGCAGACTCTCACCTATGTCATGTTCTTGGGGGTATTGTTACATGTTATATTAGATCATCATTAGGCCTCGTGTTCTGTCGGTTTCGGACATTGTTACACTTTCAAGATGCAATTGGGGTACGATTCGTAGCAATTAAGATGATTTGCTTATCTCCACGTCATTGTTTTGGCGTGATGTGTGTGATTCTGGGCTCTTAGTCTACTGGGGAAGTCAATCTGTTAAGTGTTTTTCTGTACTCTTGACTCACATAGTAGTTATTGACACTGCCTATACAACCCCTTTCTTGGTTTCCTTGTTCAGGGGTTACAGCCAAACTGGTGGGTGAGGAGATAAACAGTAAAAACCATCTTAATGTAATTTGAATGCCCCTGTGCTGTCCTCTCTGGGACGTCAGCTTGTTTTGAAGAGGAGGTTGGAACTGGGAGAGTGACGAATGCCTGGCCCATCTTGCTGGCACGTGGTCAAGATTCTTTTTCATAGACATGGATGACTCCGTACGGTGCCAGTGAGGACATAAAACACACAGAACCAAGTCCTGATCCAGTCAGTGTTCAGGAAAACACATCACAGGACTTACACACACAGAGAAGAAGAAGAGGATTTCAGGTAAATTGACTACATTTTTTAATAGAAATAGTATACTGGTTTTAAAATGTTCCCGATGTCATTGTAAACGTCTTTGCATTCACTAGAAGTGGAAATCTCCCTTCATAATGTTGTTCAAACTTTTTCTACGTATATATCAAAGTACAAAAGGATTGGCTAAATTGTATTATCAAATAACAATAACACTTTGTAATAATGTAATAGTTGTACTCCATCAATGTGTAGAATTACTCGCGTGAAGCATTACATTTTGAGGATTAACGTTACTAGAAAAGTTATTCTAAGGCAACTATCCCCTTATTGTTAGTGTGGTGTACTGTAGTGAATATTGAAATAGCTTGTACTCATTTCTGCAGACTTGAATGTTTCACATATCTGTAGTAACATGCCAAATGTTACTGGTTATACAGTATACAACACTTTCAAGGTGCTTTTTTAATAACATTTAAAATAGTCTTCCTTTAAAGTTATGTGCAACTTAATCAGGAAAAGCAATAATCCAACTATTAAATTATACCCAATGCAAAATATATTCATGAGGACATAAATTAGGTGCGTTGTATTCAGGTTGAGTCATCCAGTTTAATTAGTATCAATAGAAATGTAATAGATCTGTGTAAAAAAATGTATGTCAAAAATGAAATAGATATTATCACAACACATTCATAACATTCCTGTTGATTCCCTCAGACATGTGAAATTATTTAAAATGAATCCAATCCTTATTAGGACTGTGCTATTATTACAGTACAGTACACCTTTCAAACAAGACCTTGAGGGATCTTATTGAGCAGTCACCATGGCGATCTGTTATGTAACGGTTGTTACATTGCAGTATTGATCTGTTATGTAACGGTTGTTACATTGCAGTATTGCATATGCTGGTTCTCCCCCCTGTAGAGGAGCTTCTCACGCACAGGGACACAAACCCCCAAACCCCCGGAGCCTTCTGGAACAACCAACCACAGGTTCCCCTCGGTAGTCCCCCCCTAACACTAACCAGATGGAGGCCAGGCGGAGGAGAGGGGACGTGTCTGAATCCTATTCTCAAAAACAACACCGTCCAAAAAGGTCCCAAATGGGTCATATACAATTTTATTTATTTTTCTGTTTCCCCCCCCTGTTTATGCTCCAGGTCTAAAATTACCCAATAAAAAGTGATTGGGGAATCATACTATTTGGCATAAAGTAGTGGAAAAATAATTGCTTGAACAACACGGTGGCTAAAGCGAGATTTAGTAGACCAAGAAGAACACCTCATTCCTAAATTGGCTATGTGTCCAAGATTTTGCAATATCTTACAAAGCTTGCAAAAACAAGTGTCTGTTTTACAACCAGTGACAAATTGAAATCTATTACATTTGCATAATTCCAATTAATAGGTACTAGAGAGGTACACTTTCTGTGGAAATTGTGAAGTGTGCTTGTCCCGAAACACCATCCAAGTTGCCCATCCCTTTCTAGACCGTTACCATGGTAACCGGGTCTACCCAATTTTCCCCAAAACTGATTTGATATTCTGTTTCTTACAGGGTTTGAAGAAAAACACTCACAGAGTACCATGGCAACGACACCTTCTAACATCTCAACGGCCAGCAGCAACTCATCCGAAGCGTCTGTGGACCCGTGTGACTCCATCTCCCCGTCTCTGCACCAGAACAAGCTGATCCCGACCATCTACAGTATCATCTTCATCCTGGGTTTCGTGGGGAACGTCTTGGTGGTGTTCGTGTTGTCCCAAAAATCCAACCGCAGAACGGTGGCCAACACCTACCTGGTGAACATGGCCATCTCCGACCTGTTCTTCCTGTCCAGCCTGCCTTTCTGGGCGGTCTACTACTCCTTCGACTACAACTGGGTGTTCGGCCGCTGGATGTGCAAACTGTGCGGGAGCCTCCTTTCCGTCAACGTCTACGCCAGCATCTACTTCATCACGTGCATGAGTGTGGACCGCTTCCGAGCCATCGTCCATCCCCTCCAGTCTCAGAGCAGCCGCAACCTGTGTCGGGCGCGGGTCATCAGCTGCGTCATCTGGGCCGTCGCCGGCCTCACCACCGTCCCCACCATGGCCTTCCGGGACACCCACTTCATCAAGGAGCTGGGGGTCACCGTTTGCGGGATAAAATACCCCGTCGACTTTGACTTCTTGTTCCCCGCCATGGCCTTGATCAAGAACATCCTAGCCTTCCTGGTCCCCTTCACCGTCATCGCCAGCTGCTACTGCCGCATCGGGAAGCACTTGCTGGGGACGCCCAGCCTCGACAAGAGCCACAACAACGTGGACCGGGTGATGAAGATGGTGGTGGCCGTGGTCCTGGCCTTCTTCGTCTGCTGGTTCCCCTTCCACGTGCTCACGCTCATGGACGCTCTGGAGAAACTCGGGGTGACGCAGGCCGGGTGCGGGGTGCGCCAGGTGGTCAACACCCTCATGCCGTTCTTCCTCTGCCTGGGCTTCTCCAACAGCGCCATCAACCCTTTCCTCTACTGTTTCGTGGGGAACCACTTCCGGGAGCAGCTGTGGCGCCTGTACGAGGAGAAGACTCCCAGGCTGTCGCAGAAGAGGGACTCCATCAGCACCAGGCTCAGCTCCTTCTCCACAAAGTTCAGTGACCTCAAGGACACAGGGCCGCTGGAGACTCTGAGGCAACACAGGGCCCCCTAGTGGACTATGAGGGACCTGTCAGAGATGTAAACATTTACCCAAGGTACCCTGGAAGACGTCTAAGTCAGCTCTCAGGAGGGCATTGACCCCCAGACTACTCTAAATCAGGGCCATGCAGCCCTGTGTAGGCCGGGCAGAGGGCATCTAAACTATATTTGAATGTCAGTATAACATCCCAGGGGGGTGGTGCCTGAAGCCCAGACAGTGTTACAGTGACGTGATATTTGTTTTTATTGTACCAAAAGAATAACAAAAATATATGTCAATCAATCACGATAGAGCTTGTAAATGGAGTGGAAAAAGTACAGGAAAACATCTACTGTCATATGTACTCTTACTGCCTGTTGAACAATGATGAATAATATATTATGTTATATTCACTATTCATATCTGGAGAATAATACTATGTCTTATGGCTGAATCATATACATCCAACTACAGCAGTCTGTATATCATGTATATGTCCAGAAGTAGTGTACTGTGATCATCTATCTTGCTGAATCTACCTCTGAAAAACAAGCCCTGACAGAGCTTTACTGCCACCCTGTGGCTGGGATTGATAAGTGCAGTGACTTTAATCCAAGAGAAATAGATAGCAACAGCAGTATTGGGCATGACAGTCAGTTGCATGACAAAGGTTCCCTAAGCCTTATCTCAAATGAATAATTTGAGTAAGTCGGTTCCTCCGTTGCTGTCACAATATGATATCAACAGCCATCTGTTTATGTTCTCACTCTCAATAACTACAGATAACATTTATGGTTAAGCATAGAAATTAACAGAAACAAACAAACATCAACAAGGTAAATATGGAGGTACGTTACTTCCACATTGACATCTTCAAAAACAGTAGTGTCAGTAGTGTTATATTCAACAGAAAAACCTCAAAGGATAGTATGTCATTTCCTGTAAATACAACCAGTGTTTGCCAGTGCTCTTGTAGTCGTGACAGGCATCAACAAAATGGAGCATCTGTCTGTTTATCATGGAGCGATCGATCAGCAAGACTGCTACAGAGAACACCCTCAGTGTAGCAGGGAGGGATGGAAGCTACCTACTCCAGGACAGTGAGAGCGTGTCAAATACTTACTGCCTGTGTGTTCTGTGAGTACTTTAAGTGTTCTGTGAGTGCTTGTGAATATTTCTCAATCTAAATGTAAGATTGAGTGAATTTTCCATAATCCACCAGTGACCATAAAGCATTTTTGTTTCAATCATGAAGGTTCAATTCAAGTGTTGTTTTGACTATATTTCCATTTCCAACTCACATACAGTATGTAAATGTATCAGTAGAGGGTGCACTCACCAGGCTTAAACAGAGGAGTTTCTCCATGTTATTTGATTCAAATTGTATATCAATGGTTAGTATTTAACTGAAAAATATCTGTTGAAACACTGTACCCTTATGAATCTGCTATTTCCAAGATGCAGAGATGCTGTCAACACCTACAGAATATATACACTACCGTTTAAAAGTTTGGGGTCACTTAGAAATGTCCTTATTTTTTAAAGAAAAGCACCGTTTTCTTCAATGAAGATAACATTAAATTAATCAGAAATACACTCTATACATTGTTAATGTGGAAAATGACTATTCTAGCTCCAAACATCTGGTTTTTAATGGAATATCTACATAGGTGTATAGAGGCCCATTTCCAGCAACCGTCACTCCAGTGTTCTAATGGTACATTGTGTTTGCTAATCGCGTTAAAAAGCTAATGGATGATTAGAAAACCCTTGAAAACCCTTGTGCAATTACGTTAGCACAGCTGAAAATGGTTTTGCTGGTTAGAGAAGCTATACAAATGGCCTTCCTTTGAGCTAGTTGAGTATCTGGAGCATCACATTTGTGGGTTCGATTATACTCTCAAAATGGCCAGAAAAAGAGAACTTTCATATGAAACTCGACAGTCTATTCTTGTTCTTAGAAATGAAGGCTATTCCATGTGAGAAATTGCCAAGAAACTGAACATTTCCTACAACGGTGTGTACTACTCCCTTCAAAGAACAGCACAAACAGGCTCTAACCAGAGTAGAAAGAGAAGTGGGAGGCCCCGGTGCACAACTGAGCAAGAAGACATGTACATTAGAGTCTCTAGTTTGAGAAATAGACGCCTCACAGGTCCTGAACTGGCAGCTTCATTAAATGGTACCCGCAAAACGCCAGTGTCAACGTCTACAATGAAGAGGCGACTCCGGGATGCTGGCCTCCTAGGCAGAGTGGCAAAGAAAAAGCCATATCTGAGACTGGCCAATAAAAGGAAAAGTAAAAAAAAAAAAAAATGGGCAAAAGAACACAGACATTGGACAGAGGAAGAGTGTTATGGACAGACAAATCGAAGTTTGAGGTGTTTGGATCACACAGAAGAACATTTGTGAGACGCAAAACAAGTGAAAAGATGCTGGAAGAGTGCCTGACGCCATCTGTCAAGCATGGTGGAGGTAACGTGATGGTCTGGGGCTGCTTTGTGGGAGATTTGTACAAGGTAAAAGGGATTTTGAATAAGGAAGGCTATCACTCAATTTTGCAACGCCATGCCATACCCTGTGGACAGCGCTTGATTGGAGCCAATTTCCTCCTACAACAGGACAATGACCCAAAGCACACCTCCAAATTATGCAAGAACTATTTAGGGAAAAAGCCAGCAGCTAGTATTCTGTCTGTAATGGAGTGGCCAGCGGAGTCACCAGATCTCAACCCCATTGAAGTGCCCATCAAGCCAATCCAACTTGTGGGAGGTGCTTCAGGAAGCGTGGGGTGAAATTTCTTCAGATTACCTCAACAAATTAACAGCTAGAATGCCAAAGGTCTGCAATGCTGTAATTTGCTGCAAAGGGAGCATTCTTTGACGAAAGCAAAGTTTGAAGGACAAAATTATTATTTCAAATAAAAATCATTATTTCTAACCTTGTCAATGTCTTGACTATATTTTCTATTCATTTTGCAACTCATTTGATAAATAAAAGTGTGAGTTTTCATGGAAAACATGAAATTGCCTGGGTGACCCCAAACTTTTGAACGGTAGTGTATGTATATTATACAAGATCAAGGAGGAGTCCTGGGGCCTCATTTATAAAAAAAAAAGTACTTTAACGTCATCTTTGACTTTCACGTAAGCAGGGTGCAATTTGGACTTCATAACTTGTGAAAAATAAATTGCTGATTTGCCTATATTTTACACTGTAGGGCAATACACAATAGGGCTAACAGAGTGGACACTAATAGGGTGGACATTTTGAGTTAAAGTTAGCCTTTAGCCTGCCTGTGTTAGCATAATGCCTAGCATGACCATGAATACTTGATGAGGAATCTAATTTGCACTAAACACTTTTTTGAAATTATTCAATTTGATTGATCTCCTCAATACTTAGGCCTAACAGGGTGGACACGTTATGGTCAACCACAGGGACGCGGGAAGGGGGGTGCTGAGGGTGCTGCAGCACCCCCTAGCGGCA
The DNA here is from genome assembly GCF_963989245.1 of Nansenia antarctica. Taxonomy (NCBI): domain Eukaryota; kingdom Metazoa; phylum Chordata; class Actinopteri; order Argentiniformes; family Microstomatidae; genus Nansenia; species Nansenia antarctica. The sequence continues at coordinate 27,767,280 of NC_137689.1, read as the reverse complement.
GGCAGAAGGAGCTCCTCCTGCCTGAATTTAAAAAATAAAAATATTATTCAAACAATAATTTAAAACAATATAATAACTATTGTTGCTTTTGGGAATAAAAATAAATGTGTTTTTTGTAATAAATGTAAAAATGTGTTTGTTAGTTTTAATGTTAGTGATCACATGGTCATATCTTGCTAGGGAATCTCTGAGTTCTTTAGCAAAAATGCTAAATCAGCCAGAACAATTGAAGTGGAGTTGGAAGAAGATGCTGAGCTTAACAACACTCCCATTAATGCTCTACTGTCGGACGTTGTTGAGAAAGAGCAACAGACGGCCAGAAACGTATTAGAACTGATATTCAGATCCATCCGATTCTTCGGCAGCGAAGGGCTTCCGTTAAGAGGCAATAACAATCGACATGGAGTGCTGTCTGTAATAATGGTCAACATCATGTTTGTGGACATTGTGGGACACTATGAGCTGAGTGGAAATTACTGTAAATTCCAACACATTGTTGGTAACATATTTAACGTTACGTCTTTGTAGTGTGTGGGTGCGTGCGTGCTTAACTATTATTGCCCGTGCATTGGGGCCCGTCGTTATGCCACTGTGTGCGTGTGAGCGAACGAGCAATCAGCGAGAGGGAGGGAGGGAGAGAAATCGTTATAATTTTTTCCCTGGCAATTTTTTTCCCTGTAGCGTATATAGACAGCACCTCAGCACCCCCAGTCAAAATACCTTCCCGCGTGCCTGGTCAACCACATTAAACTCACTTGATGTAGGTAATGTGCGTACGTCAAGTCAATACCTGACGTAGAGCTACAATCGTTTCCACGGTCAAATTGACTTACGTTGAAATTGTATAAATCACTACTTTGACGTGGTTTTCTACCTACGACACGGGTAAGATCAACATTTATCCAAAGTACTTTCTATAAATGAGGCCCCTGGACAACCGAGGTTAGAGAAGAGAACAGAGTCCTGTTATCAAATTGGTTTCTATATGAACGGCAACAATATACACTGGTGTGCATGGTCTTTCCCCAAATCCTTGAATGACACTACATGTAAAATCCCGAAAGATTTATTGTGAGAGTAATAACTATAACATCTCTATCCAGGCACGCGGGAAGGTATTTTGACTGGGGGTGCTGAGGTGCTGTCTATATACGCTACAGGGGAAAAATTTGCCAGGGAAAAAATTATAACGATTTCTCTCCCTCCCTCCCTCTCGCTGATTGCTCGTTCGCTCACACGCACACAGTGGCATAACGACGGGCCCCAATGCACAGGCAATAATAGTTAAGCACACACGCACCCACACACTACAAAGACGTAACGTTAAATATTTTACCAACAATGTGTTGGAATTTACAGTAATTTCCACTCAGCTCACAGTGTCCCACAATGTCCACAAACATGATGTTGACCTAACTTGACCATTATTACAGACAGCACTCCATGTCGATTGTTATTGCCTCTTAACGGAAGCTCTTCGCTGCCGAAGAATCGGATGGATCTGAATATCAGTTCTAATACGTTTCTGGCCGTCTGTTGCTCTTTCTCAACAACGTCCGACAGTAGAGCATTAATGGGAGTGTTGTTAAGCTCAGCATCTTCTTCCAACTCCACTTCAATTGTTCTGGCTGATTTAGCATTTTTGCTAAAGAACTCAGAGATTCCCTAGCAAGATATGACCATGTGATCACTAACATTAAAACTAACAAACACATTTTTACATTTATTACAAAAAACACATTTATTTTTATTCCCAAAAGCAACAATAGTTATTATATTGTTTTAAATTATTGTTTGAATAATATTTTATTTTTTAAATTCAGGCAGGAGGAGCTCCTTCTGCCTGCCGCTAGGGGGTGCTGCAGCACCCTCAGCACCCCCCTTCCCGCGTCCCTGTCTCTATCTATCTCGTCTTACTATTAAAAACTGAATAAAGTAGGTTTCTGCGTATTTCAGACTGTGCATGGGGCCTCATTCATAGAACGTGCTTAGATCAAATTTTGATCAAATTTTGATCTTACCCGTGTCGTACGTAGAAAACCACGTCAACGTAGTGATTTATACAATTTCAACGTGAGTCAATTTGATCGTGGAAACGATCGTAGCTCGACGTCGAGTATTCAACTTGCTTACGCACATTACCTACTGGTTATGCGGAGTTATTACAGGCATGTGAGCCGCACTGGAAAAACGTTGCCTACTGTAATTCATGCGAAGTTTAAGTGGCTCGTAATAAAATTAACGATGTTGTTACCAGCCGAGAAAATGGGTTAAATTCAAGATTTAAAGGGAACTAATGTTTATGATTGTATTTCAGTCTTTCTTTATATCCCTCCGGAGCTGTCTATCTCTCTTCAACATGCCTATGCCTTGCCCGGCCACGGGCTAAATGATACTGGATTTCGAGTTGAGTCGGGATGAGGGGGAATGGCACCCCCCCTGAAATAAAAACAGTCCAAATCATCCCCCTTCTAAAACTGCCATCCCCCCTTTCCATCCCTTATGTCATTTTATCAATGAACGTGGTATTACTGCCCTCTCCCGCTTCCAGACGCACGCCTACCCTATAATATAGTATTAACGCCCTGTGATAGCGGCTCAAATAGCGGCTGAATGAAGCCAAGTGCTATAATATAATATAATACAGACAGTATATAATATTGTCAGTATTGTCTGTCTGTAACTCTGTATTATATTATATTATAGCACTTGGCTTCATTCAGCCGCTATAATTGAGCCTCTATCACAGGGCGTTAATACAAACCTCATTCACCTGCGTTCAATTCCAAGTATGTTTGGTATTTAGAGAAGGAAGCACGTACGCAACTTTAAACCATCTCAGCCCGTTTTATAAATAATGCTTACGTCCGTTTAGAAAAATGTGCTTACGTGAAAGTCAAAGATGACGTTCAAGTACTTTTTTTATGAATGAGGCCCATGGACAGCCAACAAAATTATTCCGTAAATTTGAGAATCTGATAGAAGCCTTTGGGAATCCAAACCAGGGGCCTCATTTATAAAAAAGTACTTCAACGTCATCTTTGACTTTCAAGCACATTTTTCTAAACGGACGTAAGCATTATTTATAAAACGGGCTGAGATGGTTTAAAGTTGCCTACGTGCTTCCTTCTATAAATACCAACTCAGGTAAAATGAACGCAGGTGAATGAGGTTTGTATTACATACCCAGCCATCACCTTGTCTTGAGATGTCTTAAGATGTCTGTCAGGACCAGAGGGTGGAACCCAGAAGCAGACAACGGAGAACAGGAGGTAAGATAATAACAGTGTTTTATTATAGGGTTTGGGGTTAGGGGAATCCGGCTGGGGGTAGGTAGTGCAGGTAGGGGTTCTGGCAGGTAGGCAGGTACTCAGACAGGCAGGGGATCAGGCAGGCAGGCAGGTACTCCGACAGGCAGGGGGTCAGGCAGGCAGGCAGGTACTCCGACAGGCAGGGGATCAGGCAGGTACAGGGCTGGACTGGGACAAAAATTAGGCCCTGCCATGTGGCTCAGACCAACACAATCGGTCCGACACCGCCGATCAACATGCTGGCAGTCTGTTGAATATACCATTTGTAAAACCCCCTATAGAGCGGAGTAAGTGACATGGACAGCAAGTATACCAGCAAATCAGCAAAGTTCTCATTTACATGTACACACAGGCTGCATGATTGCATTATGTTACACCAGAAGCCCAGTCATTTCAAATGGAAGGTTGCAAGACAACATTATTGGGTTGCAGACTGCATGAGTTTTATTTCTCCATGCAATAAAAAGCATTCATTAGTTCTGAACTAGGCTAGTGTAAAAAAAAAAAAAAAATATTTTTATTTTCAAATAAAAAGTATTATTAACACCCATTGTTGGTATTGCATTTATGTCAGTGACAGTGATACCTCAACTTGCTAGCTAGCAACAAAATAGAAAGTCACAAAATGCAGAACACCCCCATCTAACGTTAGCTATAGAGTCCACAGCCAAGCAGCACTAACGTTACACCACGAGAGAGATCACTGTGTGTGCATGAATTCCAGCCAAGTCCTGGTGAAGCGCAATGCAATCATGCTGCCTGTACGGGTTAGCATAAGTCATAAGACATTCTCTGCTGCTGCTCCCTTAATCTGGCCTTTTGTAAAACCAAGTAACAACATTGCTTACCTCTCTAGCTGTGTCCTGTCTCCTCCTCAATTGCTAACGGCACATCAGTGCTAACGTTAGTTAGCAGTAAAGATTTTGCTGTGGCAGCCGCAGCTGTAGTAGGCCTAGCCCCCACAGTCGATGCAGAGAACATATCTGTCAGTTTCTGACATTTTGAGGCATCCTCTGCTAGCTTCTTACTTTTTTTCTCCCTAATTTTCTGGGCACCCCCTTTCACTATCTTATCTACGAACATGACACTGTACTTGGGTTGTCGGCCGAGGGATCAGAGTGGGGGAGGGGGCCGATGGACAGCAGGGCCTAAGCATGTGATTGGGCCAGCCCATGTGTTAGTATAAACGGGGGCCGCCGCTTGATTCAGCGCTAGTTGATGCCGTGCTATTTTGGGCCGCGCTATTTTTTTTTTTTATTTTTTTTTTTTTTGGGGGGGGGGGGTGTCAGGCGGCCCGACCGGCCCAAAACTAGCACGGCCCATCTGCCAGCGGGCAGAAAGATTGTATGGCCAGTCCAGCGGTGGGCAGGTAGGCGGGTAGTCAGACAGGCAGGAGGTCGGCAGGCAGGGAATCCTTTAACGGGGAACAGGGAGAATAGGGTTAGGCTAGGGTATCGGATAACGTCAAGAGTAGCAGGAACGAGCATATGAACCAACCATTAAGTGGTTACGATCTGGCGATGACTGGAAGCAGGAGCAGAGCTTAAGTAGGAGCCAGTCGCGGTCTTATTCGTCCACACCTGGCACCACTGATCGTCGTCTGATGAGCCAGGGGCGGAGCTGTGACAATGTCTTCATTAACCAAAATAAGACATTTTGTCTGTCAAGGGGCCTCATTCATAACGGTTGCTTAGATCAAATGTTGATCTTACCCGTGTCGTACGTAGAAAACCACGTCAACGTAGTGATTTATACAATTTCGACGTGAGTCAATTTGATCGTGGAAACGATCGTAGCTCGACGTCGAGTATTCAACTTGCTTACGCACATTACCTACTGGTTATGCGGAGTTATTACAGGCATGTGAGCCGCACTGCCTAGTGTAATTCATGCAAGTGGCTCGTAATAAAATTAACGATGTTGTTATCAGCTGAGAAAATGAGTTTAATTCAAGATTTAAAAGGAACTGATGTTTCTGATTGTATTTCAGTCTTCCTTTATATCCCTCCGGAGCTGTCTATCTCCCCTTCAACATGCCTAGTGCGTTCCACAACGGACCTTGCCCGGCCAAGCTCTAAATTATACTGGATTTTCTCCGGTGTCAGGGAGTGAGCAGCCATATAAGAATAAGACCACCTGATAAGAATAAGACCATTATATTATTACAGTATAAGCAGCACTCGAGAAATAAAAACAGTCAAAATCACCCCCCTCTTTCCATACTTAATGTCATTTTATCAATGAACGTGGTATTACTGCTATTTCAAGGTGCGAGGGGGCACGCACACATGCAATGACAGTTACTGACACTGAAGTCACTGGCGAGGGGATGCTAAAATTGTCCTCTTATAAAATCCACCACCTCCCCTGATTTTCTTTTACAACTTGAGTAGAGTATAAGCATGTGCCTGTGTGCCTGGTTAGTTGTCATGATCAAACGTTACAAATGCAACTTACAGAGAAGCCACCCTTCTCTGCCCTCTCCCACTTCCAGACGAACGCCTACCCTATATTATAGCACTTGTCTTAATTCAGCCGCTATAATTCAGCCTCTATCACAGGGTGTTAATACAAACCTCATTCACCTGCGTTCATTTTTACCTGCGTTGGTATTTATAGAAGGAAGCACGTACGCAACTTTAAACCATCTCAGCCCGTTTTATAAATAATGCTTACGTCCGTTTAGAAAACTGTGCTTACGTGAAAGTCAAAGATGACGTTCAAGTACTTCTTTATGAATGAGGCCCAAGATGTCTTAAGTCGTCTTAAGACCTAACCTGAAGACATGCACTCATTCACTCACTTAAGACATGGAGCATAAGAGCCATATTTTCTGTGTCTTGAAGACACAGAACATCTTGAGATGTCTTAAGACACTGAATATCAATGTCTTAAGACAGTCAGGCGATCTTGTTCCAATTGGAATAATTAAGTATATAAGTAATAAGTAATATAATAAGTATAATAATGAATTATCCTATTATATATTTTACATTATTAATTAGTTAATAATAATTAAATTGGTGTGTCCCAGGACAAAAAATGCATGTCATCACTGTAAAAAAATATTTTGGATTTTAGTTCCTTTAACACATTTTTGTGAGTCAGGTCAACTAAATTTTGCCAAAAAGTTGAGACAACTAGAAATGTTAAGTTTTAATCCATTCAACCTGTCTGTGAAATTAAAATAGTCCACTCAAATCAGAATGATGAGATCACTCAACTTGTCAAAAACGTTTCTAGTTGTTGCACATGCGCAGAACACTGCCTAGAACAGAGGCTGCTGTAAATGCCTCAGGGCAACACATGACATCTCTGGCTATGATGGGCCACATCTGAATGAGATGGAGTACCTCACAGCCAGTGGCACATGCCAAGTGATGAACATCTGGGAGCTGAAAGTATAATGTGGTGTGTAATGCAATTTCATTCAGAGCTGTTCACACTTCTCACAGGACATGGACTTTGATGACAAAAATGTACTATTTAGTGATCTTAAAACAGTTGCTTGTTATATTAAGTGTGTTCTTCACAACTTCCGTAATATGGAGAAAAAAACCAACAAATTCTAGCGCAATTCAGGATTTGCAGAGAAGAGGACCAAATCACCAGCGGGTGTCACATATAACAAACAGGCAGACTATTAGAGAGAAAGCTAGTTCCCATTGACTTTGGTTGTGGCAAAAACATATACCTTGCTCTGAGCTTCATTAGGCATAGGTAACATGCATGTATAGACAGAGCTTACATTAAAACATTTACCTGAATGTGCGGTTCAATGACAATGTCATCAGAGAAAAGCTGGTTGTTTTGGCTGAACAAGGTCCCAGTCTCTGTTTCTTGTCGTTTCCTCTCCACTACACCCATCTCAGACATGCCAGCGATAATGATGTTGGTGTTGGACTTTGTTCTGCGGGGTGCTTCACTGGCAACCTGTGGGTTGGAGAGGTCGGCCTTGTCGACTGTGCAAATTCTGCATCTAAGAGAGACATCATTTTAATAAGGGATGCATTTGAAAGATTTCACACAATGTACATAACCAAGAAGACCAAATGGCCAGAGAAGTAATACTGAATCTAACCGTTTGTTTGCGGTGGAAGACAAACAGTTTGCACAGTGGTTTGCCTGGGGCATATCGACATTGATCTCCCCAATTCCTCCACATACAAACACATTGCCTCCATAGTAAGGGCAGTTTGCATAATACCCCTCCTGTAGTCTGCGTATGTATGGAGAAATGGCATTCATGCACTGCTCAAATGATGTCCCTGATTTGGAAAGAAGATATATCTCAATCTCACATGAACCATGACTTAGACATTTTAACCATTTGTTAAAATGTGCTGATTATTAGGGATGTCCCGATCCCACTTTTTCACTACCGATACCGATACCTGGGCTTCGGGTATCTGCGATACCGATACCGATCCGATATTTGTATACATTTTTTGACCCCTGAATAATAACAAATACCTCCCCAGTATATAGTCCACACCAACAACAGTTAAATTAAAGACTGCCAGCCTTTATTAAAGCAACAAATGCGACGTGTTGTGGATTGAAACTATGGATCATAAGCTTTCAAATGATGAGTCATACATTGAAATCCGAAAAAATATGAAGTTAGAGTAATTTGAATGTTGTTAGACGTCAGGCACATATAGGGTTAACCTCTTTGTAATGAAACCGGAAGCACACAGCGCTATGCGCATTTTAAGCGCATATAGGACTCGCGTGAAGCATTTCTGCGACACGCGTTTCTGTTCACTGTTTTCATTCCCTCATCGCTTATACACATATACGTTTGATTGCGCATGACAGTAGGATCGGATCGGAGCCTTTTTTTTTTCTGGTGCGATCCGCGATCCAGCATTCAGGTCCAATATCGCGGCGATATCCGATATCAGTATCGGATCGGGACATCCCTACTGATTATTATGCTACCTGGTTCTCCAAGGCCTATGATGCCCATGTGCTCCCTTTTTGCCGCCTCAGAGCGGGGCAGGTTACCGACTGAAAAGTACATTCCGTTAGTGGAATGGTACTTCCTCCTGTACAGCCCAAATCCATCAAAATATAAATGGATGTAGAGTGGCAGAACTGGTACCCCTTTAACGAAACAATGTTATGGCAACCATTACTTCATGCATGTTCTTGTTCAGCTTACTCACAGCAACCTATCATATTTGATAAGCCATGAAACTATGACTTAACAGTGCCAATGAAAAGCAGTAGTACAATATCATGGTAAGTTTTTTAGCCTACCTGTGGGTAGTTCTCTTTCTGGCTGCCCTTCACTACAATGAGCAGGGAGAGTTGCTACATCTTTGATGTATCTGCTGCTTGGCTCTTCAAATGCAGTGGCAGAGTGGTTGCTGTATATGTAGTAGCCAGTGAACTGTGGAATCTGAGGTATTTTCTGAACCACAGTATCCACTTTGATGGACTCAAATGCATCAGATATAAATAGTTGTTCTCTAACAGGTGTTAGACTGTGGAACTGTTGATGATTCCTCATCTCAAGGCCACGGAAAAGTATTCTTAAACTTAAATTCACCAGACTGCGACTTTGCACAAGATTCTTCAACTAACACTTTGTCAAGGATATCATTCCTGCTTAGCAACTCAGTTATTACAGTCAATATGGGCACATATACAAACGTTTTTTTCTGGTCTGCATCTAGGACATATTCTACTGGCTCAATGACAGGGAACTTATCTCTGAAAAAAGCTGACCTTTTGTGGTCAGTGCCAAAAGGGCCACTCCTTGAAAGAAAACCAAGAGGATTTGTTTCCTGTATAGTCTCTGTTATCAATGCTAAGATGGGGCCTTCAGTGTTACAGTTGTGCTGCCTTAATACATTTTCAATACATCTCTTGGTGCACTCTCCAGCTAGAGTACCAATTTCATGTAGTTCATCAACTATTTCTTGTGTAGCTGACTTTGAGACATGCAAGATTGTTTGCATACGTAAGAATAAAGATGCAAGTCCAGGGCTCGACATTAAGGCTTGTCCGCTTGTCCGGGACAAGTACATTTTATGTTCGGACAATTGGACTTCCTCCTGCAGTTGTCCGATGGACAAGTCAAAACTAAAAAAAAGGCATTCCATGAGTGCTGATCAGATTAGATAAGTAAGCTTCTCGACTTAGCCTACCTGTTGAACGAGTGTTTCTGGCCGGGCCTGCGGTGCTCTGCGAGCGGACTGAGCCGTGTTCAGCTGCGACGGGCGCTCAGTAATGTTCCTGTTCCTCAGTCTCATTATTTTAATCTGGTTTGGTATAATCTCACCCGCTGATTTAAATGTCAAAAGAAAGTATAGGGGTCTAATTCATTTTTTGATTACTAAATCTTAATGTCTTTGTAGGACAATCTACTCTGTACTGCAATTACACCCAGTGGCGGATACAGAAAGTGGCTGATGGGTAGGCCTGGAAAAATCTGGGTGGGCCTGAGTGAAACTCATCACTGCACGTTTTAGACCTATGTATGAGCAGCCAGATGGATGGAACACAACCGGGCTCGCGATCATAGGCGCCGATTTATGTTTCTGCCCGTGGGTGCTCGAAACATTTGGGTACGACCAACAGGCATGCACACACGCAAAATATTCGCAGGGACTGGAGGAGATCACTATGCAGACCATGAAACGAACAGAAAATAAATGAAGTACCTGTCTACCCAATGCAACGGACAGCCAAACAAGTTATTATAATACACACACGCAAGGCATTCAAGCGCACGCAATTCAATGAATTAACCAATAACCATCAACTATGGAGGACCAAGTCTGACAGAATTAACAATAAATATATAGGTACATAAATGAATGTATGAACAAATAAATGAACGAATACACACTAGGATCCTGTGATATTCCTTGAGCAGACAATTCCGCAGTTTCCACAAAGCCTACTGCTCGTTCTTTAATTACCCCTCCATGAATGAATCGAATACAGACAGCAACTAGCTCGCGCTTGGATAGATCTTTATACTCATCCGCAAGTATGGCATAATATGTGGATTGCTCATGCAGTTCAGACTTTATCTTTCGAATTAGCAGTGAGGCTGCAGCCTCAAGCAGCTCATCCTGAATGTGATGGCTTAGGAGCGTGGCATTTCGAGGCAGTTCCTTCAGTCTATTTTCAATTTCTGGATCATATTTTGACATGAACTTGAATAGCTCCAAGAAATTACCTTTATTGAGCGCCTCTTCCGTTTCTCTGTGACCTCTAAGTGGAATTTCCAACTTGGCACACAACATAGCAATGTCTAACACAACTTTAACGTGTTGCCGGTTTCGCTCTATGAATGAAACGGCATCACCGTGCATTTGATTTAACACTGTCCCACGGCTTTGGGGTCCATGGCTTTGCCCATCCAACTTGGTGAGGGCAACAGCATGCGGCTTGCTAGACTCGTGTTTGTCACAGGCCTGCCGGAGACGTTTCCAATTTTTGTATCCATCTCTTATAAAAGTGAACTCTGTGTGCGCCTCTGGGAAATGTCGACACACTTTACAAAAAATAGCGTCTCTTTCTTTACTATATTCCATCCACTTGAACTTCTCGTACCAATTTCTACTGAAGGAGCGCGATTTCCCATCTATTACAGTGGTAGTAGGGAATGTTACCAGCTTTGGTTGAGTGGCTGGTTCCTCCATGGCTGACAGATCCGACGGTGTAGTCCTACCAGTTCTTCACAAGCCGGTGGCAATGACGGTCGCAAGACAAAACTATTCACATTACAGTTAGTTAGTGAAAATTAAACTTTAAAAATATTTTATTATTAAAAAATATGTATTTTTATGAATCTGACTGGGTGGGCCAGCTGTCACCTAGGCCCACCCAGGCCCACCCATAGATCCGCGCCTGATTACACCTAGACTTCGGGCGGAGAAGGAACGCCAGCGTGCCCTCTCGACCGGCATTTTTTGAAAAGTGATCATATCATATCAATCATATCTATACATCATATCTATCATATCATATCTATCATATCTATAGCCTACATCATATCTATCATATCATATCGATCATATCATATCTATCATATCTATACATAATATCATATTGTAATTTTTAGATTACTAAATCTCGATAAGAATAAATACTTATGGAGGAAACGGTACATAGATGATAGAATTAGCAAAACTCCAAATATGAACTACATCAAATGGGAAAATCATCTGCCCAAAACAATTTCTGGATATTAAATAAATAAATCAGCAGCAAGATGCTCTCATAAAAGCCTCTCATACAGTAAATGTCTTAAACACGCATTTCCACACGTCAGTCATAGTAACTTATATTGATAGTAAATAGTTAGGGTTAATAGTTTGGGTTAGCCTATATTTAGCTATTTAATTGTGTCTAAACTTGTCCGGTATAGATCCGTTAGTCAATTTGAGATGACAAGAGAAATGAAAAGAGAAATGGAGGAAGAAAAGATAATAGGCTAGGTGCACGATCTCCCTACTTCCTGAAAGGCAACTGGGATGAACATATCCTGTCTCACTCTATTGGTTTAATTGATTAATTAGCTGTGCACTGTGTGTTCCTACAGTTTACCGCACAGCTGATTAATCTGATTAATCGGCCATTGGGTGGGGTGGTGCTGGACACCTAAACTCCAGTGTGTTAATTTCCTGTTCTATTAAAAAGGTTCAGTCTCTGTTCCTCTCCTCCTCAGCGGTAACACAGGTAGCTGATGATGAGCTTGGGGATGTCCAGTTGACCTATGACCTCCACGGCTCTGGTACCCAGCATCCTTCTCAGCGCCACTCTGCTCAGGTGCTGCAGACTCAGGGGGTTACTCTCATAGTGCAGTAGACAGCGGGCTGACGGGGACCCTGGCAGGGCCAGGTCGCTGGGCCTCCTCTCCTGCTGGTCTCTGGCGTACACGTTGGCCCCGAACTCCACCAGCATCCTGATCATGTCCACGCTCTGCGCCCCGGCTGCATGGTGCAGGGGGTCACATGCAGCCTGGCTGCATTCACCAGCGCACCTGCGTCCAGCAGCACCTTGACACAGCTGGTGTGTTGGCGGGAGCAGGCGACGTGCAGGGGGGTGCCGTAGTACATGTCATAGACCTCCAGACTGGCCCCCCGAGACACCAACAGCCTCACACACGCACTGTTACCCTTCATGCAGGCCTCGTGCAGGGCGGAGGCTGTGCAGGAGGTGAGGGTGGGGTTGACCGCGGCCCCGTGGTCCAGCAGCAGGGTCACACACTCCAGGCTGCCCGCAGAGCAGGCCTCACACAGGGCCGTGCCCCCGTACACGTTACAGCTGTCCACCTGAGCCCCTGCCCCAGCAGCAGTCTAACACAGTGCGTCTGGCCCCTGCCGCAGGCCTCGTGCAGGGGGGTGACAGAGTCCAACCCCACCATGTTGACCGAGGCCCCCCCCTGGATCGAGGCCCCCCCCAACAGCCACGCGCATCATTCGACTGATGCTCACGAGACGTTGCTAAGGGACGTGTATGTATAATGTACAAAGCAGGGCTCGACATTAAGGCTTGTCCGCTTGTCCGGGACAAGTACATTTTATGTTCGGACAAGTGGACTTCCTCCTGCAAAAGGAAGAAGTCAAAACAAAAAAAGAAATCAATATGTATTAATATCTGCAAACATGAATTCCTCCTTCCGATCTGAATAGTAAAAAAAAATAGCAAGCAAAGCGATGCCGCGCCTCATTCTCGCTATTTCAGTCTCTTCGTAGTTCGTTATCGTCATAGTTCGTAAATTCGCTCAGAGCGCACACTGCGTTCAACGTCATAAAGACGTGATTGGACAAAAGGCATTCCATGAGTGCTGATCAGATTCCAGAGCGAATTTACGAACGCAGCCATAGTGTTGTGGGTCTCCTGTCACGTGAACGCGTATTCGCTTCTTCTCAATGCCGCTTATTTTCATGTAGTTCGATGCGATCGTATATTTTAGGTTTGAAGTTTTTAGACCAGCACATCGCAATACGAACTTCAGAATGACACTAATTATAGATTTCTCAATTTGAATATAGGATAGGCTACTATCCAAAAGCTAGCAAATAAGATTGCTTCCATTGGGGAGAGACTATAGTTACAAATTTTTTTTTGTAAATATTCCTAGATATTCATCCCTTTTGTGGCCAATCTTAATCTAAAAGGGTTAGGGTTAGGGGTTACGTTTTTAAATAATTACAAAATATTGAATACATTTGAAAATTAAGGATACATACACATACCGTGGTGGGATGTATCTCGGGGGGGGGGGGGGGGACGAGGCGGCGTACAGGGATGAGGTAGAGCAACTGAGCAAGCTGTGCAAGGTTAACAACCTGCTGCTAAACAAGTCAAAGACCCAGGAATTCATCGTAGACTTCAGGAGGAAAAAGTCCGAGATCCAGCCCCTGCTCATCGACGGAGAGAGCGTGGAGAGAGTCTCAACCCTCCGATTCCTGGGACATCACATGCGGGATGACCTGGCCTGGAAGGACAACACAAAAGGCACCATCAAGAGGGCACAACAGCGGCTATACACCCTGAGATGCCTCAGGAAAGAACACAACAAGCAGGAGATACTGGTGGCCTTCTACCACGGCGCAGTGGAGAGCATCCTCACCTACGGCATCTGCAACTGGTTCCACAGCTGCACAACAGCGGAGAGAAACGCGCTACAGAGAGTCGTGAGAACAGCACAGAAGATCACCGGCGCCCCCCTCCCCTCTCTGGAAGAGCTGTACAACACACGCTGTCTCAGGAAGGCCTCCAAGATCTCCAGGGACCCGACCCACCCTGGGCACGTACACTTTATCAGGCTGCCCTCGAAAAGGAGGTACAGGACCCCGGCCGCTAAGACAAACAGACTGAAGAACTGCTTCTACCACAGGGCCGTCAAGGCCCTGAACACAGCAAAGGCCTAAGTTCTGGGCCCAGGACAGTCCGGACGGATTGTATGGCAGCTAGTGCTGAGGCACAAACATGTACATTTCAAGCCTGCAAACTGTGACACTTTAAAATAACGTGAAAAAATACTTTTGTGCAATATGACAACCCTAGTTGACTATCTGTGCAGTATAGTAAAGTGGATTGTGTACATAGCCTTTATTGTTGTAAACCAGCTCCTTACCTTCTTGTGATTTTATGCTTTTTCTATTTATTTATTTATTTTTTCCTTTCCTAACACCAGGGGAGCCACCCCTCCTAAATTTCGTTGTTTGGTACCTGTACTGTAGCAATGACAAATAAAGTCCATTCCATACATCATTATCAAATCAATAGTAGTCAAATGTGTTATTTTCATACACATACACTCACTGGCCACTTCATTAGGCACACCTTGGGGTTGGACCCCCTCTTTTGCCTTCAGAACTGCCTTAATTCTTTGTGGCATAGATTCAACAAGGTGCTGGAAACATTCCTCAGAGATTTTGGTCCATATTAACACTATAATATCACGCAACAGCCCGTCTGGCACCAACAACCATGCCAGGTTCAAAGTAACTTAAATCACCTTTATTTCCCATTCTGATGCTGGTTTGAACTTCAGCAGATCGTCTTCACCATGTCTACATGCCTAAATGCATTGAGTTGCTGCCACATGATTGGCTGATTAGATATTTGCGTTAACAAGCAGTTGAAAAGGTGTACCTATTGAAGTGGCCGGTGAGAGTATAATATATTATTATTCATATTATTGCTTTTTCTAAATCTTTGGATTTGGACAAGTAACTTGAGCTCTAGGACAAGTAAAAGATAAGTTCACTTGTCTGAAGGACAAGTACCTGAAAAAGCTTAATGTCAAGCCCTGAAGTCTATGCTTAATTGACTCTCCATTAACATCTTCAAATTCATCATCTTGTGAGATATCATCTTGTGAGACATCAATGTCTATTGGCAACAAAACGTTATATTCCCCACTGGTTGCAGCTGGTGGATCACAATCATAAATTAACTCGGCCCTTAAATCTTTCAATTCGGAAGAACAGTGATATCTACTTTTATGAGCTTTGAAGGTGGAATACACATTAGAATCGAATAGACATGGCTGAAAAGGACACTTCACAGTTTCCTTGTTTTTCAAATGAACTCCCAAATGAACAAAGTATTCTTTAAGTGTACAGAGCTCCGAAAAATCACATAATTCACAATGTAGTCGATAAGTCACAATATTATTTTGAGATCCACGAGCAACAGCATCTTGAGGTCTCTGGGTCAATGTTTCATGCTTCAGTAAATGATTCTTTAGAGCTACTTGTGTCGTGAAAGAGCACACACAGTCACTGTAGATGCAAGGCAAGGGACAAGACCTACTATAATGTCCGTGTTTGAACTTGTAGTGCCTTATTATACTACGCTGGTTAGCTGAAGAAAACGTGCAGAACTTACATTTCCAGTTCATAGGGTTGCCTAGCTCTGCAATGCAAAGCTCCTCTTACTTTCACACTTTCTGTGAAAAAAAAGTAAAAGTAAAAGTGTGCACACACAAAAAAAGCACTGAAATTAATTGCAGCCCCCCCCCCCCCCCAATTCTCTAACTGCACATGCGGTCAAATTACCCCACTCTGCGTTTCTACAAACCAAGCTAACTACCTAGCCACAATTAAACTTTAGCTACACCTGGCTCAGCCAGCTAAAAGCCATAATGTTATATTCCAGAAAACAAAACCAATTCTCTAGCAAGCTAAAGCTGCATGCACAACCAGGTCATTTCTTAACACTGTTTATTTACTTAAGTAACTGTATTATCTGTATTTATCATGTACAGTATTATTTCCTGCATGTCAGTTATACCAAAGATATCTAGAATGTTGGTACCAAAATATAACTCGTTCCAAAACAGGCTTAAGGCAGCATGGAAACAAGGTGTTGCCAGAGCTGTCAAAACTACAGGTATCAAAAAATATGCGGCAACCTGATCTAATGGAGAGGATGGAGAATAGAATCCTGACACAGGAACAGGTCTGCCTCCGACCAAAGGTATGGTAGGGTGGGGTTGATCATAAATGTATTAATTATTTCAATACAATATTTAATACAATTAATTATCAAATAAGTCAGTATTAACTTCTTGTAAGAGAGCATTCTTTGAATCATATGCATGCTGTTTTATTTCCTAGGTTTGGAAAAGGGGAAAGCCTGTCATCCAAAATATTGACAACCCTCTTGCTGGGCAAGCAGCACAGAGACACACTCAATATCAGAGTGCAACATTGTCCCCTGAAACATACAAGTATATTATATCAATGTGTTTCTATGCACTATCAATAGCATCTAATTTAGATTTTTTATTTTAGTTGTTTATCTAAAGAAAATAATATTTTAAAATAATTAATTATCTAAAATAATAAATTAAAAACAATCTAAATGATATGCTATTATCAATAGCATACCCCTTTTATAATTAGCATACTGAATTTCGTTCTCAGATTTGATATAAAGACTATCAGAGTTGGGTCATTTGTGGAGACAACCCCAACCCAACTCAACCCAACCCTACTTGGTGAAGACAGGAACCACAGGCAACCGGTGAAAATCACAGGCATATGGGCTACCATGTCAGGTAAAATAGTCTTACTGAAAGACCTTGTATAAAAAATATTGATGGGAATCTATAGCCTACCTTAATACTTGTTGTTAGTGTTGTTCCGATACCATTTTTTAATCCCGATACCGATACCGATACCTGACCGTGCAGTACTTGCCGATACCGAGTACCGATCCGATACCACGGCGTTTGAAAAAACAAAACAAAAAAACATGTTTTTTGAGCCGCATACTCACCTCGATGTAAAATTATTGCTAACACTTAGTCTGGCACTGCTCAAAACCTTTGTAAAACAGGAAAAAATACCAACAGAGAGTGAATACTATAGAACTTTTTTTTATTGTCTACCTGGTATGGTGACAAGAAAATCAACCCCTTATAAAACCTGAAATGTGGCTCTCACAGATGCCAATCAGTGCAATATCCATTTAAGATATAAAACAGTCGTAGTAGTAGTGCAACAGCAAGTGAACATTTACAAACAAAATAACTTTAGTACTTAAAAAAAAAAAAAAAATCGTTTTTTTTTTTTTTTAGTACTCGCCGATACCGATACCAGCATTTTTGTGCGTATCGGTGGCCATGCCGATACTAGTATCGGTATCGGAACAACACTACTTGTTGTATTGTCTTTTATTTTCAGAGAATCCACAGCTCCTGTTTGAAGGGACCGTGTTCCTGCCACTCCACAGAGAAGATCCCCTGACAGGCTGTGAAGAGTACAAGGAGGGAGCAAAGCTTCTCTTCCCACCCTCAGCCATCACTGACACCCTCCTGTTCCTACATCATAAATGTTTTTGGGAACCACGCCAACTTGTTGGGATAGGTATGAAGTCAACTGCCACCAATGGGCAATACTGTGAAATTGTTGATAAAAGAGTAGTCCACAACATCAGGAACACATGCTACCTGAAGAATAGGTTTCTCCACTCTCATATGGAGTAACTCTCCCATGTCACACTGTGACGGTGGTCATTGTAGTCTGTCTGGGATGGAGGATGTCAGTGTAGTCTCTTTCAGAAGGACAGTTTAGTCTCTCTGTGGTGGAGGGGAATCTTGGGGGAGTTGTTACACAACACATTCTTGTTTATTTATTTATTTGTATTTTACATAATTAGAGTTAGTAGATTTGTGACAGCCCCCCAGTGTGTCTGAATTGGAGTCCTAGTATACTGTACTTCCAAATGGTTTAGCATGGGGGGTCAGGTTCAGTACTAGATTTGGGCCGAGGTCCAATAGTGTCCTACCTACAAAAGGTTTTGTACATATAATAATTTTGTTCATATAATAATGTTGTACACATAATCATTTTGTTCCTATTTATAATAGTTCTTGCAATTTCCTGTAAATGTCTATCAATTAGTAATCCACAGTATGATTACGTATTTGTGTATGTTGTTTTTTAAATAATAAAATGCTGAGACAATACTATGACATTCATTGTGTTCTTCATATTTCCAAGACATCTCAAGACATCTTAAGACATCTTCATATTTCCAAGACATCTCAAGCCATCTTAAGACATCTTCATATTTCCAAGACATCTTAAGACCCATGTCTATAGACACGTCCTTAGACGTGTCTTAAGATGTCTCGAGACAAGGTGATGGCCGGGTATGTAACGCCTGTGATAGCGGCTCAATTATAGCGGCTGAATTAAGACAAGTGCTATAATATAGGGTAGGCGGGTTCGTCTGGAAGTTGGAGAGGGCAGAGAAAGGTGGCTTCCCGGTAAGTTGCATTTGTAACGTTTGATCATGACAACTAACCAGGCACATGCTTATACTCAGTAGGCTACTCAAGTTGTAAAAGAAAATTAGGGGAGGTGGTGGATTTTATCATATGAGGACAATTTTAGCATCCCCTCAGCGTCAGTGACTTCAGTGTCAGTAACTTGGTAAAAATGTCATTGCATGTGTGCGTGCCCCCTCACACCTTGAAATAGCAGTAATACCACGTTCATTGATAAAATGACATAAAGTATGTGTAGTATATTTTACTTAAACACACACATACATGGACTGTATATGGTATGGGCCTGTTCTCCTGACAAGGGGGGTTTTATGACACCTTGTAAACACATCCTTTGTCTTAAGGGCCATATGTTTTTGCCTCAGGAAGTGCTGTCCCTAATATGGGCATGTTAAAATGACTTCATGTGAATCTGACCTGAACTTTAACCTGGAATGACTTTTAGGCCAGGTGACATCATTGTAGGGTCTCCTACTTTTCACACCTCAAGCATCCATACAGTGACCGTGATAGGACCATTGTTTGTAACTGTATTTACATACTATTGTTTATAAATAAGGGTGTGGGCCCAGGGGGCCCTCTCTTCTCTTCCCTCAGACCACCAGCTCTCTCTCTCTCTCTCTCTCTCTCTCTCTCTCACCACGCAGCCCACCAGATCTCCAGCCAACTCTCATATATTATGTAACATGTGTACTTTCTTTAAATAAATAGTCTTAAACTCAGAATTGTTTTCGTGATCCATATCCAACAAGATATTCAACATATGGAAAGAGGGGGACGAAAGCGGGGGACAATTTTGACTGTTTTTATTTCTGGGGGGATGCCATCCCCCCTCAACTCGAGTGCTGCTTATACTGTAATAATATAATGGTGATCCATATCCAACAAGATATTCAACAAAGTGGCGAGCCTGACCCAGGAGCCTATAATAGGAAATCTGCGTTTGAAGACTGAAACTAGAAACCCACGTCTGCAATACAGGTAAAGAAGCGCTATTTTCTGTTTAAACAAGAAGGACGCGCGTGCGTAATAGCTGTGGTTTTCAAACATTTCCTTGGGGCAAAAAAATCGTTTTAAGTAACCTTGTTGGAAATAATCACTATATAAACAATAATCTTTCATAAATAGCTGGTGAAGAGAGCC
The DNA here is from genome assembly GCF_963989245.1 of Nansenia antarctica. NCBI lineage: Eukaryota > Metazoa > Chordata > Actinopteri > Argentiniformes > Microstomatidae > Nansenia > Nansenia antarctica. Next base: position 27,747,546 of record NC_137689.1, on the reverse strand, counting down.
GGGTTAGGAAACCCGTATTTGTAAATATAGTGATTTGATTGTACGGTATTGGGAAAATATCGTGTGTGTGTATAAAACTGTGGTACTAAAGGGAGACGTACTTTAGTAGTGTCTATATGAAAAGTGTAGACTTGTCGACAGAAAATTAACGGAAGACGTTTTGTTAATGGGTCGGCAATATTGGTTATTGTGAAGATTAGCGAGAAGCTGATGATTGTGTTATAGTGTTTATGGAATATGAATTCCTAATTTGATAAAGTGTAACTGGGCTATGAAGTCCGTTTTGTAAGTAAGAGCATCAGGGGAGGCTGGTTCATTAGGGGCAATTGGACAATGCCCCACCAAAGGGAGAAGAGAGAGATTTTTTTTCTATGACTTCTAGACAGTGTTGCTTCTGAATATCATAGTCCAATCAGCTAGTGTTCTGTGGAGTATATCATAGTCCAATCAGCTAGTGTTCTGTGGAGTATGTTCCAATCAGCTTCAAGTCCCGCCCCTTTCGGGGCAACTTTCACTCTACGCGAAATTGCACTAGGCTGTTCTCGTAGACTTGCATGTAAAATCTATTTTGGTATCTTCAGGCCATTCGGTCATTTGTCTATGGGGTTTTGGGACATGCACAAAGAATCGTACGTGCTTACGTCATGTCATACGGACGTTCGTTCACCGGCTTCACCATCGCTATGGCGGCTAGTAATGTTCTGAACAACTAAGAAACACCGTTCAGCCGTCGTAGCAACCAGGAGAAATTAACAGTAAAGGAATTAGGACCACCCAGACCAAATTTAATTATAAAGCAAGTTTATACAAAGGCAGGGAAAATTGGAAAATCGTATAACCGAGGATTTAGGAGGATTTCTTTCTGTAAACAAATTGAACAAATGGATTAGAAGGAGGCATCTTTTGTTCCCAACTTGAGGATATTACAACTGGACCTATTACCGAAGTCAAACTTCGTTTGTGGTCGCAATCTCCGCAGCTGTTAGGCTGCAACTGTTGGTGTTTTGCGAAGCCAGAATACACAAACTCGACCTGAAGGTAAGAGAGTCAGCTAAGATAAAAGCTACCGTATTTTCCGCCCTATAAGGCGCACTTAAAAGTCCCAAAAAAAAAAAAAAAACGACAGTGCGCCTTATAACCCGGTGCGCCTTATATATGGATCAAAATGTAAAAATTACATGACCAATATTTTTTTTTTTATAATAATACAATGTTTCAGTACGACTGGTAAACTGCAAAGCCGCACCGCTTGCAGCATTACGGTAATCAGTAAACGACGGCCGCCATCTTGGAATCTCCGCGAATGCTATTGTTATGCTATCATGTGCTCTGAATGGATGCCGTACTCACCCAACTGTTCAATTCGGACACTCACACCGCTTGCAGCATTACGGTAATCAGTAAACACCGGTGTTGTGCTTACTCACAGTCCCACACCACAAGACCCCAAGTAAAGAAGACTAAACAGAGTTTCCGAGGGAACAAAGTGAGATTCTTGGTGCTTTCAACTTGAAGTTTTAAAGTACCCACTCGATATAATAAACAACAGTTTAACGATCACTAAACACTTATCATTTGTGTATTGGATTCATTATTCTCGTTTGCCGGAGGCTACCGGTAAGGGAGGGTTGATTTGTAAACATACTTTCGTTTTAGCTCGTGTTCAAAAGCAAGAACTGTGTGTTCATCTAGTTATGTGTAGTTATGTGTTTTTAGCATGTCGATGTTCTCCCAGTATGTTGTCATGTTATTAAAATACAGTTTAGACCTTCGTAGCGATGTGTTTTGTTAGCTGTTAGCCGCTAGCAGCGTTTGTTGTGGTTTGGTCAGATTCACCCATTCAGTGTTTGAGATGAACCAACATTCAAATACGCCTGTCGTGTTCAATCTTTCTCTGATTTGAATGTATGACACATCATTTGAAAGCTTACAATCTGTAGTTTAAGCATGTGTAAAAACTGAAAAAGTACGTTGCACATTTCACCAGGAGCTGTCACATATTGGTTGTTGGTTATAATTGTATAGCCTATTGGTTGTTTTCTGGTGTTGTTTTGCTCTGTTTGTAGTCTACTTGATGTATTTTTATCAGCTGTTAAATCACCACAGCGGTTAATCCACTAATAGAGATAATAGCAGATTGAAAATGCTTGTAGCTAACTACTCTATATCTCGTGGTTGCAGCTATTGCGAATTGCTATTCACGCGAGTCAGCTGTGAATCACCGCAGGTCCTTGACGCTTGTTGCAAAAATGGATGACGAACGGCTGATACTTGAGGTGGAAAAATATATATTTTTGACAGTGGAGCAGGTAGAACGTTGATGGTGACAACGCTCAGGTGGAGCTTGGACAACGGGAAGTTGACACAACACCGATGGAGAGGTGACGCAACGCAGTAGGTGGAGCTTGGGCGTAACGCAACCCCAGTCAAACGTTTGACTGCAGTATCTATTCTATGCGCCTTATAAGCCGGTGCGCCTTATAAGCCGGTGCGCCTTGTATATGAAAACATTTCTAAAATAGGCCATTCATTGAAGGTGCGCCTTATACTCCGGTGCGCCTTATAGGGCGGAAAATACGGTACTTCAAACATTTAGTAATATCGTCAGCATGGTACGTTTTCTAATGTCGTCTTTTCGCTTGTTTGTTTATGTATTCAGCACACGCACACACACACACACACACACACACACACACACACACTCACACTCACACACTCACTAGAGGGGATGAAGAGGTCTGTACAGGGGGGGAGGGGGGATGAAGAGGTCTGTACAGGGGGTAGAGGGGATAAAGAGGTCTGTACAGGGGGGTAGAGGGGATGAAGAGGTCTGTACAGGGGGGGAGGGGGGATGAAGAGGTCTGTACAGGGGGGTAGAGGGGATGAGGAGGTATGTACAAGGGGGTAGAGGGGATAAAGAGGTCTGTACAGGGGGGTAGAGGGGATGAAGAGGTCTGTACAGGGGGGTAGAGGGGATGAAGAGGTCTGTACAGGGGGGTAGGGGGGATGAAGAGGTCTGTACAGGGGGGTAGGGGGGATGAGGAGGTATGTAGAGGTGGGTAGGGGGGATGAAGAGGTCTGTACAGGGGTGTAGGGGGGATGAAGAAGTCTGTAGAGGTGGGTAGGGGGGATGAAGAGGTCTGTACAGGGGGGTAGAGGGGATGAAGAGGTCTGTACAGGGGGGTAGAGGGGATGAAGAGGTCTGTACAGGGGGGTAGAGGGGATGGAGAGGTCTGTACAGGGGGGTAGGGGGGATGAGGAGGTATGTACAGGGGGGTAGAGGGGATGAAGAGGTCTGTACAGGGGGGTAGAGGGGATGAAGAGGTCTGTACAGGGGGGTAGAGGGGATGGAGAGGTCTGTACAGGGGGGTAGGGGGGATGAGGAGGTATGTACAGGGGGGTAGAGGGGATGAAGAGGTCTGTACAGGGGGGTAGGGGGGATGAGGAGGTATGTACAGGGGGGTAGAGGGGATGAAGAGGTCTGTAGAGGAGGGTAGAGGGGATGGAGAGGTCTGTACAGGGGGTAGAGGAGATGGAGAGGTCTGTACAGGGGGGTAGAGGGGATGAAGAGGTCTGTAGAGGTGGGTAGAGGGGATGAAGAGGTCTGTAGAGGTGGGTAGAGGGGATGGCGAGGTCTGTACAGGGGGGTAGAGCTATTCTCATGCTAAATCGACTGTAAATCCAGATTTTAAAGTTGATATTCTTCCCCGTGGAGCATGCCCCCATAACCTATGCCCCACCCAAAATGTTTAGCACCAGCCGCCACTGAAGAGCATTATTTGAAGTAGATTAAGAAATCAATTCTTCAGAACTGTGTCTTAGAATCCATTCTCAATTCTCCATTGTCTTGAACACGCGGACACACAAAGGCCTTCACACAATCTCTAGGAAGAGAAACCGTGAAAACCATTATGCATTGGAGAATATTTGAATGAGATTTAATTTGGTAACTAATTGTTTAACTACATTGAAAGATAATCTTGAAATTGCTGTGTCGTGAATATAATATTATTGTAAAAACAATGTTGTGTTAAAGAGATTGATTAAAGCCAGTCCAAGCCGCGGTTTTCTTCAGAGGAGGTAAGACAAAGGATTGTTAAATTGACCCCCTCTGCCTTCTGCCCTCTTTGTCCTCTCCACTGTTCAAATACACGCGCGTTCGCGCTAAACTCACACACGCACACACAATAGCCTATATAGTTTCGTTCACGCGGCAGAAAAGCCCTATAGCAAAGGGAGCTACGTTTGATTATTTCATTTCTCATCTCTTACAGATAAGGATAAAGCCATACACATAGATTGTAGTATTTATAAAGATAGAGATAAAGTGGATTGATCATCGGGGTATTTTAAATAGTTTAAAGGTACTGCTAAAGATTAATAGACTTACAGCGTATCATACACACGGAGACGCGCGCATGCGCAAACATTCCACACACAGAAGCACTGTATTCAAAGTGTTTACTCTTTCTTTGATTTTCATTCTACTCTCTCCTTCAACCCCTCCCTGTGATAAAGTTGTGGTCGCTGAATCACGAAAGTTTAAGCATTGTTTGTTAAAAGTAAAAGATAGATTGTGAGTTTGTGTTAGATCCAAAGAAATAGAGTCGTTTTGATGAGACAGAGCTGCTCCCTCCGTGAGCAGATTACAGAAGGACATTTATTACACCCCAATAAAACGGCTCTGTGACTGTGTGCTTGTTTGCGAATGTTGATGATTTTTTTTTACTTTGCATTCATAAACTGATGTTTGTAAATGACTGTTGAATATTGCATTACGTTTAATTACTAATTGGTTAAAATAATAATTCAGATCATACGTTGTTTGTTTCATATAACAGCTAATTGACTCCACAGGTTTTAAATCAATTTATATGACTGTAAAATGGATAATTCAAACTAATCATTCATTCCTTTGTTTCATATAACAATTGATTGATTCCACAGGTTTGATCAATGTCTGTGACTATCTAATGAAAACATTCTGAATAATCATTCCTTTGTTTCACATAGCAGTTGATTGATTCCACTGGTTGTAATCAATATTTGTAATTTGCATCTTTTATTTTAGTTAATTCATTTCCACAGCTTTTGATTAAGACATAGCAGAATAGTTCATATTGATAATTGAGCAGTAAAATGTTTTTTTTTGTAAATCAGTGAATACTTAAGGAGTGACCAGGTTTTGTCATTTAAAATTGTGTTGACCAGGAACTGTGATTAGTATTAAATGAGTAATTAAGTGACATCTATTCATAAACAATTAGAAAACACATTTAAGTATAAAAGACGTACACATAGATTGGATTTAAGTTAATACCACACATATACAAAACCACTGAAATACATAAGAGGCAAATCCGTTGTTTTGAGTTGTAGTGTTCTGTGTAGACAGTTGATACAGTTAAATTGGACTAGCATTTATTTAGCTAACAGGGCAATAAAGAAGGTGGGTTGTAAGAAAAGTACACCTTATCCCATTTTATAGTATATCAGCATATTGCATTTAGAAATCAATCAACTTAAAATGGGGGCAGATTCGAGCAAGATTTCGGTAGCAATCAGTGAAAATAGTAGCGTATTGTCTACGCTGTCTCCCTTGGCTGTTGTAGAAAAAATGAATCCTCTTGTCAAAGTAATTAGCAAACTGTCAACCAAATGGAATATTCGTTGGGCAGACATTTAACAACCTTGGCCAAAGGAAGGCACCTTCGACTTACAAGTTATTGCAACATTGGAAGTACTTATTAATGCTCATAAAGCAAACCAGAAGAAGGGAAAGTATACAGTAGATCAGAAAAACGCAAGTTAGAGTTAGCCATTTTAGATCTATTTAAGGTAGAGGGGCAGAAAACAGCACATATGGAAACGGAGAAGAAAGATGAATTGGCCAAAACACTGGAGGAGAAATTGAACATTCCATTTACACACATGTCGCCTTGTCTCCAGTCCCCCTCCATATGCTATGACACTGGAGGACAATTCTCAGCGGATATACCCTCAGGTCCCCGTCCTATGTACGTCCGGAGAATTCACTATCCAAGATGAATATGAGAATGTATTAGAGAAATGAAAAGCTAAAGTGACTGTGGATTTCGAACCAGAGGACAAGTCAGGTGCCAAGTCCAAGAAGAAGAGCGAGCCAAGGGGAAAAGAGGAGGACAAGAGTGGCAAGACAGATGGTATCGAAGATGGCAGCGAAGATTCAAGTGATGATGGCAATGCACATGGAGGCTACAACGCCCAGGTCAGGAAGATGATAGCCTGAGCCGAAAAGAAAGGTGGGAGAAGACACTACAAACGGGGAAAAGAAGAAAACAACAGTTCTGAAGAGGAGAAGAAGACTCTGAAGGAGGAGAAGAAGAAAGAGAGCTCACATCAAAGACAAAAGAGGCTGCAGCGAGAAGAAGAGGAGAAGGAAAAGGAGGGGAGGAGACGCCGAGAGAAAGCGGAAAAAGAGGAAGAAAGACACCACAGACGACTGAAGGAGCAACGAGAAAGGGAGGGAGAGGAAGATTGTCATCAAATGTCATCAAAAGTACGCTTAAGTCTCCCACTCAGTCCGGAGGAAGTAGGGGGGCTTAAAAGCTCTTATGCACTAAGGAAGAGAGATAAGACATCCCAGGAAGAGGAAGTACTCAAGAACTGTCCAGTGCTGATTCGGGGAAACAGGATAGAATATCGGCCTTGGAATCATACTGATCTGTCTGAAGTGATAGAGAAACTCCCCGTTCTGGAGGATGGGGGCCACCCATGGACTGCATAAGTGGACGTGAAATTGACCGGAACGCAAGCAGCAATGGGTGACCTGAAAAGACTCTTAGCTTCTATTGCAGGATTGGATACAATGCAGGAAATATTGATGAAGGCAGGACTTCATAAATATATTAACACATCAGTCTATGACCCAGAGCTCTTCGCAGCAAACAGAGGCAGGTTGTGGAAGGCAATCAGAGAGACCTATCCCACCCACATTCACCCGGACAATATCATTGTGAAGCCACTAGGGGGAGATGAGAATCCCAGGGGATTTGTTGCTCGTGTGCACACTCAATGGAGGAGTGTAACAGGGAAGGATGCTGAAGATAATCCATTGGAAAAGGCCATAATCAGGGAGAAAATACAAGAAGGACTACCTACCCCAGTCAAGAATAAGCTAGCAGAGGTGGTGGGGCTACGACACATGAACAAGGCTGTTTATATAGACAATGTGGCACATCAAGTAGAGCTATATAGAAAGAAGGTTCAGACACAGAAAACACAAGACGAAGAGACACTCAGAAGATTGACTCAAGTGCAATTGACTGAAGGTAAAAGAAATAAAGAGAAAGTGCAGGCTTTAGCTCTACAGGTCCCACCTCAGCCACAGCAACAGCCACCTGGGGTGCAGACTGTCCCTCCCCAGTCATACCCACAGGGGCCACAAGGGGGGTATCCTGCTACTTACCAGCCATACCCACAGGGGCCACCAGGGGTGCAAGCGGTTCCATACCAGCCATACACACAGCCTGGCCAAGGACCACGACCAGTGGGGTGGACAGCGGCAGTGAGGAAGACTCTATGGCCATGCTTCCAATGCGGCCAGTATGGACATCTAGCCCGTACCTGCTACAAGAGGCCCCAGGGGGGCGCAGGGGGGAGACAAAGAGGAGGATATTGGCCTCCTGCTGCACCTGCTCCAGGAGTGGTGAACCCCTACGGAGGCCCAGCAGGTGGGCTATAGGGGTGCCCAGAAGATCCGAGTGGGAGGTGCCAGCTGGTGGTGACAAACAGGCCTGAAGATGAGCCAAACATCTGGGTATCGGTCAACCAACATCCATTAGAATTGATGGTGGACATTGGAGCGGCCTATACCTGTGTGAAGCCTGAAGACGCCATGCACCTTCCTATGTCAGGAAAATATGTGAAGACAATCGGATTTGAGGGAATTAAACAGCTGATACCTACGACTGAGCTTGTAGACCAAGAGTACAAGGGACAGAGAGCTACTCTGCCTATACTTGTGTCAGAACACACACCAATAGGGCTTCTTGGAAGAGATGCTTTATGCCAATTGAACTGTTCAGTGAAATGCACACCTGACGGCTGTCAGGTGACGGTGCCATCAGAATACAGACAGCTGTCTGTCATGATGGACAACAACGCATCCATGGTGTATTGGGTAGGAGGGCTTAGCCCAGACCTAATGGAACCAGCAAGGATGTGGGACAATTACATCCTGGCAAACATGCCGGGGGCCAGACGGCCTACTGATCCATTACATTGTACGCTCCAGTATTTCAGAAATGCCGCAGACGCAAACCCAGATGAGTGGCTGAAGCATCAGCCAAAACAGGTACAGCTTAGCACAAATGTTATAATCCTAGGCCCTCAGGGAGTGGCTATGAAGATAAACAGTGACACTTCTATCGATCTAGATCAGGAGCATAAGGTTGAGGGTAGCATCCCACATGTGATACTTATGATATCTGAACATTATGAGCAGAAGCATTTAGGGGCAATGATGGCAGACTCATAGAAAGCCAGATTTGTAACAACAAAAGAAAACCCTGCTATCTGGAGGAGCAGTGATGGACATTTTACAAAACTGATGATCTCTGCTCAAGGAATGGAACATCCCCACACTGTGAAGCTAATGAACAATCTAACCCTTCCTGTACAAGCGGAAAGAGACCTCAGAGAGGAAATGATGCAGAATGTGCCAGCAAACCTGTGGGCAAAGAACAGTACAGACATTGGATTTGTGAAATCAGCTCGTCCATTAAGAGTTGAACTCAGACCGGGTGCAGAACCCCCTTGGAAGAATCAATACCAATTGAAGCAGGAAGCAATTGATGGGATTGAGCCACAGATCAAAGGACTGTTAGAGGCAGGAGTCTTGAAGATAACTCAATATCCTCAAAGCAATACACCTCTTCTGCCAGTGAAGAAACCTGATGGTTCATATCGTCTGGTATATGACCTACGAGCAGTTAATGATGTGGTCGTCAGCTACCCAGCTGAAGTTCCTGATCCTCATGTGCTGTTGAATCAGATTCCATCGACAGCCAGAGTGTTTAAGCTTAGAGCAGACCTACTAGCTTTGCCTTTAAAGGGAGCTGGTGTAGAATATTGGACTGATGGGTCTTGTTACCGGGTAGGAGAAACTTTGTGCGCTGGGTACGCCATAGTTAAAGCACAAGATTCTAAGTTTATTGTGGAAAAAGCTGAGGCAGTTCCTCAGCCTTGCTCAGCTCAGTTGGCTGAGTTGATTGCCCTCACAGAAGCCTGCAACTTGGGAACCGGACGGAGAGTAACAGTGTACACCGACTCTGCCTATGCACATAATGTTTGTAATTTACATTGAGCTGTATGGAAGGGGTGGGGTTTTAAGAAAACTGATGGTTCGCCTATACAGCACCACGCACAAATCATGAAGCTGTTACAGGCCATGATGAAACCAAAGGAGAGTAGCCATAGTGAAGTGTGCCGCTCACAGGTCTGACTCGTCACACAGGGCAACAGGGCTGCAGATGATGCAGCTAAAGCCATTACAGAAGCAGACAAGGCAGGTAAAGTTCTTCTGGTCACATATGAAGTGCAATTACAGGGCAGGGTCACACTTGAAGATTTACTGATGTTACAGGGTGGGGCAACTACGCTAGACAAGAACGTATGGCTAGCAAGGGGGGCAAGTCAGGATGATACAGGTCTATGGAGAAATCATGAGGGGTTGGTTGTAGCACCCTCAGATTTATTAGGCATGTTGATACGGGAAGCTCATGGATTAGCACATGTGGCTAGGGGGGAGGTAAGACGCAAGATCACCAAGGAATATGGATTTTGGAGTCCATATATAATGGAACAGATTGACCATGCTATAGGTCGATGTGGGGTCTGTTCGAGAAACAACATCAGAGCGGGTACACCAGTGGTGTCTGGGCATATCCCTACCCCAATTGGGCCACGGGTGGTGGACAGGGGGGTGGATGTACAGAGCAGGCAGGATGTTGTGCCAACAGGTGCCGAGGTTCCCAGAGAACAGGAGAAGGAGGTGCTACGACGAGATGCTGAGGTGTTGCCAGAGCCGGTTGCGTTGCCAGTGGCAATGCCAGTGTCACAGCCAGTGACATTACCGACAATACCTGAAACCATGGAGACAGTTGAAAGCTGTCCAGATGCCAATGAACCAGAGACAAACGAAACAGAGAGTGTTGACAGTCTGGAGGTCCAGCCTGGGAGTGTCCAAAGCTTGGACACCTGTGCTACTGAGGATGCTGGTGAGTGCCTGCATCATGCTTCAGGTGATGCTGAGGGTCACTCCCCAGACCTTGATCAGCATGGAAGGGGACCAGACGACTGCCTGAACCTCAACGACACTGACAGACGACGACCAGTTAGGAAGAGATTAAAGACTACGCATAGGGTAGTGACGCAGCAGATCAAAGGGAACGACGGGAATGGACAGCAGATGAAAGCATGGCTGGAAACGGTCTTAGGGGCATGGGACACTTATTTTGCTAAGATAGGAGCACCTATTATAGCAGACATGATTTTTTACTTTCTTAGGAGACAGGGCCTCATTGACTGTTTTAGGAAAATCAGTCGCTCAGTCCACGTTGATGAACTTTTCAGGAGACTAGTCCTCATCTGAGGTGAAGATCTATGCATTCATGCATTCCCTTTGACCTGTGCTTACTGTTGGGGAATTATGTGTTATGATAATTGAAGATGATAATTTGTGTACTGTATGTTTATTTCCAGTGGCGGGCGGTGCATTTCACACCTAGGCCTTCAGTGATGTCCGACACATTCCTACCTGAATTATTCTACCTCTTAATACCATCGTTATGACGCCATGGCTCTAGAAACTAGACAGAAACACAGTATAACCGGGCGTTGCATCACCTTAACATAGTCAGACAGAGTTATATTAATATTTCCGAAGCATTTTTAATCAATAAATCCGCATTTACAATGAAGAGTGTTAAACTAACATATTTAAGATCGCTACATTACCCACGTCTGTCGTCTCGTCCACCATAATAGCGACAAAGGGTGCCTTTTTAATCTCCATTTTGATCTCTTCTCCCATCACTTCAGCAATAGCAAAAATCAGGTCGTTTTGTATTTTGCCTGACGTCCCAGTAAACACTTTGTTTGTGGACAGGTGGTAATGTAAATCTGGGTTGTTTTCAGCAAGAAAAGAAAGAAGCTCAACGTAGTTTCCTCTGTTTGTGGACTCGGCGCTTTCATCGTGTCCCCTAAATGAAAGTTATTGTTTACCCAAAAACAGGACACAATCGATCAGTATTATCGATCAGTCAACGAAAGGGTGAGCAAAAAATAGGGACATACTGATCACCCTTTCGTTGTGGAGCTCCGTTTCCCTGCGCACTTGTTCGTTGAGCTGTAAATCCACTCGGGTGTCCCCAAAGGTGTTCAAAAGTCCCACATCTACCGGCATAGTTACGCATCTCAATAGTGAATATCAATAGTGCGTATCAATAGTGCGTATCCAATCAAAAGACGTGCTGGGTGCTGACATCATTGAGCCTTACAGCAGGCGCCGTTGTTGCTTTTGCTCGCCAACTCAAATCTACGTAGGTTTCCACTAGGAACGCAACAGGTTTTCTCGTTCAACGTTAAGTTACAGGTCGTATTCGCGGCACGGTTTATTGTGCAGGCGGGCAGATTTTGGAGCCCCCTGGCAACACATTTTGATTGGATAAAAGCTCTAACATAAAGGCCAGCCCTCCAAATCTCAATCGGAGACTGGAAGCAGCGCAACCAAGAGGAAAGCTATGAAATGAAGAGAATAGACTATGGGGAATCATTAATACATATTTGTGGAAAAAATATATTAAAATAAAATGTATATTCTGATGATGTTTAGGCCAGCAGAGAAGGCCTTGCTGGCCCTGACGGCACACCACTGTTTATTTCTATACCATGTGATTGATGTCAGTTGAGAAGTGATGTGATGGTTACGCAAAGCTGGGAGAGAGGTTCTGTTCCTAGCGCAACGAAGATGAAAGCTCCTGATATGAAAATGTTATCATTCTGAGACAGCGGTAAAGGTTGTTCTCCAACTGGGGCCAAGTGCTAGTAACCTATGACCCTGAAGATGCAAGAACCAAGAAGACGTCTGTCGTTGGAAGTTTTGTATTGTCTTGTGTATAATGTACTGTGTTTAGGTTAATTTTGATTGTTATTTTTAGGATTCTTTTTTTGTTGTTGATTATTTTGTATTTGGTTTGTATGATATCTTTGGTTGCTGGTACTGGTGCTGGTTTGGGTTGCGTCATTATGTTTCTTGTGTTGTGTGTTGATTTAGGTTTTTCTGTCTGTTGTTTGTGTTTTTGTGGTTTCTTAAGGGCTCTGCACACAGCGTGCGATTCTGTTGCGCGTCAACGTTCCATTTTGAAGTTTGAATGGAAGTCTATGAGAACATCGCATTTCCAAGCATCGCACGCTGTGTGCATTGGGATGCGATGTTTTATGATTTTCTCATAGACTTCCATTCAAACTTCAAAATGGAACGTTGACGCGCAACAGAAATCGCACGCTGTGTGCAGAGCCCTATAGCTGCATTGTGTGGGTTTTTGTTTTTGTTTTCGTTGTTGTTGTGGTTGTTGTTTTTGTTTTGTGGTTGTTTTTCATTTCGGAACTCCCTCTGGGTGTTCCGAGGCGGGAATATGTAGTATATTTTACTTAAACACACACATACTGTGGTGACCACCACGTAGACCCGGTAAACACACCACCCAGACAGGAGACAACACAGCGCTAAAGTTTCAAAACCGCCCACTGGACGTATTTATTTAGGAAAAGAGTTACGGAGAAAGCAAAAAAGGTCCAACTAAAACTCGCCTCCGGGCGGCTAACGGTGGAACTTAAGGTGCCTCTAGGGGAGGGCAAAAGGGTGGACTTAATTCCCCTCGGGGGGACACTCCGGTGTCCCGTCTCCGAGCTCCGGGGGTTGGTTGGGCAGAGGGGCTGGTCGCTCCGCTATCGGCAGGCGGGCTCGTGCTCTCCCTACTCCCGGCTCTCTCTTTACTGTCGGGAAGAAGACATACAATTATTTCCACCAGGCATTGTCATTATCCGCCGTACCACGGCCCTCACCCATACGCGTGTCGTCGCGTAGCCTCTCGCTCCCTTTCTGACGCCTCCGCCTCCGCTTGTCATTCCTCCACCCGTTCGCGTCGCAGGTGCTCCGCATTCCCTTAACGAGCCCTCGACCTGATGGAATGATGTGCACCAGCCGGGTGTGTTGGGCGTAGACTCCGTGAATGACGCGGCCCCTTAATCTATGCGGCCGCTGTACAGGGTGCTGAAGGCCAGGTATACCCGGGGCTGCGTGCGGGTCACCACAATACATGGACTGTATATGGTATGGGCCTGTTCTCCTGACAAGGGGGGTTTTATGACACCTTGTAAACACATCCTTTGTCTTAACCTCATCTTATCCACCTAATTTTTCTGGTTTTCTGCTCGAAATGACATGCCCACAGTGAATATAGAATATCTCCACAATCACAAGGGCCTTCATAATGATATTGTTATCAAATGAAAGCTAACACCTGTGGGGTGGCTGTAGAAGTGTCAGAATCAAAATATATGTTACTGTGTCAGAGCAAATAGAGCTAGAACATTATAAAACATCTCAAATTCAGTCTCCGCCTAAAAAAACAACAGCTTTTACAGTGAATATCACCTTGGAAACCTGATGAATAAGCCCAAATCATCTAGGAATCAGTACTCCAGGGTCTTATTAGTACTTGTGCCAAAGTCGATGCTAGTAATGTGAGCAAATGCAACTTTGTACCTGTTTTAGTAGAGGTATGTTTAGGCGGACACCTATATGTTTAGGCCAATTGGAGATATGTTGGCACCATCTTTGACCTTTGACCTTTCTCATGTATCAGATTATTATTAAAAAAAAAAAAATTTGGGGGGGTTGGCCGACCAATGGTATGGAAATTCGGCGTTGAAACCGGACATGACACATTCTCCAGTTGGAGAAAACTGGATGTGACTTAAGCCGTGTTTACCGTCTCTGGAAAAAAATGGTGGCATCGTATAGCATGCAAAGTTGTGAAAAAAACGTGATATCGATGAAGAGAATTGATCGAGGTAAACTCTTTATATCACTTCGGATGCCCATGGGGGTCCGTTGGCTCCTATGAGGTTTTAAGGGCCATATGTTTTTGCCTCAGGAAGTGCTGTCCCTAATATGGGCATGTTAGAATGACTTCATGTGAATCTGACCTGAACTTTAACCTGGAATGACTTTTAGGCCAGGTGACATCATTGTAGGGTCTCCTACTTTTCACACCTCAAGCATCCATACAGTGACCGTGATAGGACCATTGTTTATAACTGTTTTTACATACTATTGTTTATAAATGAGGGTGTGGCCCTCTCTTCTCTTCTCTCAGACCACCAGCTCTCTCTCTCTCTCTCTCTCTCTCTCTCTCTCTCTCTCTCTCTCTCTCTCTCTCTCTCTCTCTCTCTCTCTCTCTCTCTCTCTCTCTCTCTCTCTCTCTCTCTCTCTCTCTCTCTCTCTCTCTCTCTCTCTCTCTCTCTCTCTCTCTCTCTCTCTCTCTCTCTCTCTCTCTCTCTCTCTCTCTCTCTCTCTCTCTCTCTCTCTCTCTCACCACGCAGCCCACCAGATCTCCAGCCAACTCTCATATATTCTGTAACATGTGTACTTTATTTAAATAAATAGTCTTAAACTCAGAATTGTTTTCGTGATCCATATCCAACAAGATATTCAACAGGAAAGAGGGGGACGAAAGCGGGGGACGAAAGCGGGGGACGATTTTGACTGTTTTTATTTCTGGGGGGATGCCATCCCCCCTCAACTCGAGTGCTGCCTATACTGTAATAATATAATGGTCTTATTCTTATCAGGTGGTGTTATTCTTATATGGCTGCGAACTCCCTTTGCGAACTCCCAGACACCGGAGAAAAGCCAGTATAATTTAGCGCATGGCCGGGCAAGGTCCGTTGTGGAACGCACTAGGCATGTTGAAGGGGAGATAGACAGCTCCGGAGGGATATAAAGGAAGACTGAAATACAATCATAAACATCAGTTCCTTTTAAATCTTGAATTAAACTCATTTTCTCGGCTGATAACAACATCGTTAATTTTATTACGAGCCACTTACATGAATTACACTAGGCAGTGCGGCTCACATGCCTGTAATAACTCTGCATAACCAGTAGGTAATGTGCGTACGCAAGGTCAATACTCGACGTAGAGCTACGATCGTTTCCACGGTCAAATTGACTCACGTTGAAATTGTATAAATCCCTACGTTCACGTGGTTTTCTACGTACGACACAGGTAAGATCAACATTTGATCTGAGTACTTTCTACAAATGAGGCCCCAGACACCACTGAGCCTCCTCCTCTACCCAGACCAGAGACACCACTGAGCCTCCTCCTCTACCCAGACCAGAGACACCACTGAACCTCCTCCTCCACCCAGAGACACCACTGAGACACCTCCTCCTCCACCCAGACCAGAGACACCACTGAGCCTCCTCCTCTACCCAGACCAGAGACACCACTGAACCTCCTCCTCCACCCAGAGACACCACTGAGACACCTCCTCTACCCAGAGACACCACTGAGCCTCCTCCTCTACCCAGACCAGAGACACCACTGAGCCTCCTCCTCTACCCAGACCAGAGACACCACTGAGCCTCCTCCTCTACCCAGACCAGACACCACTGAGCCTCCTCCTCCACCCAGAGACACCACTGAGCCTCCTCCTCTACCCAGACCAGAGACACCACTGAGCCTCCTCCTCTACCCAGAGACACCACTGAGCCTCCTCCTCTACCCAGAGACACCACTGAGCCTCCTCCTCTACCCAGACCAGAGAGACCACTGAGCCTCCTCCTCTACCCAGAGACACCACTGAGCCTCCTCCTCCACCCAGAGACACCACTGAGCCTCCTCCTCCACCCAGACCAGAGACACCACTGAGCCTCCTCCTCTACCCAGACCAGAGACACCACTGAACCTCCTCCTCCACCCAGAGACACCACTGAGCCTCCTCCTCTACCCAGACCAGAGACACTACTGAGCCTCCTCCTCTACCCAGACCAGAGACCAACCTTCTGAGAAGTATTTCTTTTTTGTTGTACTATGTCAAAAATGGTGAATCGATTGAATAAAAAGGTGCTGAGGAGGATTTATGTTGTCATTTGATGTTGTCAAGCCACATAATTA
Organism: Nansenia antarctica; assembly: GCF_963989245.1. Classification (NCBI taxonomy): domain Eukaryota; kingdom Metazoa; phylum Chordata; class Actinopteri; order Argentiniformes; family Microstomatidae; genus Nansenia; species Nansenia antarctica. The sequence goes on along the minus strand of NC_137689.1, from coordinate 27,731,317 downwards.
CAACATTGGATGTAATAATAATTACAACATGGACGTAAGGGGCTTTTGAGTATACAATTTCACTTTCGCTTTTCACTTTAATAGAATAGTATTAATGAGGGCTGAAGACAAGCGTGTGACGTGAAGAAATAATAATTCAAATTGAATTGGAAAAAAAACATTATTCTCCTTGCCGCAGAGTGAATGTTTTTCTCATGCTTAGTCTTGCATGAATCTGTAGAGAAAAAGGTGTTTGGATTAATAATAATAATAATAATAATAATAATAATAATAATAATACATTAGACTTATATAGCGCGTTTCTAGACACTCAAAGACGGTTAAGAAACTGAAAAGATCGAGTAGTAATAATAAAAAGAAGGAAAACAATTATGAAAGAAAGTATAGGGGCCTAATTAAGGTAGTGCTGGGGACACATGGGAAGGGGAGGGGGAGAGGGTTAACTGGTGAATGCGAGCTTGAAGAGGTGGGTTTTGAGGGCCTGTTTAAATGTTGGGAGGGTGTTGGCCTGTCTGATGTGGTTGGGAAGGGCATTCCAGAGGGACGGGCTGCGGCTGAAAATCACCCCAGGTCCGGAGCTTGGTCCTGGTGGTCTTGAGGGTGGTTTGGTCGCCAGACCTGAGTTAACGGGAGGGGGTGTGGAGGGGGAAGAGGTCGGCAAGGTAGGAGGGGGCCAGATTGTTGATGGCTTTGTAAGTGGGGAGTAGGATTTTGAATTGGATACCTGGAAAAGAAACAATTGGTACGACAATAGCACACATTTCTTTCATTTGTCGGTTTTACTGTAGCCATTAGTTTTCCACCCTGTAAATATGACTATACTGAAACAGTGAAAGAAATAACATCCAAAACATATGGACAAAGAATTGAACATTTATTTATTGAAAGTCGAAACCTTCAAAGTACCTTGATTTGAATATTTCCACACCCAATATATTAACTTCTGACTATTTACAGCCACTTCCTTTGGAGCACTCACAGAAAATACATGCCTTCATAGTCAAAGCCCAGAATAGAAAATGCAGTCAGGTGATATCAGTGTATTTATATCATCAGTCTACACAGTATCACATAATACCAATTGATCCACTCTCCTGGACTTTAGTCAGCTAACCAACTAAGACAGCGTCAATATCAACACTTCTAGGGGGAACACCAGTTGATTTCTTTGAAGGTATAACGTACTATCCATTAATTTACCCAAAATATGTTATACTGTATGTACCATATAGCCTATGTTTTATACAATTCATTTCACAATATAACCCAGTGAGAATTCAAATCAAAAGGTTGTGCAGGATGACATTGTTTGTTATTCAAATGGACAGTATTAAAGTGTGTCAGAATACAAGGGTTTGGCTTCCTCCAGCTGCAGCAGAAGCTCCCCATGCTTTTGGTTCAGCCTTGGCCACAGTGCTCAAATGTTTCATTGTTGTAAGAGAAGCTTAGAACGTAACATCTGCACATACATCATATACATCTCGGTTAGAAAAGAACCAGTGAACAATTACAAGCAAACTGTGTGTCAATTCGGTTGTTAAGTCTGACGTCAAACGTGACGTTTAGCAATTTCCGGGTCCAAACCAGAAATTCCCTGCACCAGAGTACCAGTGTACTACAGCGGTAGAATGACAGTTCAATCGTTTTTTAGACTGGGATCTATTCATACAACAAGGGACACAGCACTTTCCAGTTTTTCCCATATTTGTCAGCGTCTTTGAGCCTCGGAAAAGCGCTATATAAATACAATGAATTATTATTATTACTGAAGCATTACGAAGAGAGCGCCTCAGCCAACGTTGGACCCGGAAACACGTCACAACTTAACAACCGAATGGGATGATGGTGAGAAAGAGAGACGTTGACTACACAGCTTCATCAGCTTTTTAAAATGATTATTATGATTCTTTTTTAAATCCCCCCTCCTCCTAATCAAATCAAATAAAATAAAAAATTCTCGTAAGAAACGAAGTTTCACTAAGGCTTGTTCAATTGGAGCTGCAATCAACTTAAATATAACTGCGTATGAAAACATTTTTGGCTGTTGTGAAATTGATGCACATAATCGAACGCACCGTGAATGTCCTAACATTACGGTATCGATGTGGGATACTGGAATGGACAACGGCATACCGCACAGCAGGAGAAGCTGGCCGAGGCAGAAATCGGAGGATGGGCTCATCGCGACTCATGAAACGGAATGAGGAGTGGGATCAGGTTTCTACCTCTGCCGGCCTCCACAGCTGTGTAGGACCCACAATGTAACAGAACCTATTGGCACCACGTGACAGAACCTATTCTAGTCAACTGAACACAACAGAAAGATAAAGCTGCTGTAGGAATGTGGATGCCAGCACTTTACAATAGTCTGTCAGTGGGAAACAGCTAACTCTCTCCACTTCTGTCTTTTGTTCTGTCTCTCTCGGCACAGACATATTCAAGCTCTTCTCTTCTACACTAACCACAGTAAAGTCATCCTCCCACATACTACCTCAAACCTCAAACCTCTTCTCATGTATCTGGGGACACAGCCCAGTGTGACAGGGAGGGCCCTCCATCCTGAATAACGGTTCTCCAAATCAACCTTTTGATTTCTCCTATACCGGTCCTTTCTCTCATGCAGTATCCCATTCCTAGTTGATATGTAAACGCCTACACATCCACCCATTGATATGATGATGTGAAAAGAGGTGTACCTTGTCCTACATGTGTGGAGACGTTCCAACAAACCCTAATTCACACTACAGAGCTAAACCGATCTGAGCTGTACTGGGCTGGCCTGGTTACACGTCCACCATCGTGGCTGAAAGAGTGCTGGAACGGACCATGTGATGTCCACGCCAGCGTAGTGTGTTTGTGGTCGGACCTGTCGTGTATAAGGCCCCAAAAGTTGTTCATCTTCTGTTGTTGCAGTGTGTTGACCCATCCCCGTCCGCAGTCTGGTTCTTCTGGGTTTCACAGTGCCAGCAGAGCTTGGAGACGTATTCGCTATATAATGATACTATATTTCACATTGATTGTATTCTACATCATCAACTTGAGGATTATGCATTGTCTTCCTAGTTTCCACGTTGCCTAAACTGTGGCCACACTGGTGAACTCCTCTGTAAACTGTCCAGTGGTAGGTTAAGGTACGGTACATTGAATGTAAATACTTGTGAATTACAGCATGATGAGATATTTGCAGCATTTACACTATGAATTAGCACTTAGGGCACAGTCCAGTACAGAAATGATGCAAAGAGAACACTTATTTTTGTGGTAAGGAAGGAGATCTTTTTAAATGGGTCATCCTTCAAAGTTTTTAAGAGCAGAAAGGCACAAGCTCCACCCAAGATAATACACTATATTTTACAATAAGCAATCTGTAAAAAAGTCAACTATACTGTACAGGCTTTCAGCATGAATACTTTTTTTCCATTGCACTGTGTAACTCGACTGATCGATTCTATTGATAGGATTAACGATTAATCATCGATAACAACACATTATCAAGTTGAGTACTTGTTCTCACTAAAACACTTGCTATTTACAAATGTCTTGTGTCTAAACCCACACGGTCTACTCCCGTTTTACCACCAGAACTTGAAATACGCAGCAGCAGAACTTGCACACTCGCAAGTGAGCCTCAAGAGTCAAAGAAGAAGACAGCGGCCATCGCTCACTACCATCTGTCAAGAGAGTCTAAAGAGATATGTACTGTATAAATTGAAATCAGAACAGTTTACTACATTGTAACACATACAGTGTATAAAGACGAGTCGTAATGGTAATGACCTTGATATGGTGTCTGTCATCTCAGATTCAGCATATCTAACAGCTTACAATGTAGGTCAAATGACATAAGCTAGCTAAGTCACTCCAAAAACAAAATACATCGTTTTGAGAGTTTTTCCAAACGTCAACTCAGTCTTGAAAGAAACAAATATCAGAACAGAGGTGAAACCAAAAATAATACCATCATTTGTCACTTTTTAAAGGCAGTTGTCTTTTTTTTTTTCTTTTTTCGAATCATCGTCTAGAAAAAACCGGTACAACAAATGAGGTCTAAAAACAGACTGTCTTTGGTGAAGGGGAAACCGTGGCGGTGAAGCACAATGCCGATGTTACCTCCTCCCTATCTCACTCTGCCTCATGAAGTGAATGTTGTTGGCACTGTCAGAGAGCTCCAGGTACTGCTCCACGGAGAGGACGAAGTAGCCGTCGTAGCCGGACACCTGCCCCGTGGATAGCAGCTGCTGCCTCTCCCCCTCTGTCCAGGGCCTGGAGCCCTCCTCTCCCTCCTCCAGCCTCCTCTGCTCGCCGACCCAGGCTCGCTCCACCGCCCTCCGCCTCGCCACCTCCAGCAGGTGGGCCGTCTCCTCCTCCACCGTGGCACCGTAGCGGATGTTGAAGCACAGCGCCCCGTGCTGCATCTGGATGTCGGCCAAGCGCCTAGTCCTGCCCTCCACCACCGTGGTCATCTGAGACACGCTGACATTGACGCCGTTCTCCAGGACGCGCCCTGCGCCTGTGTAGCCCACCACGCCCAGGTCCCCCTCCAGCAGGCCGGGCTTGACGAAGTAGTGCGTGTCCAGGCCGTCCACGGTGAAGTGCAGGCCGGACAGGTAGACGGCCTGGTTGAGGACGGCCGCCACGCGCCGGCTGTCCTCGCTGGCCACGCCGATGATCTCCGTGTTGACGACGCCCTCTTTGATGGCGAACTTGACCCCCTTCCCGAAGATGGAGGAGATGGCGGAGAAGCGGGGTCTCCGGCCGTGCCACGCCCCCAGCCGCCCGCTCACCTTGCTCATGGGCAGCCGGTCCAGAGAGATGAAGTTTCTCAGGTGCCTCTGCAGCTCACACTGAATCCCCAAAAGAACCTGTCAGAGGAAAAAAAGACACAACATGATGGTTATCTGATCCTAAAAAGTGGAGATCAAACTAGGCTAAGACGAGGCTACCATAGGTTCTGCTCGTGGAACAGGCGTCACACTGTTGCTTCCTCACTCTCTGAGCTCAAATAAGTCTCGAACCTGGGTCTTCTGTTTTGCGAACACACGTGACCGGCACCCAAGTACATAATGTTAACCAGCGATGCCACTGAAGAGCTGCCAATTAGATGGTGTGGCATGGTCAATCCAATTAAAAATTCTACTCACCACTTACAAAGCCATCAACAATCTGGCCCCCTCCTACCTTGCCGACCCCGTCCCCCTCCACACCCCCTCCCGTTGCCTAAGGTCTGACGACCAAACCACCCTCAAGACCACCAGGACCAAGCTTCGGACCTGGGGTGATAGGGCCACATCAGACAGGCCAACACCCTCCCAACATTTAAACAGGTCCTCTTCAAGCTCGCCTTTACCAGTTAACCCTATCCCCCTCCCCTTCCCATGTGTCCCCAGCACTACCTTAACTAGGCCCCTATACTTTATTTTATTACTTTTTTTGTTTCTTTTTATTATTACTACTCAATCTTTTCAGTTTGTAAAGCGCCTTTGAGTGTATATAAGTCTAATGTATTATTATTATTATTATTATTATTATGGTATTGAACTTAAGGAGTTCGTCCCGTCTCTGTTCCACTCACCTTGCTAGGGTCCCAGTCTTGAGTCTTGGTCTGAGTGTTCATCATCTCGTAGGTTTGCTCCATGCTCTCCACCTCCGGCTTGGGATACCCAGGGACCACGTTATGAAGCTGGAACCCAAACAGCTGCAACCAACTGCTGATGTCTAACAAAAACAAGTCAACAAAGGAACATTTGATGATTACTTTTCTCATGCAACATAATTGAAAGGCTTTCAAAACACTGGAGGCTTAACTTAAAGAGATGCAAATGTATGTCCGTTATACTGCATTCTCCATCAGGTAGCGTGGGTAGCATCAAACCCCTATTCTATACAGTTTAAATGTAGATTGATGTCGTCAAATGACAAAAAGTTGAGGCCGGAGTCCTAAAGTACCTGTTGTGAACTTTGTGACGTCCTGTAGCTCTCCCACGGGATAGTTGTTCTTGAAGGAGTAGAGGTTAAAAGGCTTGGGGTTGATGCTGAGCTCGGTCCACAGGTTATGGTTGGGGGTGGTCCACCTCCCCGCCACCACGTCGTAGTCTCGTCTCCCCAGATGGACCAGCCTGGTCAGGGGATCGTAGAGGCCCCCCTGGAAGCCAATAATCAGCTGGAACCCTGGGTTGGAGTCTTGGTAGATGTCCCCGTAGGGAGTGTACAGCAACTCCTTCACCATGTGACCTCGGCTGCTGAACACGGCCAGGGGCGTGCCGGAGTTGTCGCAGGCCACGTAGAACTCCTCCCCGCTGCTCAGCTCCATGGCGATGAGGTGGCCCTGCAGGTCGTAGTAGAGGGAGGTGATCCCCGAGCTGGAGTGGTTGTACATGTGCGTCACCCTGGTGGGCTTGTTCAGGTCGGCGTAGAAGAACTGGAGCTGCTGGCCCTCGCCGGTCCTGCTGGCCACCCGCCTCCCCAGGCCGTCGTAGCGGTAGTGGACGCTCCTCTCCGACACCTTGTCGAAAGCCTTGGCGAGAAGCCCGTTGGAGTTGTAACCGAACATGACGTTCCCCCGTAGGCGAAGGAAGCCGTCCTCGTCCATTTTGTACTGTATTTCTCCTAGTCTGGTGATGCGGTCTCGTAGATCGTAGCGCAGGGGCGTCAGTCGGGCGCTGTTGCCGTGACTCAGTAAGTTGATGTTGCCGTTGAGGTCGTAACTGTAGCGCCACTGAGGCCTGTCGTTCACCGCCACCGCCTGGAGTTGGCTGTCCGCATCGTACTCGTAGGAGTAGCGTGTGATGTTGTTATCCACGCCGATCCTGATGTCGCAGACGGTGATGCGGCCCATGTGGTCATACTGCACCGTCATCCAGTAGGCGATGGACTTCAGGATCTCATACTGGACCTCGATCACTTGGCCGTTGGCGTTAAATATCTTTGTGTGCTTCATGATGTGCGTAGTGATGACTTGGTTGAGGTCGTAGTTGATAACACTGAATTTCCCGAACTGTTCGATTCGTCCCGAGACATCGACATAGCGGTAAAGGTCAATGGGGAGTGGGGTTTCGTTGATCATGGCTTGCATGCTGGTGACCCGGAAGTTATTGTAGCTGTAGTCGAATCTGGCATTCACAAGGCCCTCCACATTAAATCTGTAGATTTGTCTCCCAACAAGAGGTCCTGTGGAGATAACGATGATATAATGATAGTTAGATTTCAATAAAAATGCCCAAAACATATGGATTTGTCATGACCAAAAAAATCAGGTTTACATTACAGAGACATAAATCAAATAGAGAAGAAAAGACAAAGAGCGCTGCTTTGCTTGTATAAAACAATAACTGGAATCAAAAGGCTGCTCATTGGTCTAAATAGACTGAGAGAGAGAAAAAACGATGTTCTGTCTTGATTAGAACAAATGTGATCTAATAAGACTGCAACAAACTTCAAGGCACTCACTTTGTGAAACAATTCAAAAGTCTATATTTAGGTTGGTTACCACCGACACATTTATGTGAAAACGTGTCTGAGGTAAACGTTTTACCTTCTTTCACAAGAGTGTCTTGATCTTTGTTGCAGACAATCTCCAATGCCTTTCAATCCAGGATAAACCTTGATCAGTGTCTGAGAAACACCCTTAGAACAACTAGGGAATGGTTTTGGCTCTAGCTGCTTGTCGAGGCCAGGCTTTCCATTTCAAATACATAGCTTATAGCAATGCTAGCTAAATTAATAAACATAGCTTATAGCAATGTTAGCTAAATTAATAAACATAGCTTATAGCAATGTTAGCTAAATTAATAAACATAGCTTGTGGCAATGTTAGCTAAATTAATAAACATAGCTTGTGGCAATGTTAGCTAAATTGATAAAGATAGCTTGCTAGCAATTAGCTAAATTGATTGCAGCAACATGGAGCCATCATTCCATCCAAGAAAGATTGGCTAATCAAACATTCTCCAGACCTCCAAATGAGCCATGAGAACAAGGTGGTTTGGAGGTATATCTATGTGAGACTACCATGCAATACTCAGCAATTGTGCCGCAGATACTGTATGTTTGAGGACTACTCCAGTTGGCCTTGCTCACAACCAGATGGATTGAACATCATAAAACAGAGGAGAAGTATTTGTACGAGTGACTAGACTAAACCAACCAAAATGTTATGAAAGATTTGTACATTTTAATGATCCTTAAGACAATTAATACGACACTGTGATCATTGTAGGCCGTTTATGTGACTGCGAATGAATTTGAAGCCTGCTGCCCAGTCAAGCTTGAAATTGGGTATGATCCATTCAACACATTTGAATGTCAGTTAATGAATGTGGGCTTATTCATTCAGCCCAGCCAGTTCTGTCAAGGCCTACGACAGCTCATTCCCTTCCCTGACGGTTCCGACCTGCCCTTGAGCTCACAGAGTAAAAAAGGCACGATCCTCACAATAAATGTTTGACATACAGAATGTCCACAGGTAAAGCACTGTTAATTAATCAGTCATTAGTCATAGGTAGGTACGCTACATCAACAACTCTTTAGTGCAGGAAAATGAACCAAGACCGTTACCCTTTCTAGTCCCCTTTGTGGCAGCTAAATCCCGGATTCATGCTTTAATACACACTCAAGAATTCTCATCCATGCTTTTTCGTCTCCCATCATCACCTGTCTATGACTGCTTATTTCAGGTTCAAATCAGTCTTATTGTGCCAAAGGAGGTTTTGGATGAGTGACCTTGGAAGGCTGTTTAAGTACAGGCTCATGTCAATTTCTGAGCAGGAAATGGAAGTGGCATCGTGCAGGCGGGATGGCACAGACACTGGGGTACTTGTGACACCCAACAGCGAGGCACACACGTCTCCAAAAAGACAAAATCAAACATCTCTCAGAGGCTGATTTGAGGAAATTGCTCATCACGACCCAGCTGCACGCTCCATCTCCATCTCTTTCAGAATGGGGCTGATTCGGTGACCTATATAATCAGTGCAGCACTTCCATATTGGCTTAATGGGGAGGCCCTACTGAGCTGCAGAAGAAAGCGTGGTGATCATCCATGGATTTGGCTCCAAAAATAGACTTGAACTTGTCGAAATGAGCAGCTCTATTGTATGAACTATATCTCTCATGAGTGGATTAATGGCACCATGTATATGGAAAGATATCTACAGAATACAGATTATTTTCTTACTACTACTTAGCCATTGGTGGGTTTGTTGGTAAATAAACCCTTTAAAACACAAATTGTTGCCACATTACTAAGCTCATTTATGTCTGTCTGTCAGCTGCTTATGTGTGCAGATGATAATTGTCCTCCTGTTTACCAATCCTCTTCAGTCTCTACCACGATTACTCACTTGTATTGAATCATACTCTACTCTGTCAGGTTATACAATTAATTTGAGTGAGTCAGAAGCAATGGCAATTAATGCCATATGCCACATAATAATAATAATAATAATAATAATAATAATAATAATAATAATAATAATAATAATAATAATAATAGCTTGATTTTATATAGCGCCTTTCACAAACCCAAGGACACTTTACAGAATTTACAGACAAGTCAGACAGACACAACAGAAAAACAAACAAACAAACAAAGAGACAGTGACAGTGACAAAACTAAACTAGGGGCCAAAGGCATCACATCAATCAACAAACAGATCCTTACTGGGATGAAATATCTGGGTGTTAAACTGAGCCTACATTTGGAAGAGGTGATGGGACTACATTTGTATCCATTCATATTTAGGATTAAGACAAATTTAGGAAAATGGGAGAAAGATCACTGTGTTTAAAATGGTGGTGGTCCCACAATTCAATGATATCTCTGCAATGTTACCTATGAATATCCCAGATCAGTACTTAAAACTATGACAGGTTAACTAAATAATTGCTATTGGAACTATTAACCCAGAATGAGGCAGATGTGCTCACTAAGGGATAGAGGCTTAGCTCTACCAGATGTAAAGTTATATAATATAGCTTATCATTTGAAATGGCTAAACTGGCGAAGCACTGGTGAAATTAGGTTTTAGGTCTGGACTGGACATGATAGAACAAGAGCTAGCATATCCGTTTACCCCTATTGATATTCTGTCACATAATGGCTATTGAAGGCAATACACACCATAGGTATACAATGAAGATGTTCTTATGTCGTACTCTTGGAGTTGGAATAAAAATATGGTATCGGAGAAAAGGGAAATTTCTGGAAATATTTGCACCCGAGGAATATACAATTGACCTGCTGGTCAACTACCTTCAGAGAAGAACCAAATGGTAAAAAAAAAAAGTATTCATTCAATATAAAAGACTGTATAGGTTCTACTGGACTTCACAGGACAAAAGTGGAAAACAACCACAATAGCAAGTACAAGTAATAATAATAATAATAATAATAATAATAATAATAATAATAATAATAATACATTAGACTTATATAGCGCTTTTCTAAACACTCAAAGACGCTTTACAAACTGAAAAGTTTTAGTAGTAATAATAAAAAGAAACAAAAGGTAAATAGTTGAAAGTATAGGGGCCTAATTAAGGTAGTGCTGGGGACACATGGGAAGGGGAGGGGGAGAGGGTTAACTGGTGAAGGCGAGCTTGAAGAGGTGGGTTTTGAGGGCCTGTTTAAATGTTGGAAGGGTGTTGGCCTGTCTGATGTGGTTGGGGAGGGCGTTCCAGAGGGACGGGGCTGCGGCTGAAAAGGCCCTATCACTCCAAGTACATCCAGTTGTGTCCCCTAACCCAGACTCAGCCAGTGTGTCTAACACGTGGGAATAGCCAGATAGCAACAGACCACCAATGCCATCGCCATTGTTTTGATTTCCAACTGTATGTATACGGTCCAATACATTGTGACATATGTTGGTATATTGATTTTGATGTGTTGCCAAGTGATGTAATGTTGTGTGTTGTGTTTGTCGTTGTGTAGTTTTTTTGTTCAATAAAAACAAAGTAAAAAAACAACAATGGAAAACGCTTTGAGCACCTTGTTTGTGAGGTGGTGAAGTTAGTGTTCTAGAAAATTAGGGATGATCACCTGTTTGTCTGTAGCGGATGGTGCACATGAAGCCCTGGTTCATGAGGTGGATGGTCTTGACCCCGCCGGAGGCCTCTTCGTAGGTGAAGGTGACCTGCGTGGTGTCGTAGAGGATCTCGGCCAGGCGGGAGTGGCGTGTGTAGCGGTAGAGGACGCGGCGGCCCGTGCCCAGGTACAGGGTCTGGAGCAGGGAGCCGTCGTGACTGTAGTCTTGGATCACGGAGGACCCCCCCCGCGTGCTGCTGCTGTCCGGGGGGGTGTACGTGTTCCTGTAGTAGCCCACCGACAGCATGGACTGTAGGCTGTGGCGCACCATGCTGGGCATGGTGACAGACATGAGGTAGTCGGTGTGGTCGTACTCGAAGGTGTAACGGCGCTGGCTGTGCAGCAGGAGCATCACCGACTGCAGAACAGAACAAGAAAAGAGGAGCAGAAACAGCTTTACAACAACTGATACATACATATACTGTGTTATGTTATGTATATTGTGTTACTTGTATACTGTGTTATGTTGTGTATATATTATGTTATGTATATTTGTCATTTAAAGTATGTTTTATATGTTAAATGTTACTTGTAATGTATGTTTTAAATGTGGACTCCAACTAGATATACTGTATAAGTGTTTTTATATTATGCCAAATGTAAAATTGTATGATGTATGATATATTTTAATGTTTGATATTTGTAATTTAAGTATGTTTTATATGTTAAATGTTATTTGTAATGTATGTTTTAAATGTGGACCCCACTAAAAGTAGCTCATGCCTATGGGTATAGCGAATGGGGATCCTTCCAATAAATAAACAATAAATAAATCAATAAATCGCCATATACTGCTTTCAAACTGCTTTCAAACAAATCCTGCAGCGAACCATAGTCGATCAATGCACCTGTTGATCACCGTCTCTCACCCATCCCATAACCCATCACTGCCTCATTTTATGTACCCCTGCTCCACTACCCCCGGTATCCCTCACCTCCGCTCTTCCTCACCCCTACCTCCTCCGTCTCTCTCCCCTCTCTCTGACTGTTAGTATTTTAATGCATCTGTATTTGCCATTGTTTTATTGTTTTATTGTTTTATTGTTTATTGTATTACTTAACCTTGTTTTATTTCTAGCTTCCCATCCCCCCCCCCACCCCAAAGAGCCACTGCTTTTTGGTCAGGCTGCATTTGCAAATAAGAATTTGTTCTTACATGTTTGCCTGGTTAAATAAAGGTTAAATAAATAAAAAAATATACAGCCTTTCAAACTAAACCCCATATCGCACCGGTGTGACGTTTGACTCGTTACTATTCGGAAAAAACAATAGTCACCGTTGAAGCGAATGTTAAGTGTTTTTTTTATCAGACGCTCTTATCCAGCGTGACTTGACAATCCGTTCGAGTACATACAACTCAAGAGAGGTGAGATAACGGATCGTCACAATCAGCACCGGGGAAGTTCTTTGGATAAGAACGTGTGCCAGAAGCTTAGAGAAAGGGAAAGAAACCAGGATACGGTTTTGTCTTTTATTTTAAAAAACAGTCAACTCTGGGATGATCACAGTACCTTTTCCAGGAAAGTGTAGCTCCATATCTTCCCGTTGGTCCACGTTCTGGAGACCAGCCTCCCGTTGTCGTACTCCAGCCTCTCGGACCAGTTCCCCCTCTGGATGCTGGTCACCTGGCCCGTGGGGGAGTAGGAGACGTTCACCTCGTTGTACTTACTACTGGGGGACCAGACGATCGGCCTCCCCATCTGGTCGTACAGGATCCGCAGGGTGAACTTACGATGGTCGTCGTAGATCTTGCCGACCCGCGTGGCTTGGTTAAAGTCTATGGACAGCACGTTTCTGTTATGAGCCTGGGGGAGAAATGAGAGACAATGAAAGAAAAAGAAACATGAAAGACCAGGTCAACCAAGGTGCAGTCGTCACTCAATACATCCTGACACTAATGATGACCTCTCTGAGAAAAGTAGAACTAGAAAATAAACCAGTCAAGTCTCGCCAACAGTGATAAAAGGTTAAGCATATGTAATGTTTCCAAAAGAGATCCATAATAATGATTAGACACGGAGGCTACCACGCGGTCAACGAGTGCGTTCGACAACTCTATAAACAGCTCGTCAGACAGGCAGTAATGGGGCTTAATGTTCCCTCCGTGTCCTCGACTGTGTACAAATGGCCGCTAAACGCTTTTTATTTAATTTTAGTCCTAATTGGAGAGGAACATTTGGCAATCTCTGTTTTCTCATCAGCATGAAAAAAGGTTCCACTTTCCTTGCTGTAAAAAGTCGGCACTGACCGATTGTCAGCACACCTATTTATCTCTTAAAGCACACCTATTTATCTCTTAAAGCACACCTATTTATTAACAGTTTTTTAATTGGTTCCCTTGTACTGTGCTAGGCTACTGCCTTTTTAAAATGAGTCTTTGTATTTAGCGCAGGATACTGTTGCTACTTGCACAGCACTTTATGTTCAGCACTTTATGTCTCTCATGTCCTGTGTCTTTTTATTGTTACTATTGTCTTTTTCTTCTCTGGCACAGTGTTGAGTGTCCCATTTCCCATGGTCCCATTTCATTTCACTGCATGTTTTAAGTGTCACAACTGAGAAAAACATACCTTAAAAAAAGTTTTATAAGAAAGTGAAAAGTTCATTCGGATTAAATCTCTTCTCAACGACATACAGGAGGCCGACCAGCTTTGCAGTGAAAGTAAAACAAAATGTTTAGAACGGCGTCACCTCTGTTAAGAAATCACAATCGACTGATGGCGAATTGACAAGCGTTTTTTTTCCTCCTGCCAAACATAACGTAAAAACACAACATGGAGGAGGAGAAACCCGGGAGAAACTAGCCTGAAACACCTCCGCTCTCTCGGTTGAATGAACAGCTTGCTCGTCTGAAAAGGCCCTTTCACTCCCACGGGGTGGTGGCTGAGGTCTGTTGTAACACCCTCCTCCACCCACACACAACATATGGTGAACGATGTGGCTACAGGAGGAACCCAGGCTGTTCCCCCTCCTTACCCTCAGCCTGCGCTCGTAGGCCGTGTAGTTTCCTTTGGCCTGGTCCCTCCTCTGCCTCCACTCTATCAGGCTGTGGCTGTGTTCGCCCGGCAGGGTGATGTTGCACTTGCCCACCGTGGGGTTCACCACGCCCGCCCAGATGTGGGGCTCCGTGTTCAAGGTCACCTCCATGCCGCTGGCAAACGTGACCCAGAGAGAGCCGTCGGAGCTGACCCGGTACGTGTTCTGGGCGTGCTCTGTGTGGGGATGTGGGGGGGAGGGGGAGAGAGAGAGAGAGAGAGAGAGAGAGGGGGAGAGGGAGAGAGAGAGAGAGGGGGGGAGAGAGAGAGGGGGAGAGAGAGACAGAGAGAGAGAGAGGGGGAGAGAGAGAGAGAGAGAGAGAGAGAGAGAGAGAGAGAGAGAGAGAGAGAGAGAGAGAGAGAGAGAGAGAGAGAGAGAGAGAGAGAGTGGTGTTTCTACCAGCAGAATGGTAAATGTCAAATCGGCCACAGACCTGGATCAATCAGTATTTGAAATCTCTTCAAATACTTTGATTGTTTGCTTTGTGCTTGCCTGGAGTGCCAGATGGGTGCTGTTCCATTGGTTTAACTGCACCAGTCAAATGCAAACAAGAACAAATAAGTATTTTTAATTATTTTTGAAATACTTTGGAATCCAGGTCTGGTGTGTGCCATAGCATATCTTACTTACAAAAAAAAAAATGCCGGTCGAGAGAGGACGCTGGCGTTGCTTGTTCGCCGCTTCTCCGACGCTACACTACAGACATCTGTCTATGGCTCTGGAGAGAAACTCAGAACTACACAGATAAGTTAACCAGACAGATACGATAGCCAGACTGTGTTTACCACCTCAAATTAATTAATTTATGCCCAGCCAAATCCATGTTTAGAGGTAGCTAGCTAACATTACATTGATCATACTCGTAAGACTTTTCCCTTTTTACAAATGCCGGTCGAGAGAGAACGCTGGCATTGCTTGTTTTCGTCGCTTCTCTGCACAAAATCTAGATATACTTGCAGTATACAGAGTAGATTGTCCTACAAAGGCACTTAGATTTATATTTAGTAATCTAAAAATGTATTCGACCCCTATACTTTCTTTTATTTATTTATTTTTATTTTACTACTCTATCTTTTCAGTTTGTAAAGCGTCTTTGAGTGTCTAGAAAAGCGCTATATAAGTCTAATGTATTATTATTATTATTATTATTATTATTATTACTTCTTTCCCCTTGAGTCGCTGCACCTCTGAAAACTGTCCTGTTATGAACAGGTGTGCTGCTGTCACTCTGTTTGTCTGAGTGAGTAGGTCTTTGTGAATCTTTGGGTAGGCTTCAACTACCCCACTTGTCTTTTCTGTCCTGTTTACAGAACCTGTGTTCTCACACCTCTGTCACGTTGGGGGCGGCTGTGGTGCAGGAGGTAGAGCCGGCGTCAAATGATCGCAAGGACGGCAGATCGGCAGTTTGAACCCCGGCTGGCCACATGTCGAGGTGTCTTTGGACAAGACACTGAACCCCACATTTCTCCCAATCAGCAGGGCTGGCGCCTTGCATGGTAATGGTAGCTTGCTGCAATTGGTGTGTGAATGTGTGCGCTTTGGAATAAGGTGCTATATAAGTCTGTTTACCGTTTTACGTCAGACATGCCATCTCACTGTTATTCTGAAAACGTTCAAAGCAGCAGGGCCAGTAAAAAAATATGTATCACCTCAAGACGTGCATGTGTGACATCACTAATGTCAGCTTGATTTCATTGTGTATAACTGTTTACAGTTGAACGAGCCTGGTGGACATCCTGAAGAAGTCACACCCTCACCATTTTGTCAATTCCTTTGGGATTGTAATGTATCTCACGCCTCGTCCTTTGTTGTGAATGATATTAAGGAGATAATAATCATTTGGGAATAAATGTATGTCTGATGTTTGACCCGTATTCTTTATTCTTCAGTGTTTTATTTTCATATTATTTCATATTCACTATCCCAAAGCCAGTGCTATAAAAAAATATATATATATATTTTAAGCTACTGCAATCAGCAGTAAAAAAAAAAAAAGCACTCCTAACAGCCCGAAGAAAATGAGAAAAATCAACATGAACACTTACTACTACCTTGGCGTAGTGTATAGATGGTGCTGGATGCGGAGAAGTTTGTGGCTGTGATGAATCTCTCCAGGTTGGACGTGTCCGCTTCCACCCGCACCGATTTCCCCATACTCCCCTGGAAACTACTGACCTCTCCCGTGGGCAAGGTGACATTGATGAGGTGACCGTCGGAATTATACCTGGTTCAAGGACACACAAGAGCCATATGAGGTTGCTAATAGTTTTGGTCTCAGGGAATCGAGTGGAAAACATGGTTAAGTAGAAGGTGTAGGTCAGTTGCCTCAAAACATAAGCCCCCTTTTCTTTTTCAATGGTTTGAAACTCAATTCCTTAGGTCCTCTCCTCTGTCCTCCACTCGCTTCCTACTCAAAACACTGAGGAGGAGAAGACCTAGGTTCCTATAGATAGGCTGTGTAGTTTCACAGCTCGACCACTGGATGGCACTACAGCGGTGCTGCTAAAAACAAAGGAGACGTGAGGTATGACCTCCATCGCTCGTCTTGCTGCAGGACACTGAGGGCAATCTTGAAATGGGGTTTGAGTTTGAGTGGATTTAGGCTTTTTCACTGGGACAATAAAAGAGAGGTTGTACTGCCGATCAAACGCTATTACGGGGAGGAAAATAAAGAGGCAGTGAAAAAGATTCTTTGTCCATGACATCCAAATGGGATTTTAAAAACCCAAAGCACCCCGAACAAATCCCTCAAAATGCCTACGCACAACATTTTATATAATCACACTATTCCCACTTCCCTTTGAGGCTTTGAATCCCCAACAAAAAGGAGACGATTTCAATGGGCCTGTCTATAGAATTGCCCCCGAACTAGAAAAAACATAACTTTGTACCCAAGCATCTTTTCCTATTTCACTTTGTTGACAATCTTGAGTTGTACCACTTTCCAGACTACTCACGCCTCCGAAAATACTGCATACGACGTGAACGACGTCGCTACTACATGCTAGTACATTCTACACACGCAGGGATATGATCCTATCCTAAAGGGGTTTCTTCAGTGTGAATTACGCTTTATCGTCTGATGAAATGACCCCTCCACGGAGGAGGGGGAGGAGCACGCCTAGGGGGCAAACTCACTCGTACACCGTGGTCCAGGCGTTCTCGTTGCTCATGGTCGCCAGGAGACCCGAGTTGCCATGGTAGTTGATCTGCGCCAAGTCGTGCGCCAGGGCAGAGACCTTCTTGAGGACGCCGCCGTTGCTGATGGTGAGCCAGTAGACCTGCCCCCCCGGCACCAGCAGCCAGAGAGGCACCCCGTTGGCGTCTCGCCGGACGTGCAGGGCGCTGCCGTCGCCGGAGACCACAGCGTTCACGTGGCCCTCGCCGGTGTAGGTGAAGTTGTAGACATAGTCGCCGGTGACCAGGCTGCGCGTGTGGAGGTGGGTGCCGTTCACGCTGAACAGGTAGAGCTCCTGGTCCACCACGGAGGTGATCTCGTACATGCGGCGCTGGTTGAGGCGGGGCCTGTTGGGGGACACGGCGCGGATGCGGATGTTCCCCAGGTCGGAGATGTAGAGCGTGCCGTTGGGCGAGACGGCCAGGGAGGAGAGGGCTTTCAGCTTGGCGTCGCGGGCGTAGCCGCCGTCCCCTGTGGGAACAGTGAAGGTTGAGATTGAGCACACAACTACAGCTAAATGAACATACAGTACCGACTCTATGAATACTCTACTTCTATGAGTAGAGGGCTGCAAGGGAATTTTCCTGGATGCACAGTGTACAGGTTTTTTGCCCTTGCCTGCTTGCGTGTTCTGTCATCATGTGGTTTTAAATGTCCATCTTAGTTGTTGCTTTATCTTCTCTGCTCTCTGTGAAGCGCATTGGGTCACATTTTGTGAGAAATGGCCTATACAAATAAAACTTGATTTGATTTGATTTGATTCAAACCATTCAATCTTACAAACAACTATTGATGCTTTCCCAAACTTGAAAGGATGATTTAAATTGTTATTTTTCCTGGATTGTACATGACCTTAGCTGTAGTCGATTAGCCCGGACAGTTTTTGGTTACATATTTTGTTTCCTTAGAAACTAAGTAGTTATATTTTGGACTCCCTAGAGCTCCATTCATTCTAGCAATTTGCCCAAAACACCTTGCACACACTCCAAAACCAACTACTATGATGACAGAATTCCCCTCTGAAGACCCTGGTCTTTATTACATTTTTGAAAAGTGACTTTACTATGCTGTAATCCACTTTATGGATTATGTTGCCATGACAACGAAAGTGCAAACGTTTATTACAGGGTAACATAGTGTGTTTTCAGAAACAATACGCAGACAAAGTCTTCGGAGTGGGATTCTGTCATAATAAGAGTGTTTGTAAGGTGTTTTGGACATAGTTCCAGCACGAATGCCCAATATATGACTACTCGGTAGCTAAGGAAGAAACACATGTGACTAAAAACCGTTATTCAAGTTTACACGAATAAACCCATTAACACAACAAACCGCACTGATGTTTTGGGACTGTTTGTGTGAGGGACTGATATCTCTCTTTCATGCCATCCTATGGAGCTATTTCACACTTCACATTAAACCATGTTTGTTTCGTCAAGCTTGGCAATTTTTCTCTCTCTCTGTGGGGGATTCCCGTACCGGAGAAGCAGTCACAGTTGGGGTCGATCTTGCAGTCACAGTCGGTGGGCGCCCCGGCCAGCACGGAGATCTCTCCATTGGTTGTGACCTGTTGGATGCGGTTGATCTTCCTCTCGTCCGTCTCGGCGATGTAGAGAGTCCCCTGGTGGGACACGGCGATGGCCTTGGCCGCTTCCAGCGTGGCGTGGATGGCCACCTTGCTCACCAGGTAGTGGTCTGTGCCGGGTACCTGGCAGTGGATCGGTCGCCCGGCAACTATCCTCACCTGGTTGCTCTCAGACACCTGGATCACAATGTTGTTGTCCAGGATGTAGAGGGAGTTGTCCATGGGGTTGATGGCCAGAGACGTGGGCCATTCTAGACGGACCTAGAGCATGGAAAGGGAGGGGAGAGAAAAAATGGCTTATTCGATTTGATTGTGTTATTGATTTGACATCATGCGAGTGGAAATGAGATCTAGTATAGTCTCGCGTTAGCCATATCTCATAAGTTCTCTTTTGAGGTCTGGCTCATTTAAGATGAGCCGATCTGGCTTGGATTGAACTGGACAGAGGGATGGGAGAAGGTGTTCACAATTTCATTGGATGTTCAATGAACCCAGGAACCTTCCTCCCACATGTCTGTAAAAGAGTTGTTTGTTGTTAAGTGCGTCTCTTTCCCCGGTTGTTGCCTATGCTAGGTTGCTGCCTAGGCTAGGTTGTTGCCTATGCTAGGTTGTTGCCTAGGCTAGGTTGTTGCCTATGCTAGGTTGTTGCCTATGCTAGGTTGTTGCCTAGGCTAGTTTGCAACAAATGTAGAAAATGGAGGAAAACCTGAACGATTTTTTAAATTCTGTTTTTTTGGAGCTCCGCCAAAGTAAGCAAGGTATTTAACTGGAGTGACCTGTCATGACCTGTAAGGGCCTGTCATGACCTGTCACGACCTGTCACAACCTATAAGGACCTGTCACGACCTGTCACAACCTGTAAGGGCCTGTCACGACCTGTCACGACCTGTCATGACCTGTCACAACCTGTAAGGACCTGTCAAGACCTGTCATGACCTGTCACGACCTGTCACGACCTGTCACGACCTGTCACAACCTGTAAGGACCTGTCACGACCTGTCACAACCTGTAAGGACCTGTCACGACCTGTCACAACCTGTCACAACCTGTAAGGACCTGTCACGACCTGTCATAACCTGTAAGGACCTTTCACGACCTGTCACAACCTGTAAGGACCTGTCATGACCTGTCACAACCTGTAAGGACCTGTAAGGGCCTGTCACGACCTGTAAGGACCTGTCACAACCTGGCATGACCTGTCACGAGGCGTCACTCATTTCAAACGGTTTTCCACCTCTTTGTAGCTACTTTCTGCAAAGGATTTCTCTGGGCTTTCCACACTAGGAAAAAAAAGCCTGGTCTCAGCGAGGTTAGGTCTAGTATACTTCATTGTAATTGACACAATGTTTCCCCCCACACCTTTCCAGTTTTTCCATCACTTTTCCCATATTCCCAATTTTCATCATATTGTAATAGAGGCTGGAAAGTATTGTATACACCCTGCCTATGTCTGTGATGTTTACAACATGACTATGTCTGTGATACAACATGACTATGTCTGTGATGTTTACAGCATGACTATGTCTGTGATACAACATGACTATGTCTGTGATACAACATGACTATGTCTGTGATACAACATGACTATGTCTGTGATGTTTACAACATGACTATGTCTGTGAGGTTTACAACATGACTATGTCTGTGATGTTTACAACATGACACAAATGAAAACAGTCATCAGTCAACAGTGAGCTGAATCATGTTTTTGATGCCATCATTTCGCCAGTGAACAGTGTGCATCTAATTCATTGTTTGAATTCAAATCTGGTTGTAATCCCCACCTCCCCCTACTCAACTATGTTGTATTTAGGTGATAGAATCGATAGTGGTCAAATTCAAAGGACGCGTCTGGCGTCCCAACCCAACGTCCATCAGGGTGTGTGCTGTCAGACTATCCATTTAAGGAGAGTCTGACTTAATGACACTAGTGGGTAAACTTATGTCTGTATTTTAAACAGCACATATTGCTCATACTGGAAATGTGTGAGTAGCTCAATAGCGTGTGAGTATTGTGAAAGACAGCTGGGAAGTTGTCAGTTCTGCCAAAGGATGCAGTAATGTCATTGTAAGGTCACTGTGAGACCTGTGACCACCCTCTGTTCCCTGCAGACCAGGGTGAGGACACACATTCAGAATAAAGAGCTCCATGGTACGCTTCCCTAAGTGTGGGGTTGGATACTTAAGGCTGCTGGTCCCAATAAAGAAATCTACCCATATAATCACCTCCTATTTAATTGGATCATGAAAACCCATTCTTCCACTGCCAATAATGGGAGGTAAGTGTTCCTGCACAATAGTAGTGAATGATGCAGATTGGTGGAGGATAAAATGAGTTGCCATCTCACCTTCAAGCACTCGGGAGATGATCTGATGAAAGGGGCTGTATAAACGCAAGTCAATTGTCCGTGAAAGGAAGAATCCGTTCAGGTATAATTTGACAGTTTTGACAGGCTGGCAAGTTACTGACAGCTAGGTGTCCAGGCATTCGAATTAGAGGTGAGCGGTTACGGCAGCGGCTGTTTTTCAAAGTACAGCTGAGCATGGCTGCGTTATGAGTAGGGGGAAGCCAGTGTTAGGTGTTCCTAAAAACAACAATATGCCGAAAAACGAAACGCTAATTGACATCATGCTTTTTTTTTGCAAACCTCCAGTAGAAAAAAAAAGAAAGAAGAAGAAGAAGAAAAAAAGAGTTGCGCTTGCATTTCCTTTGCTTGCAATCCGGGAACGATGAGATAGACGATAATATGCCACCATTAAACTATTCCACTGTTGAAACTCTTTTTAGCACAGCACACACACTCTCTCTCTCTTTGGGTGACTTTATATCTAATCTACCCTTAAATACGGCGGTTTGTAATCCACTTCATTGGGTCTCATTTTCTGCCGACACCAACTGAAGAGTTGTGCATTATTACCCAGTGAAGCTGGCGGCGGTGGATTGGCTAGACTCCAACCCTAGCCGCTAGAGTATTGGACTACTTCAGTGGTGGATGGGCTGGAGTATTGGACTACTTCTTTTGTTTCTTAGATCTTTTAGCCTTCTATTGTTTCCAGAAGGGCTAAGGGGGGAGAAACACATTGCTCTGGAGATGGAATGAGATGGTGTTTCTTCCAGAGCACCGCTCAGAACGAAATAACCCCTAATATGCCTTGCTGCACAGAGAGCAGCTTTAGTTCAAACCGGGGGACCTAGTTTGAAATTGATTGTCAAATCAAATAAGAAGCTTGTTTGTGGACAGCATGCTGAGAAACTCCTTCCATAGATAGAAATGTTGTATTTCTTTAAGAGAAAAAAAAAATCCTTGGCCTTATCAACCCAGCCTCACCTTGAAAATGGCTGACACCCCGGGCTTTACTTTGATTAAACACCCTGGCCTGATAGTTTGGACATATGAGTTTTATCACACTAGATTAGAATATCACCATTTGCGTTTATGGGCCGTCTGAGGTAGAATAGAGGGAGCCTTGAGGAAGAACCGGTTTGAAATGACCCAACTGCATAATGCACCGCCATAAAAGACCTCATTCAGAAAACCAACACGAAGAGACTTCTTTTCGCTGTTAAGATATTATCCACATTTCTGGCATTTCACTGAATGTTTTTGTCCTGTCCCTACTTTCAGTTCGCATTCAATTGGGCTGTTGACGATGTCAATCTAGATGGGAATAACCCTGAGTTTCAATGACCGACTTGTATATTGTAGCTAAAAAGGATGTCCTGTATTTCTATGGAGCAAATAGGAGGGTCGATGGGGTTGTGGAGCAAATTGGAGTATGACAAGTCCCTCTTGCTTCTTAATAGCATCACAATTTCAGCCTTAGAATAGATACAGTACATACATATAAAGAGCAAATACACCAGAGGAAACCCACACGCATCTACTGTGATATCGGCACGCCTCTTTCCTGTGCTCTGATGGGTCCATCAGCACACGTGATTTCCGACGCAGTGATGCGCATGGATAATCTTTTTGCAGGAGCAAATCTGGGCATAAGAGGAAGAATTGTGGCTCTTATGTGATAAGCCCTTATGGGGGCACAGTGGTTAATTTCCCCGTCCCCTATTCAGAGCTGAGAAACCCATTCAGATGTGGGTCAATGTGCTGGGTTATCCAGCAGAGAGAGAGAGAGGGGGGGGGGGGGGGAGAAAGAGACACACGTGTGCACACACATACACACACACACACACACACACGCACACACACACGCACACGCACACGCACACGCACACACATGCACGCACACACACACACACACACACACACACACACACACACACGCACACGCACACGCACACGCACACACATGCACGCACACACACACACACACACACACACACACACACACACACACACACACACACGCACACACACACACACACACACCGCAGGGCATATCTCGGCGGTTCCTCTGAAGGTTAGGCGGTCTCAGCATTTTTACAACTTTTGGTGAGAACTTAATAAAGGTGGTTTCCTCTGGCAAGGTCCGGGGGGCGGAGAATAATTGCTCTCAGAGTCAGGGAGCATCTTGTGCCGAGACGGCGACGACGCCTCAGCCGCCCAGCGAGAGCAGAGACAGGAACCATCTCGTTCTCTGTTGAGAGGAAGCGCTCAGCCGCGGAGGCCAGTTAATCACAGCCGGCCAATGTCTCCAAGGAAATCCCCTCTCCGTTTTTATAGGTCAGTGATAAGGCCTGTCTGTTTTTTTTTTTACCTCCTGGACAATATCGTGTCTAATTAGTAAATAGGATTATGCGGGAGCAGTATTCCGTAATGCTTTAATAAGGCTTAGTTCAGTCACTAATTGACCACGTTGCTTATTCATGAGTGACAGTACCGAAACTATGCTTCTTAGATAGTCAGGTGAGGGATGGTGAGTCAATGAACCTATTCACACATCAACAGCTTTCCCAGTCAATTCCATGGAATTTACCTGGTAGGGGGCCATGTGTAAATGAGAGTTACAGGGGAATTTGCTCAGGCATTTTCCCTGGTCAGGACCTGTGTGTGATTCCATGGGATTTACAGGGAAGGTTTAGGTGTGAACAGAAGCATGGACGTTGCCTGGTCCGGCAGGTAAAGGGTTACGGATGTCTGACGCAAGACGTTTTCACGTGGAACCAAGTTAACCAATCACAGCGTTGTTTTAATTCACCCACATCACACCAGCCAAAGTAGTGCTAAATATAATTCCACAACTGGATACTACTTCATTTCCAATCATAGTTAGCTAGCTTACTTACTTAGCTAGATTACTTATCAAATGCACACGTATGATATGTTTACGCAGTGCGCGTCAGTGGCATTTCCAGTCACTCCCTTGCTTCAACTGTGCTTACTCAGGCCGGCAATACAATGCGCGCTGCGCTGTTCCGTCTGTTTATTGTTACAAGCAATATGTCTAATTGAGTTAACTCATATTATGCTTACCATCAGCAAGTTCTCCCATACTGTGCTTTTGGACTAGTGTAGTATGTTTATATCAACAGTAATCAAGTAATTTAGTTGGCGAGCGAACTTGGTGATGGTAAGCATAATAGGAGTTAACTCGCTGTTAAATTCACCTACCGGTATTTATCATCATGTGAAAAATATGTACATATACAATACATATAAAACGGAGGTATGATCACTATTGTGTATGTCATTGACATACACCCAACTGTGCCTGAACAAAGGCCATAGCGACGGCTGCTCTTCCGCTGATATGGCCTATCCCCCTCATATCTCACGCCCCTGTTTGGTTCGAATTCACGTCTACTACGTACCAGTTCTGCATCCAGTTGAATGCACGATTCAAGTAGCTCGTGCAAACCCGGGAATGCCATTGACATGTGTGAAAAGGCGCAACGCGGTCATCTCAGGGCATTTAGCTCAGGTGTGAACGGCGAAAATCACCGGCGGTCCCGGGTTGGGATTCCATGTCGTTTCCAGGGAACTACGTGTGAAAAGGGCTTCATGTGAGTAACGGCGCACTGAGAACTCTGCCAATGTTTTGGGGGCTATTTTACAGAGACCATACCATTATTTTATTATCTGTCACCTGAGATGATTCCTTTTCACTCTCAGAAGAATGACTCCATTGGCTGGTTTAGGAGGCTGAAAACAAATGGGAGATGTGTGCAACGTGCACCTGCTGCCCTTCCTGGACTAGAGCAGTGTATGGAGTGCCCCTCTTTGAAAATAACTGGAGGGAAGAATTTGTGACAGCGCTCGCCAATATGCCCTCTGACCGACTGGCGCAGCTCAATGGCTTTCTAAACCACCCGCTCCGTAAACATAAGCAATTAGAATTTCACTCCTAGATGTCGGATATCACATAAGTGTCATCCACACCTATACCATTTTACATATGTTAGTACAGTTGTGTGTGTGTGTGTCTGTGTGTGTGTGTGTGCGTGTGTCTGTGTGTGTGTGTGTCTGTGCGTGTCTGTGTGTGCGTGTGTATGTCTGTGTGTGTGTCTGTGTGTGTGTGCGTGCGTGTCTGTGTGTGCATGTGTCTGCGTGTGTGTGCGTGCATGCGTGTGTGTGTGTGTGTGTGTGCGTGCGTGCGTGTGTGTGTGACCCTCTAGGCAGCTTACCTGTGAGATATCCATACGAGCGTCGCAGCTTAGCGGCTGAGTGGACGTCAGGGCGTTGGAGCCAATCACGGTTGAGATCACTCCTTTCCCGTTGATCTTCCGGATCATGGTTCCATCCACAAAAAAGACATATCCTTGCTTGTCGACCGCGATCCCTGTTGGAAGCGAAGGCCATGGTTAAGGCGATCCATTATTCAACTGCTCCGAATTTAAGAAACAGCAGGAACACTTTGTCGGAATCCTGAATAAAGAAACGGTATCGACGCTTTCTCACGAACACAATAACGATCATGATGTTGACATTAGAGACCTTCAGGTAAATGACAGTTGATAGCTTAATTTCATTTCGGTCTCTTGCTCTAAACCTATAAAGACGCTGTCCTTAACTGGCTATTAAATGTTATGTCAGGATCTAAGATATACTTATGACAAACTTAATGTAGGAATAATGACAAACATTAAAACGGGCTACCAAAATAGCAGATACTGTACTTAGCGACTAGCGTAGGTGGAACGCATGTATAATGTGTCGTTAACGGTTTATGTCATCTGCGTCGAGGCGATCAGCACCTTAGTGCAGGAGAGGGAACGTAATGAAGTGTGCCGTCGCCACACTCCTTTACGAGGCAGTAAGCTTCTGAGAGCTGACGAAGTCTGAGAAGTGTTTGTTAAACCAGACTGAATTATGGAGGGAAACCTCTTCAAAGAGCATCGAGATTTAGGCTAGTAGTGAAACAGAGCTCCCATGAAGGAGTTATACAGATTGCAGCAGTCTCTCTCTCTCTCTCTCTCTTCGTTCCGTGGCATTGTTTCGTGAGCTGGAAGCTCTATAGTGGAGAGAAGAGAAGCTGGCGACTACTTTTACCCCTGCGTCACCAGCCCCCCCCCCCTCTCCCCACAGAGATGTGTGGTGCATGATAATACAGCCAATTAATTTAATCAAGTGTCGGGTGTATTATCTGATGAGACTTGCAACTGCAAGTTGGGGGTCTCCGGAGCTCACAAAGAAATGCGGATTCCAGATCGCAGGCTGCCTGGCTGGCTGTCGCAGTTCTCCCACACCGCTCTACAATCCCAACGACGGAACCAGCGTTCTAATCGTCTTAGCAGAGCTTACATCCCTAAAACCCCGTTTTGACATTTTCAGTTTGAAAAGGTTCAAGGCATTGAAGAGATTTTTTTGGGCTCGTTCCAGCGTGCATCCTGTGGCTAATGCGCTCGATTGGAAAAATAAATAAATGACATACAGTCATGGTAAACAAGACTGGAAGAGTGGAAAGCTACAGAGCTACCCGGTCTTTGCTAATTGAATAAAGCATAATGTGGTCAGAGAAAAAATGTTTCACAGCATATTTTACAGGGTACACAATTATGCTTTCAAAGGATGCGAAGAATCCCAAGTTGTTAGTAGACGGGCTAAATGACTTACTGCAAGTTTTAATTACGTTACCAGACTCCCCTGATGGAGGCTGTTTACCCTCCTCCGAGCTTCCCTGGTAGCTTAAGAGCCCAAATGACCACAAGTGTATCTGCATACTGTATACGCAGGGCCGGCCTCTGGCATAAACAGTCTATGTGGTAGTTTAGGGCCACAACCGCAAGAGGGGACCACCCGTCAATCAAAACTCCTATACCCCCCCCGCCCCCGGTCGACGAAACACCTGTCAATCAAAAACGTCTATACCCCCCCGCCCCCGGTCGACGAAACACCTGTCAATCAAAAAGTCCTATACCCCCCCCCCCCCTTGACGAAACACCTGTCAATCAAAAAGTCCTATATCCACCGCCCCCCAACCCCCTCGACGACACACCTGTCAATCAAAAACTCCTATACAAATCAAAATCTTATTTAGGGACACCAAAGTCGTAGTGCCGGGCCTGACTATACAATTCGACCACGGAGGACTTGTGAACACAGCGTCCCAGTCCCACACAAGGTCAGCTCTGATCTCCTGTTTTGAATCTCACTTAAGTAAGCCCACTTTGGCCTGAGGTTGCACACTGCATCTCTGGGTTCCGGCGGTGGTTCTACCAGAGCTGTCTCACTCCTCCAAGGCTGCAGTGTTCACTCTCCTGCCAGTGACCTGTAACTCAGCTTACTGACCTGAGACACCAGGGGCCTCATTCATAGAACGTGCTTAGATCAAATGTTGATCTTACCCGTGTCGTACGTAGAAAACCACGTCAACGTAGTGATTCATACAATTTCAACGTGAGTCAATTTGATCGTGGAAACGATCGTAGCTCGACGTCGAGTATTCAACTTGCTTACGCACATTACCTACTGGTTATGCGGAGTTATTACAGGCATGTGAGCCGCACTGGAAAAACGTTGCCTACTGTAATTCATGCGAAGTTTAAGTGGCTCGTAATAAAATTAACGATGTTGTTATCTGCCGAGAAAATGAGTTAAATTCAAGATTTAAAGGGAACTGATGTTTATGATTGTATTTCAGTCTTTCTTTATATCCCTCCGGAGCTGTCTATCTCTCTTCAACATGCCTATGCCTTACCCGGCCACGCGCTAAATGATACTGGATTTCGAGTTGAGTCGGGATGAGGGGGAATGGCACCCCCCCTGAAATAAAAACAGTCCAAATCACATCCCCCTTCTAAAACTGCCATCCCCCCTTTCCATCCCTTATGTCATTTTATCAATGAACGTGGTATTACTGCCCTCTCCCGCTTCCAGACGCACGCCTACCCTATAGTATTAACGCCCTGTGATAGCGGCTCAAATAGCGGCTGAATGAAGCCAAGTGCTATAATATAATATAATATAATACAGACAGTATATAATATTGTCAGTATTGTCTGTCTGTATTATATTATATTATAGCACTTGGCTTCATTCAGCCGCTATAATTGAGCCGCTATCACAGGGCGTTAATACAAACCTCATTCACCTGCGTTCAATTCCAAGTATGTTTGGTATTTATAGAAGGAAGCACGTACGCAACTTTAAACCATCTCAGCCCGTTTTATAAATAATGCTCACGTCCGTTTAGAAAAATGTGCTTACGTGAAAGTCAAAGATGACGTTCAAGTACTTTTTTATGAATGAGGCCCCAGGTGAGTAGGGGACACCTCAGACCCATCAACTCACCGATTAGACGCCAAGTAAACATGACGATACAGACAGTCTCCAAATACAGTATGTGGTTTGTGTGTCTTTGGAAAAGGTAAACAATATTTCAACCAATTGTGGACGACGCATTTGACCAACATTATATTCAAGCACATAATGTACAAAACCCGAAAGCATTACACAATTGGTGGAAAGCTAAATTGGTTTAAGTCTGTCACTACCTATCTTCCACTGTAGACTGAAGACCCATCTCTTCAGGGTACATCTTGACTGTCCCTCCTAAAGATCTATTTATCCCCACTACCCCCCCCCAATACAGTTTCTCTACTGTAAGAAAGAAAAAGTAATTCTTCTTTCTTCTAGCATTGCGACTGCCAATGGCCCCTGGTCCTAAGATAGATTTTTCTTATGATGACTGATGCATAGATGATTCACTTACAAGACAAATGTACATCCCTTTGGATAAAGGCGCCTAATGTTAAATGTCTAAAATGTAAATGTAAGTCACTCTAGTCGAATAAGGACATATTTCTGCAAGCGATTGCCAGACGTGAATAACATAATTTTGAATGCATAATTAAAAATCCTGATATTAACTAAACTACTCCCAAGCTCAAACAACATCAGTGTCAATACTGCATGTTTACTGACATACCTCATCACTGAGCTTAATTGCATGACATATTACCCTCATCATCTGGTTAATTATGCATGTTGTGGGATGATAAGTGTTCCCCTTCTCCCCTTCATAGTGTCCCAAATAGAGGGAGTGCAGAAATAGAGATCACAAACCCCCATGGTACACCACACCAGTCATCAATTACAGTTTTTCTCTATCGCTTGAACACTTTTTCTCAAAGCAGCATAGCTCATTTTCTCTTAACTCTTAACACACATCCAACAACTCACACACCAAACCCTAAACTTTACAAATCTCTTGCAAAAGAAGCAAACACTGGATTCAAAATAATGTTATGTCTCAAAATGAACATTTCAAATGACACACACACCATCAAATGAATAGACTCTTGTAAGAACCAACTGAACACTGATGTGCACAATTGAAAACACTATGGTCAGCGGAAAACAGTACTATGATAGGATTATCAGTAGGCCTTTTGCATTTTCAGTGTTACACTACATACGTACAGAAGCCTGTTATACCAATTACACCTATTACATTACATTACCAACAACTATTATGTTTTCATACTCAAATATAAAACACACAAATACAAGAATAGATCGTTTTTTTAAATTCTGGAATACTCTACACAGCAATGACAGTTGGATGTGTAAAGTGTTCTTCATACATAACAAACAATAGAAAAAAGAAAATAAGCCTTCTGCATATACTCTAAACACAAAGGCCACAAGACCTCGTCAACATCACAGACAGTGTTCTCCCTGGCCAAGCAGAGGGGAAAGTATGGCCTGGCATGACGAATCCAGCCCTGATATACTTCAGATATACAGTATTTCAACACTGTATATGAGAGCTCACCTTCTGCCCTTTTATTGCTAAAGCTATGAATGCTAAATGAAACGCAATCGGTGTTTGCCCATATGAGGAGTGTGACTGTGTGATTGGTGGTTTGAGTTTAGCATTCTGAATGGTAGTGTTTTCCATGTGAACACAAAAGAGATTTTATCAAGATTGTGCCAAATGCAGACAATTGTATTTAGTGTTTTGTTAACTGTGTGGTTTAGAGCTGCAAAATGAGTGATAAGCCAGAAATGTGTTTGTCATTGTGAAGAATTGGTGTGAGATAAAATACACCAGGTTCAGGTTTTGGTCATTGTGTTTGAGGTTTCCGAGGTTAGTGTTAAAGCGATAGAGAAAAACTGTAATCAGATGAAAAACATGTTTCCAACTTATCCTATTTGGTCTAATTAACAAAACCAAATCCAAAACATCTCGATGTAAAACTCAAGTCTCTGTGACCTCGGGAGTGAGGCTGTTTAACACTCTGGGCAACATGTTTACGAGAAGGACCTGCGTATGCGACTCTCCAACAGGGCATATTTCAGGGTTTGAGAAAAATGGGATAGATTTGAGTGATGCTGTTGATGGAAATATTGACCACCACCACTGTCTCAGACCTTCTCCAGTTCCCCACGTAGGGAAATTACGGGGCAGCAGAAAGAGAGTGGATTTTTATTGCACAAGTGTCTGATATTTCAAGCGCTCCGATATGTGCGGCTGCTACTTGAGTTACAGTAGTGGTTTGACGTTGAATTTGAGGTTTCCGATGCATTGATTGGTACGGAGCCCCCCTGGGGTCACATGGTAGAAAAAAAGATTTGATGTGTGAATCTGTTCCCTCGGTTTAGTAAATCTGTTCCCTCGGTTTAGTAATCCGTTCCCTCTGTATAGTAATTTGTTAGGGTTAGGGTTAGGGTTAGAGATTGTAGTAGATAATACTACAATAGTAGTAGGGTAATATTCACAGACAAAAAAAAAAAATTTAGAGACAGACCACCTTATGACCTACGGTTTAGTGTACAACTATCTGTGTGCACTGTAACTCTGTGGAGAAAGGAAAGAATACACTAACACTGTAATACAGTAACACCATCGTATAAACGGGACTTCTAAATCGGAGTAATGCGCCGAATAGATTAATCACGGCTTGGATGATTGATTAAGTCCTCCGCAGATTAATCATGTCGGAATCCCACAATACATTGGGGTGGTGAGGAGGGTACAGTCGCTGCTGAATGAGAGAGACCAAAAAAGTAATTGATGGCACAGACAAAAAAAGAATGCTACTTCAGATGCCAGGAGTACCAAAGCTATTACCCTGGGTATCATGTAAAAAACCTCCCAGCACAAGCTTAGGTGGACGCCCCCGGGGGAGAAGGTGGGAAATGAGATGATAAATTGACCAGTCGCAAGTCTGACCCGGTGTTAATACCTCATACTCAATGTATTTAATCAAATAAAGCACCCGAAAACATAAATTTTTGGAGGGGAAGCTCTTGACCCCGATCCATCTGTGACCACCGGCACTGAGGCGAGGCGGGGGGGTGGTGGGGGGGTTGGGGGGGGGGGCAGGTTGCCTGGTACTGCCTCCCTTGGCTGCTATACAGCCAGTCACTCCTCCAACATCAGAGGGAACTGATCTCGGGGTTTTCTGCCTGAGCGTACATGTGTTCACAGATGACTGCTCCTGTCACTTTCATACACACCTCCTCATTAAAGCGGCAGCGCTGGCAGCCGCTCCACGTCGCCTCGCCGAGAGATAGCGCGGCTGGGCGGCTGGGCGTACGCAAGCCCCCCGTATGAGACGGTTTGCACGGACAGCTCTTGTTCTCTCTCTGGAGAGAGGGGCTTCGTTTCCGCACCTTCGACGGAAGCCGATAATTGGCCTTGTGTGTTTGATCTGAGAGTCGCCCCCACAAATGTGTGGCCCGCGAAGCGCGTTCGTCTTTGAGACGTGCAGCCGGATGGAAACTTTGACCACAGGATGTATGTACGACTGGCACGACAACGTCCTTGTTTGTTACGGAACATAGCGTTAGCCTCATAGCAAAATAGCCTAAAGTCACGCTTCACTTGTGGTCAGCCAAGCCATCTTTGTATGTAGTGTCAGAAATGCCTATGTCAAAGAGATGACTTGGGCAGATAGTGATTTTGGAATGTAACAAGCATTCTGATAGGCTGATGGCATAGGCAATAATGCACAGTGAATCAGCAGTGTTAGGAGAGGAGAGTTAGGCAGATATCTCCATCTGGCCAAAATAGGACTATGGCAATTATGCTATGAGGCTAACGATATTGAAATCCGGTGTGGGCACTAAGAGATTCTTTAGGCAGAGGGCCGGGCCTAAAGGCCAGAGTGAGGGGTGTTGTGAGATAAGGAGGGGTTACAAGCGTCACGTGAAACACCGACAGCACCAGTGGCGGAGTCAGGCTATTTGAAGGGCAGGGGCGAAAAGAAAAAAAGGGCACCTACTGCACAACATGGGACCCCATCAGTGCACATGGTCAAGTTTAGACCATTGGAAGGGCAGCCAATAGGGCACATCCTCTAATGTTGCCACTCAAAAGGGCACTTTAGTGCGACGTTTTTCAACTGTGGGGGCACATGGTCAAGTTTAGACC
Organism: Nansenia antarctica; assembly: GCF_963989245.1. NCBI lineage: Eukaryota > Metazoa > Chordata > Actinopteri > Argentiniformes > Microstomatidae > Nansenia > Nansenia antarctica. The sequence continues at coordinate 27,698,659 of NC_137689.1, read as the reverse complement.
ATTGGAGGGGCACCAATAGGGAACGTCCTCGCATTTTTGCCACTCAAAAGGGCACTTAAGAGAGACGTTTTTCAACCGTGGCCTGCTCCCCCCCTGAGTCCGCCAGTGGACAGCACCACATTATTGTATGCTGTCCTGGCATGGAACAAAAAGAGGGTACTTTATTGATACTAATTTCTTCACGCAATAGTGTGTACCCACATGAGGCGAACTGTTGGCAGTTATTGGACAGAGCCTAGCACTTCCTTCTATGAAACCTTTTTATGGTTAATCAAGAGGCCAACACTGACATCCGTCTCACGGTGAAACGACCTCTCCTGCTTCGGTCATGAAAATACTTCATCAATGTGTTGTTGTTCGTTTTTTGGTGTCGAACTGATCCAACTCTACATATTCAGTCGATGTGAATCCACCACCGACAGCTCTGTAAACAAAAGTGGTCAAATCAAGGCGCCTTAGTACCGTGATGATCCGTCGTTAAGTCGAGTAGGTATTTAACAGCTCTGTAAAGCAGGTGTGCATCTCTATGTGATAGCATTTGGGATTTTGGAAAGTGTGCTATTTTGTGGGTGGGGAATGAACAAAGAACAGAGAAACACAAGCCTCCTCGGATTTCAGCGGAGGCGGGGACGACTATCGACTGGTCTTACAGTAGGTCAGGAGGAGCATTACTGATTTAACACATACTTGAGTGGGAGGCCACTTCATTTTGGAGGGGCGAGGCGTTCTAAAAGCACATCTTTTCGTCTGAGTAGGCCATTATAAAGCATGTGAACCAGGTGTCAGGTTGTCGTCTGTTTCAATCAGGCTTGCTCAGGTGCTTTTATCGTTCATATCAACCTTAAGAGCCCTAGTTACTCACACGTGAGTGTGTAAATCTTAGTAATCGACTTATTTTCTCGCTAGATCCCATCAGTCCATATATCTAATACACTGACTGATATTAGATTTTTCCTTCTTTTTCTTTCCGAAATCCAACCGCCAACTCTCACTCTTGCCTCACTCTTAGGCCCGTAGATACAGTTGGCGTCGACGTGGGAACGTCTGTTGGGTGACACTTTGTCGTGTCAACAACACCCCTTCCATCTTGCCTGTGGGGGTGTTCCATCAACGTCGCTAAAAGACAATCCAGGCTTATTTTGATAAATCTCCAGTCCCTGGGTCAGTCATTATGGAATGAATTGTTTCATTGTTTGCCGTGACAACTGTTAACCTGCGAGGGGCCGTGTCCTCTGGGCAGAGCAGCCGTCTCTCTAGGGTTCAGGGTGTTTCTGCACCTCTGTCTGCCCTTCACACTCGTCGCTACTTACGTTAGCGAATTAGAGGTGCGGTCTGTAATTCAAACAACAGCAAAGTGGTCTCCCTGTCACATTCTTTGGTACCGCCCCTCCTGGTGCCCCCACGGTTGAAAAATGTCGCACTAAAGTGCCCTTTTGAGTGGCAAAATTAGAGGGCGTGCCCAATTAGTGCCCCTCCAATGGTCTAAACTTGACCATGTGCACTGATGGGGTCTCATATTGTGCAGTAGATGCCCTTTTTTTCTTTTCGCCCCTGCCCTTCAAACAGCCTGAGTGCGCCACTGGGTTTAACCATGTTTGATGCTAAACAGTGTTTTTTTACAATTATATTATCTACAAACACTGGGTTATAACAAGCTTATATTGTGGATACGGACGGTGTAAGAGAGTTGAATTAAGCTCATAAAGTATTTAGAAGTAAAAAAATAATCAAGAATCAATAGTAATATGTAATTCATTTAAAAGCAATCCCAAAAAGTTTTTACAGCAGTGAACTTTGATAGAACCTGTGTTTCAATCCCTTTGCGCAAAATGACAACAGAAAATACACAAAGGCCCCAAATAACTGTATTAAAGTGCTAAACAAAATTGCTTTGCTTGTTTTTTCCCTCTGCAATTTGTGACACGGTAATAGGAAATCATATGTAATTGTCCACCCACACTAATGGATATTTTCTTTACCTCAAGGACATTTAAGGCATTTTGTTCGAATCGCAAAGAAAAAATATAAACCGGGAATGTCACACTGTCCTTTCAACACCTATCATAACTTCACTAGTGAAATTCCCCAGCCAATATCCCCCCTCCTTAGGCATTTGTAAAGGAAAATAGTGCGCTCTTATTTCTCTGTCAATAGCCACGCTGCCAGCAATAGGTGGTACAGAAAATGGATCCCAAACTGTACAGTACAGAATGTTGGAATATTGGGCAGTACAGAGCCTGGACTCTTTTAAGACAGGCCTAAAAACCTTTTTATTCAAAAAGGCCTTTGACTGCTGAACCTATGTTCATTCTTATGATTTATTTTGTTTGTTTTTATTATTGTATTTTTTATTATTATTATAAAATGTATTATGTTTTTAGGTTGTTTTGTTTTTAACTTATTATGTTTTTAGGTTGTTTTTGTTTTAACTTATGTTTTTATGGTTGTTAGCACTCTGAGATTCTTTTTGAATTAGAAGTGCAATACAAATTAAATGCATTATTATTATTATTATTATTATTATTATTATTATTATTATTGCTGCTCTCTGTGCCCTAGCGACGACAAGTAAAAGTCTCTTCACCACACGATATTATGAAGCGGGAAGGGAGAGAAAATTAAAAAGGTGTCTGCCTGCACTATTTACACAATCCCCTGTCAGTCAAAACATGTGACAACCTGATGAAGGAAGACTCCCCAATCGGTCTGACAGTGACAGATCTGCAGCTAAGGACCCACCAACACACCTAATTGATTCGCCGCTTGATTTAGCAGAAAGAGCCCCGATGTCATCTTTCATAATCTAGCTTCTGCCTCAGGCTGTCTTATCCAGCTAAAGGAATCTCTCACTTCACCGGTCCGGGGTGAAAGGTCAGGGTTACCCAAAGCATTGTTCTGAAAAGAATATCACCACCAGAGCCCTACTGGTAAGGGCCTCTGCAAGTGTGTTTAACTCATTGACTGCCAAAGACGCCAAAACACGTCTTAGTAACGTTGACTGCCAGCGCCCGCTACGTTTTTTTTCCGGGGAGGGCCATATTGAAGTCTTATACACCTGGTGTGTGAATTTCAGACTTGGGTGTAATGTATTTCTGCCCCAGATGGGGGCAGCAGTTCGATTGACCTCAGATTTACCAGATGAAGAAGAAGGGGTGTTGTGGGTTGTATGTGGAAAATGGCGAAACGGTTAGCGAAAACGAGCGGAGACAAACATAAGCAGTATAAGCAGTTGACACTGGCACAGAGCTTGTCTGGCAGTGGATCTGCAAGGAGTGTGGTGCCGATCAGGTCAACTGCAAGCAGATCTGGTGCAGGAGATGCGCCAAATGTTGCAGATGGTGAGAACCGGAGCAACGAGTGTAGCATTGCTGGACCATCGGAGCTACGTCGCTCCGACTCTTCAAACAGTTCAGAGTCGGAGGACGTAGAACCCGACCCCGACTCGTCGGACGAGTGGTTGCCGTCCGGATCGGCTAGCAGCAGGGAATCCTCTCCAGATCTGCGGGGATCCACGGTCCAAGACAAAAATGCCACAGAGAGTGTGAAAAGCAAAGGTAAACATATATAAATATATTTTTATATATAATATATAGAAATATTTCTCTACATCATTACAAAGCAATAAAACATGCATTTTGTATATATATTTTGTATAAAATGGTATATATTTCAATATTTTACAGTCCCTGAATCGAGCAGAGGACGTGCATCAACCAGAGGGTGTGCAGCAAGGAGACGGCTGGCATCAGAGAATGCTGGTTGGGGTCAGGGTGAGTGGCAACCCACAAAGGTTCCATTCACGGCAACCCCTGGACCCCAGAATGCTGCTGCAGAGCTGGAATCTGACCTGCCGGTTGATTTCCTGGAGCTGCTAATTACTGATGAGCTGCTGCAGCACATTGCAGATCAAACCAACCTGTATGCCCAGCAGTTTTGACAGGCACATCCCGACACTCTGCCACACTCCAGAGGGAGGTTATGGAAACCGGTGACAGTCACAGAACTGAAACAATTCTTTGGACTCACTTTCATCACCGGTTACATAAAAAAGCCAAATCTGGAAATGTATTGGAGTGTGGATCAACAGGACGCCACTCCATACTTCAATAAAACCATGCCGAGGAACAGGTTCCAGCTCATCTGGAAGTTCCTCCACTACAACAATAATGCATCACAGGACGCCACAGATAAAATGTATAAAGTGCGTCCTGTTTTAGATCATGTTGTAGCCAAATTCAAAGAGCTGTATCAGCCCTTTGAAAATATCTGCATTGATGAAGGAATGATGCAGTGGCGTGGCCGCCTATCATTCAAAGTGCATAACCCTCAGAAGCCGGTGAAGTATGGGATTAAATCCTACATACTGTGTGACTCTTATACTGGGTATTGCTTTAACATGAAGCCTTATGTTGGCCAGCATAACACACTCCCAGACACAGTGTTCTCCCTCCTTGACCGTCTCACAGGACACGGATACACACTGTACATGGACAACTTTTACAACTCTGTTCAACTGTGTGAGCAGTTGATCAAAGCCAACACCAACGTCTGCGGAACACTGCGAAAAAACAGGGGGGAACCGCAGATCATAAGGGAGCCGACAAAGACCGACTTGGGTGTGGAGGGGAGGCTGGTGCGGCACAATGACAGGGTGCTGGTTATGGCATGGCAGGACAAGCGTCTGGTGAAGATGGTGACAACCTGCCACCATGACAGCATGCAGAGGGTGGAGGTGTGGCAGAAGGGGCAGAAAGAGAAGGTGGGTCAGCTCAAACCGGAGTGTGTTGTGGCATACAATGCCTGCATGAATGGGGTGGACAAACTTGACCAGAACATTGCATACTACCCATTCATTAGGAAAACACTCAACTGGTCAAAGAAGTTTGTGGCGTACTTGTTTCAGCTTTGTGTGTTCAATGCCTATGTGCTGTACAAGGCCAGGAACCCGGGGAAGTGCAAAACACACTTGGAGTTCATGAGGAGGGTGGCGAGGTCGTGGACTGAAAAAACCTATGTAGAGGAGGAGGAGGAGGAGGAGGAGAGAGGAGGAGGAGGGGTAGGAAGAGGAGGAGAGAGGAGGAGGGGGAGGAGGGGGAGAGAGGAGGAGGGGGAGGGGGAGGAGGAGGAGGAGGAGGTCCGACAAACCAGGGCAGCCAAAAACCGAGACCCAGACAGCAGGCTGGATGGCCGGATGGCCAGGCATCAGTTGGAACGCTTAAGGCCCACCAGCAATAACACACAGCCAGCAAGAAAATGTAGGGTCTGCATACGAAGGGGTAAAAGGAGCGAGACCAGAATGTGGTGCAGGTCCTGCCATGTACCCCTGCACTCAGGAGAGTGCTTCACAGCCTACCACACAAAAAACAAATATGACTGAGTGCATAGAGACACACACACACACACATATCTGTAAATAAGTATACACACACACACACACACACACACACACACACACACACACACATCTGTAAATAAGTTTACACACACACACACACACACACATGTACACACCTGTAAATAGTTCACACACATGTACATAGATTATTTTGTTTTGTATTATGTTCTAAATGTTCTAAATCTGTGAATAAATGTAGTTATTTTGTCATCAAAATACTTTTTTCCTGTGTTGTTTTTATTGTTTCATAGAAGTAAACAACTTTTCAGATGTTTGAGGTGTCACTAAAACTAAAATATGTGGACGTCAGTCACCGTTTTGCTTGAATTTGCTTCTCTGCAGAAAAAGCTCGTTTTCTCTGTTTATTGGTCAAAATCAGGTGTTTTTGCTAAAACCATTTCTAAACACTCAAAGAGGCTAGAAACAAACTTTCTTTTTCTGATGAAAGAAGAGAGTCTAAAGTTTTGGTAGATATGTTCAATGTTTATGTAGTCCGAAAAGTCAATATTTGGTGGGTCTTCAGAGTTCAGCGAAAATGCCTCAAAAGTCTGGCAGTATGGAGCTCTCCGCTCTGAACATGGCTGGCAGTCAAAGAGTTAAGGTAGAATATACCTCTCTCCAAAATACCACCTGCTGTTGGGTATGTGTGTAAATCTGGTTGGGTTATTAGCCAGTGCCTCCCCCCAACCGTCGACCTCACCGCACGTCACCGCGCTGTATGACATATCTAACCGAATCAATGACCCTATTATCGTAGAACATAAGTAGTACAAGAAGCCAAACCAAGGGGCTTGGTGTATGAAGCAGCTTTCTCTCTAAAAAAGGGAAAGCGTTATTTCGATAGCGAAAACATTTAGACCAGAGGTCTTTCTTCCCACAATGCATTTTTTTTCCCACAGTTAATGTTCAGGCGGTTAAACAGCTTGTACCAGCCGGGCCCCGCCACTTTTCTGACGCCAGCGTGCTTGTACCCACGCTGAGAGGCGCGTGGGCGACTGTGACCACGTCTAAAGTCGTCTGCGTGTGGAGGGCAGGCCGTGGAGAGGTTGTCCGCCCCATGCCCTTCTGTCTGCGTGGCGGTGGTGACACGTACCGTAACTGTCTTTACCTCAGCTACCCACCCTGACAGGGCCAGGTAAACGGGCCATGTGTGAAAAGAAAAAGCAAGCTGTTCTGTTCCACGCCCGTCGCCCGTGCTGTAGGAGGCCTGGCACAGGGACAAGGACAGCTCCTCTCGGCCCCGGAGTGTGAAACGGGCTCCCAGTGCAATCGTCGTGTGCTGTTAGTATCTACTGTATGTTTTGGCACGTTGGCAGTCGCCTTGATACTTTCACTGATTTGATCCCACCCGCGCCACCATTGTTTTCTCTGATTCAACGACAGCATGATGACAAACCCTGATCCTAGCCAAATCACTTAAACAATAACACATTTCCAGGCAGTCGTCATGCTAGAAAAAAGAAGGAAAGAAGGAAGAGTCCTAGCCAGATCAAGTAAACGACAACACGTACTTACAGTATGACGCATTAGGGACGTGAGGTGGAGAACCCAAACACAAAATAGTCATCAGGCCTGGTCTACAGTATATGGAGATTTTTCTAAACGCAATTTTTTTGGTACAATTGGGCCTCTCAACCATACGAACACGGCGTTTTCACTCACATAAACTGAGATTTCTCGAAACGGATAAAAAAGTGAAGAAATAAAAAAAGATCCGATTGAGTGGATCTGTGTGGTTATGTTAAACGGAGCTGTCAAGCCATTCACACATGCGCATTGAAGCGAAACGGTTGTCAACAGCAACAACATCAAGCACCTAGCACCAACTCAACTTCATCGTCGGTCCACACAAAATAATCAGTTACTGCATTCTTCTTGGTCGCCATAACTTGCTTTTCTGTCTGTTTTGTACTTTTCTTTTCCCGTCTGTTTCAAAGAGTTTGGTCTGTTTACGTTTTGGGTCACTGCTGCCGTTTGACTACAACTGACTGTGCATGCCCATAACGTTCTTCTACGGTATTTGACAGATCGTGTTCAGTTTGGGCTCTTCGTATGGACAGAGATTTTTTTGTGGTATATATGTGTAGTCCAGGCCTTAGTCACTAGCCAGAGAGTATAACCCACATGAAAAGCATCATCCAAACTGTAGTTTCTAACTGTTCCATTTATGCAACACAACCCACGCAGCCACAAACCGCCAAATGAGGATAAATCCAAACCTGGGCCGCCGTCGTCTGCGGTGACAGTGATGAACTGTTGTTGTGGCTTCATGGTTCGGGGAGCTATTATAATTAATAGTTGTAATGTTTTATGTGCTTCTGGGAGACTGCAAAGACTGTGGGACTGAGGAGAGTGTCAATAAGACATCAATATCAATGAACGCCTAGCGGTACCGCACGTACGTACGGACTACAGCTGCTGCACGATACCCTGCGTCTGTGTCCGTGACACACAGGAATACTGGCTCGTTTTCTGAAGGTTAATGCTATGCTTGTACATGCCTCCCGCCTCCATTTGCAGATCTATCCAGGAGGACACAGTGGAATCCTGTTAGCAGCAAACACTATTCTACTTCTCCCAGTCTGGCTCCCACTGATTTAGAAATGGTTTCATCACTTGTCATGGGTTATTATTCTTATTTTTTTTTATAGTAACCTCTTTTCTTTTTTTTCTTCTTTACTGTTTACTGTTGACCCGGGTGGAAGTATTATTATCAACTAGCTGGGAATGTGTCACGTGTTGCGTCGTGCCCCAGTGTGCGTGTGTGTGTGTGTGTGTGTGTGTGTGTGTGTGTTGTGTATGTGTGTGTGTGTGTGTGTGTGTGTTGTGTGTGTGTGTGTGTGTGTGTGTGTGAGAGAGTGTGTGTGAGTGTGTGTGTGTGTGTGTGTGTGTGAGTGTGTGTGTGTGTGTGTGTGTGTGTGCACGTATGAAGGCATGAGTCAGTGATTGGTGCCGTGCGGAGCGCTCTGAAGCGGCGGCAGTGTGTTATCACCTGATAAAGGCATTACTCCGGCATGTGTGAATAGCATCTCCGTGATGGATTCAGAACATTATGCCCGGATTGAAGCCAATCAAATATTGTTCCCACAGAGCTCCTAGACTCATTTGGCTCATGCACATATTATATTAGCTGGACAGAATCTGCAGACAGGAATTTCCAACCCTGGCAACGACGAGAGACACTCTGTTTGAACTTCAAATCCGCCACTGTTTGAGAAGCAAAAATGAACGGATCATCACCGGTCGGACAAAGACGTCACCCTCAACCGCTTCCAAGGACTTCCTATTGACAAGACGGAAGCACGTTTAACCTTTTCACCGACCTCATTCCTGTCACTATTCAGGTCTGCTCCTACTTCTCAGTCGCGGGGAAGGCCTTGCATGAGGCTCTGTCAAAACGCCCTTCTCATTTATTTGTTTTTCTGAGTGGGTTAGTCGCACTCATATTTTTCGTAGATGTATACTGATAGAGACAGTATATATATAGATATATACTGAGAGAGACAGTAGAGATTTGGACAGGAAGGATGGGCGAGAGAGAGAGAGAAGGGATGACATGCAGGATATACTGTATATCAGGATATCGAACCCGGGAACCCTGCGGTGACATGGTCAACGCTTCACCCGCTACGCCCCCTAAGCGCCCCTGTCCTTCTCATTTTAAACAGGAAGGGAATGCTTATTCTGCAGTGAAAAAACCCATAAAGTGGCCCGTCAGCATTTACGTGTAGGCCTCGTAGAACCAGCCAGACTTCATCTTCTGTTTCACTCCCAAAATGTGAATGTGTCCGTCTTCTGCTTGACCAGACTAGCATACGGTATTTGAGGGTGATCAGAAGGGGAGGGGGGGGGGGGGGGGTTGAAGATAATGAGAATACCCAGAATACCTCTGGGATTGTTGAGGGAGGCCTCGGTGGCTTTCCCTCCGTCTCCACAGTGTCCCTGGTCGAAGGGCGTGCACTGGTCCCCCGTCCCCGCCACCACCTCCATGTTCCTGGGCAGCTCCTTGGGCTCCGTCAGGGTCCGGAGTCTGTACACCCTCCGGCTGCTGGTGTCCGACAGATAGAGGGCCTCCCTCACTGGGTCCATGGCCAGGTAGTACTTATGTGCTGGGCTGGTGCTGAAAAGAGGAAAAGACTTGTCAGTCCAACCTTAACCCCCCCCCCCCTCCCCTCCCCGCCCCCCCCCACCCCCCAAAAAAGCAACTTTACTGTAGAGCACTTTTCTAGTCTCACATGCCGTGCTTCCTCCACAAATTGCTCCTGGGATATCACAGGGGACCTTATTTTCTTCCGTGTTCTATAGATGGATGGGAGGGGACACGCGCAGCGAGCGCATCCGCCCACGGTTATTTGTCTTGCCGCCTGAGGTTAATGTGGTTGTGTTTATCATCAACATCCTCCCCCGACCTCTTCTCTAAAACGGTTCCTCGTCTTCCTCCCTGTGAGGGGAGAAGCCATTAAATAACCTTTACGGAGGTTCTATGGAGAACTCTTTAGGGTTCCATTTATTTAGAACCTTCTGTGGAAAGGGGATTTCTGAACTCTTTATCGGTTCTAGGTAGCACCTTTTTATTCCTTTGAACGTATTTGAGTGTAGTAAACATGATATGCATTCTTCAAATGCCTGGTCAAATCTCTGTCTAAGGAGTTTTCCTTAAAGTTTGTGTAGTGTGCGAGTTTTTCTACACTTGCTGCCTTCTAATTTTACGGCACCTGCAACCAATCATGGGAAGAGAGAAAGGACAAAGTAAGGCGCGACAGTTTTCCCTGGACTCTATCAAATGCCTGGTTGTCATGTCTAAACACCATTAGTCATTCGAGTTCAAATGGCGGCTCGTGAAGAACCACATCGTCGTCTGCTCGTGAATGAAAAGCAAACAGTCGCTAACCCGCAAAGAGACTTGCTTCAGAAGTATTTTTAAAGTACTGTGACGTTTGTCAGGGTTCGTTTCGACAGCGACAGAATCACCTTTACAGTTCTGTGCTGCTACTAAGAGGGCAATAAATACAGTCGTGACAAAATGATGGAAGAGACCTGTGTCCCTGCGCGATGTGAGCCCTGTCAGCTAGCGGATGAGTTGTGTGGGCTGTGTCTGTCCCACTCAATGACTGCTACTATCACCAGGACATGCTGTGTCTAAACACAATGTGACGTTAGAATAAGGTTCTATCTCCATTTTTGTAATTTTTTTGTTTTTTTACATAATCTGATCCATTAGGTGTTTATTAATGCCTGTGTGGTGTTATTTTAGAAATGTTGACATTTGTTAGTAATTAATAAAATACAAAGGTTCCATCTCACAGAACATAATGGAATGTAAAAACTTTGACGTTCAATATCTCTGACCTACCCTAAACGGAGATAGAACCTTATAATTCTAAGCTCAAGACAAACCAACGATACTGGCCAATGTTTAATAGAGCAAAATGACTCCTTTGAGTTCCGGTAGTGTGTGCCATACATACTGTTGAGGGGGAGTAAAAAGCAAAGCTAGTTCAGTGATTTCTCAAGGCTTTGATTGAGAAAGAATCAATTGAGAACATGACAGCCGCATGGGAAGGTGAATCCTATCTCTGTGTGAGATGAGAGCTGTCCGGGGGGGGGGGGGGGGTGAGCCCAATTTTCTCATCCTTCCCAAAAAATCCAGGTCAATACACGTCAATACTGACGCATTCTTTCCGATACTTCTTATCCTCTATCCCTGTAGCCAAATGAGAACATCTTCTTTCAGCTGTGAAACGGAGGTTGGCAGTATCAGCTGAAATTCCATAAAAGAAAAGCTGCTCCCAAGAAAATATAGCAAGACGTACCTGTGCCTGATATCTCGGTTTCTAGCGGCGTTGCGTTAAAGAGAGGAGAAACACAAGGATTAATTCTTATCCAGGAAGATTAGGCATCCCTTTGGTTCAATGAGTACATTTAGGAAGACTTTGCGATAATGTTCACTGTTCAGTTCACGTAGAGTGTATACATCTAGCTTAGTTCCTGATCTATTGTCGATCTTACCTGGAAAACAGAACAATCGTAACAGTATCACTAATAACACTTTTGTTATTACTTAACGCATCAAAACAGAGCAGTTCATCTACAATTTGACACTGGGCTTACATATAATATAATAATAATGATAATAATAATAATAACTTTTTATTTTCCTGCAAATGTTGCAGCTCAAAGTGCTCCAATCATTATATAATCATCATTTAATTAGTTAGTCATTTAAAGGCAATATTGGTTGCATCCCTAATGTAAAACTGGCAACATACTGTACATAAAATAGAAAATCAATCAACATCGGATTCAGATTCAATTTAATCGTCATGGACACAAAGTCGATGAAAAGACGACGAAACGCGATAAAAGAAGGGTCAAGGGTCACCTCAGCTCTAGGATGCTGATGGCGAAGCCGTTGGGGAGTATCCTCCTGACGAAGTTGAAATCCCCCACGTAGACGCTCCCGTCCGAGCCACACGCCATGGCCACGGGGGCGTAGAGCTTGCCTCCCAGGGCGGGGCCATTACAGCTGGGACAGGGGATGGTGCGCACCGTCCCTGTGCCCATGACCGTGTGGATGACTGGAGGCTGCTGGGAAATGAAGATGTTCTCCCCATTCCCTTTGTGGAGGATACCTGCATCGCCATGGCGACCGGAGGGGAAAAAAAAACACCACACACACACAATGAATCCTCCCCACACCCCAGAACCACAAGAACCACTAGATCCTCCCTAGTAGGTTCCTCAAGGTCCTCAACGAAAGGGGGGGATGCATTGTGGGTAAGTGTGTTTGTTTTCAGGTGGACGCCAAAGAGGCGCAGGTGCACAGGAGGCCCCTTTCATCCACACGGGAGGCTGGCGGAGGTCGAAATCGGAGGATAGGCTCGTCGTAAAAAAAAAACTTGACGGAACAGAATGAGGACCGGTTTACGGTTTTCGATAAACGTTTCTCGTTCCGTTCCGTAACGTTTTGGACGACGAGCCCTCCGTCCTGCGGTTTTCTACCTCCGCCGGCTCCTCCTCCACTGCTCTCTCACCGCTCTGGAGGTTCAGGATGTGGTGTTGGTTCAGGGACCAGCCGCCCAGGTTGGAGGCGATCATCTCGAAGCCCTGCAGCTGCGCCGTCCTCCTCTCCCACACCACGAAGTCGGGACAGGACTCGTACTCGTAGCCTACAGAGACTGGGAGACACGAAGGCGCGGCCGTTCAATGCGGCGCCTAAACCCTAAACGGTCTAGACCAAAAAAAATACTGCTGGTGATGTGTTCCCCCTGAGGTCCACCGGTACTGAACTCCTGACGGTGCCAGAAGCCAGGACCAAGAGATATGGAGAGACAGCTTTCAGTATATATGTTACAGTACATGTGGGAATACGGTACATGTGGGAAAACTAGGGTTAGGGTTAGGTGCTAGGGTGCCACGGTTAGGGTTAGGGTTAGGGTTAGACATGCCAGCATGTACCAAGTCGACGTAGCACCTAACCCTAACCCTAGTTTTCCCACATGTACCGTATTCCCACATGTACCGTAACATATATACTGCCAGACTATGGAACACCCTGAGAGCCTGAGATTGTCCAAAACTCTGGAAACATTTTAAGACACTTACTTACCCCATCTTGCCTTTTTAACTGGCTTTAACTTCTTTGATCTTTGTGAAGCGCATGATTGGGTAACATTTTGTGAGAAATGCGCTTATACAAATCAAATTGGATTCGATTTGATTTACTGTGTTGTACATCGTGCTGTACATCCAAAACACACCCTGAATAGTTTGGTTATGGTGCGGCTGGCTGGTGAGACGCAACGTAACACTGCAGTAAATCTGGAGCTGCTGTGATCCCTGGTACAGGGTGAATGATGGTTCATGTTTGTAGAGGAGCCAGGCCAGTGTGTGTGTGTGTGTGCTAACAGTCGGACAGTCTCGGGAGGCTTTTTAATGCATCACTGATATCATCATGCTCTACTGCATCTCCACAGTATGCGGGCAGGCTCACACAATTGCTTGGTCTCGCTGTCTCTCCCTCTCTCCCTCTCCCTCTCTCTCTCACACTCTCACTCACATGAACGCGCGTGCGCCCACACACAGACACACACAGACACACACCCACACACACACACACACACACACACACACACACACACACACACACACACACACACACACACACACACACACATACACATAACACACACACACACACACACACACAGAGAGGGAAATGCAGGTAAACACACACAACAAGCAGGGCATAGTCATTTACACAGCATAGCTACAGGCTTCTACTTGTGTCACCATGATAGATCAGCCCCTGTTTCTATCAGCAACAGAGAGAGAGAGAGAGAGAGAGAGAGAGAGAGAGAGAGAGAGAGAGAGAGAGAGAGGGGGGGAGAGAGAGAGAGAGAGAGAGAGGGGTAAAGAGACAGAGAAAGCATGAGAGAGGGAGGGAGAGAGAAAGTATGGGGTTTGAGGTAGAGCTCAATTCCCACTGGTACATACAGATAAATGAATAAATTACCAACGTTCTTCGTCTTCTTCTCCTTATCTCTTCCTCGCTTGGCGTGCAGATGAAAATATGTTCGCAAATAACAAAATGTGTGTTTCGAATTTCAATTTGGCTTTGATGTCATTTCTAATTGTGCCATGTGTCCAATGTTATTTACAGATAAATGGTCCATCACATCTCCAGGACCTCCTATTTCTATCCCAGACTGTCACCTACCTCATATCCACCATCCAGGATCTGAATACACACAGAATAAACTGGGCCTTCACTGAGAAAGGAGTCCAACACAAACCAACAAGGCAATCAAAAAAACAGCTGTGCTATCTTTTTAAATGTATCATTTTAAATGTATTTAACCTTTATTTATACAGGTAAAAAACACATTGAGCCCCAAGGGCTCATTTTCAAGTGTGACCTGTTCACAGGCATACAACATCCACCACAAACAAATACAATACAAAACCTGGCCGACATAGTCTAAAACTAAACTAAAACTACATAGTCTAAAACTAAAACGAGTCTAAAACAGTCTAAGATAATCTAAAACTTTCCGTCAATATAGTCTAAAACTAAACTAAAACGACATAGTCTAAAACTAAAACTAGTCTAAAACAGTCTAAGATAATCTAAAACTAAACTAAAACTACAAAACCTAAAACTAGACAGCTAAAGAGCTAGGGACAGGGAGGGGTCAGTAATGGGCAAAAGGGAGGGTCAACTCAATTGCAAGAACAAATCATAGACTCGCACTGTATGTCTCTCAGCAAGAGCTTGAAACTGGAAAGAGGGATCAGATGAGACAGTTTCAGACTCTGCTGTAAAGAATTCCAAGAGGAAGGGGCTGCAAATGAGAACGCCCTTTTGCCTTTCATGGTCCGGACCAAGGGGATGGAGTATGTGATGATGTCCTGTGTGCGAAGGCCGTAGACGGATTGCTTGTGTGACAGGTGGTTAGAAAGGTAGGAGGGGAGCAGACCAGATCCAGGATGGATTTGTAAATGAAAATATACCAGTGAAGGGTTCGGCGGATAGAGAGAGATGACCAGTTAACCAGAGAGTATAGCACACAGTGATGCATAAGGGGTTTACAGCCTGTTATAAACCTTAATGCGCCATGGTAAACTGCATCCAGATGTTGAAGAGAGGTAGCAGAGGCATTCATGTACAAGACATCACCGTAGTCCAAGAGAGGCAGAAAGGTGGCAGCAACCATACGTTTTCTTGCAGCAGCTGAGAAACAATACTTGTTTCTAAATAGTCATACAAGGCATGGTGAGCGGCAATCAAGAGAGAAATGCTTATAGAGAATCAGAGAGATAACAGCCTGCTCTCTCTCTCTCTCTCTCTCTCTCTCTCTCTCTCTCTCTCTCTCTCTCTCTCTCTCTCTCTCTCTCTCTCTCTCTCTCTCTCTCTCTCTATTAAGACAAATTGCAACAATGAATCAGTAGTCGCAGTCCCCCCAACAGGCAACCACAACACTAAATCAACCTGAAAGAGTTAGTACGGGTCAATGACCACTAAATCAACCTCTGAAACAATTCATATGTGTTCAATGAAAAATGTCTCTGAGACTTCAACCCAACCTGAACGCTAACAGGGCAAATGACGAGAAGAGAACTTTCATTTGCGACTTTCATTGTCAACAAGCGTTGAGTTACGTTCCGTTAGTCAGAGGCCTCACCTTGGGTGTGCGTCCTTTATTCGTTTTTATACTTCAACAATTGACACTGGAAATGGATGTTGTAAGAGGTATTCTGAAAGAAACCTGCCGTTACAAATTGGCAATCCAAGCAGCCTAACCAGTCAGCCTAACAATCATTCCAGACTCATTTTACAGGACTGCTTAGGCTGAACATGGACGTGAAAAGGAGGGAAAGTCCAGCAGACTATGGCGTGAATGTGAATGTCAGTATTTTTTGCACACTGGCTTACCCACAGTACTCAAATTGTAACAATTTTTGCATCCCCACAGCGTCAGTGACTTGGTAAAAAATGTCATTGGATGTGTGCGTGCCCCCTCCCTCGCCCACAGTATTTTACTCAATATGCACAAAACTAAATGTTGAAATAGCAGTAATACCACGTTCACTGATAGAAATGACATAAGGGATGGAAAGGGGGGATGGCAGTTTTAGAAGGGGGATGATTTGGACCGTTTTTATTTGCCATCCCCCCTCATTCCCCCCTCAACTGGAGTGCTGCTTACCCAGTGTGTGGGCCAGGCCCACCACCTTCTGCCCGTACACGTCAGTCTTGTTCCAGGCCAGGACGTAGACCAGGTTAGGGGCGGCCGGAAACCACTTCTGGAACAAGCGGCCCTCGATGGCAGTGGACACGTGGACCTTAGCCAGGCCCGGCGGGACCAGGGAGTGAGTCAGGATGACGCGCAGCAAAGACTTGTAGCCCGGGGAACGGGCGCTCAGGTAGCTCAGCGTTAAGAAGCTGCCAGGGATGGTGATCTCCTCCTGGACAGCCTGAGGAAGAGAATTACCTTTAGCTTCTGTTGTATATGCTACAATATGCTACAGTATGCTACAATATGCTACAATATGCTACTCATATGTGACAGGGTTTGATTAATAGGTCCCCATCTCGGCAATTGTAAAAGCTCACAATCGAGCCAAACAAGTCTTGTTGTGAACAAATGTGTTTTCCGGTTTTTGGCATAGGACGACAAACGAAGCGATGAAGAACCCACTCGATATCATATCCAACAGTTTTACATTCACTAAATACCTACATTTACTTAGCAAAGTCGGGTTGGGGGTATTATTCGTATTAGTGTGGCAGTGTGTGTAGCCACGCCCACCCCAGCTGTATGTAAGTAGCCATCTGCGATGTGGATCTGTTTACAAGTTTACAAGATGGATGCTGAAGCTAATGCTATCAACAGAATTTCAAAAGCAGGCAGAAATATTGACAGTGGGCAATTAATGAACTCCTTCATATTGGACTATACATAATGGGAACTCCGAACACGGGAACTCCGAATCTGACGATGACAGATGACAACGGAATGTCAGACATTGATCTCCACAGTTCACTATTCTTGGGACAGTCGTCTGCAGACAGACCTTCTGTTGTGTTCTTGGGTAAGTTTTAGTGAGTTACCCTGCGGCCTCGTACCTATGACCGAATCACAGCCGTGCTGATATTCAGTATAACACACTCCCTCTCGTGTGATATTGCTTAAATATGTTTCATGCACCATTTTAGTGTGTTTGTGTGTACCAGCTAGCCAAACAAGTGTTAGCTTGTTAGCTAGCTAGCTTTGTTAGAGATATAATAGATTATAGAAAAAGTAAATGCTTTTGTAATGAACGATAATGTTGTGTGGAATCAAAAATAATGATTAATTCATTGATATGTAGATTTGCTGTAGAATAATACTGTGAATTTAAATGATTTCACTAGCCTACTTCAGTACAAGTACAGTACACTGAGTCTATGGAAAACCTACACTAGCAGTGTGTCCACACCTCTGACCTGACATTTGTGTTACAGAATGAGGAGGTGAGAGGTTCTGAGAAATGACACCTTGATGAGTCACCAGCACTTCAGGTATTTGTCATTGTCATTGTATAAGCAATTCTATTTTATGAAGATAGTAGTAGGCTATTTCATTAAAAGTGGTGTTGGTAACAGTGGGCAATCATTTTAAATGTACTGTCTTCTTTTTTTATTACAGCTTTGATGCCCAGATGGGATGGGAAGGAACTACACCGAAGTCCCACTAGATGCTTTATGGACTATAATGATAAATGCATGCACACGGACACAACATTATAATTGTTTACCATTCTATTATTGTATTGCTCAATTGTATCTTGCCTAATTTTTTCCATTGCCATGAATTTTACTCTCTTGTACTTGTAATGGGATGTAATAAACTTTTGGCACACATGGCAATAAGAAATCATGAATCTTGAATTATTATTATTATTATTATTATTATTATTATTATTATTATTATTGTTTAGCTATTTAAACGTGTCAGCCCTGCAACAACCCCACTGACAGATGACAGGTAGGTAATGACAGGTAGTGTAATGGGGGAGTGGTTGTCTTGAGGGTGTGGTTGTCTTGAGGGAGTGATTAGGGTGGAGTTAACCAGCTATTGTTCCCACCCATTACCTCTGTGAAAAACGTCTCTGAAGACGTTCAGAGAGGATATCTCAGTACGGTGGTTCAGGGGGTATCAACATTCAAATATCCATGACTTCTTCAACTTGTTTCAGATTTCAATGTATGACGCATCATTTTAAAGCTTACAATCTACCCTTTCATAATCTGGAAAAAACTGAAAAATTATTTTGCCCTAGTTGCGGACTTTTTAACCATGCCCTGTCACATATGTGACAGTATGCTACAATATGCTACAGTATGCTACAATATGCTTCAGTATGCTACAATATGCTACAGTATGCTACAATATGCTACATTATGCTACAATATGCTACAGTATGCTACTCATATTACATTTACATTTTTGGCATTTAGCAGACGCCTTATTCCTTATTTGACTAAGCAAGTGAATCATCAGTTCACTAGTCGTAGCAGGAAGAGTAATCTAGCTCAGGCCAAGGACCATTGGCAGTCGTTGTGATAGAAGAAACATTTTATTTTATTTTATTTTTATAGACACTGGAGAAACAGTACAAGAGGGGGGGGGGCAGTTGAAGTCTTAGGAGACATAGTATAGGGGAAAAGCAGGTGTCTCAGGAGAGGCAGTGCTGGGGGGTAGTAGATGTCTCATATGTGACAGTACGCTACTCATATGTGACAGCAGCTGAAAGGGGAGAACAAGTCGCCAACCAATCAAAATGTTCCGATTTTTATTCTGAAAAATGTAAATAAATGTCAACGTTGTTGAAAGTCAATGACACACTCGCTAGTCAAGCCAGAACATTGCAACGCAATGGATTCGCTGAGTAATCCACACTACTCTACACTAATTATAGGTAGTAGTGAGGATTACTCACCGAATCCATTGCGTTGCAATGTTTTGGCTTGACTAGCGAGTGTGTAATTGATTTTCAACAACGTTGACATTTATTTACATTTTTCAGAATAAAAGTCTGAACGGTCCGTCGGTTGGCGACTTGTTCCTGGTTTCACCAGCTGCCGTCACATATTTGACACCATTAGAAAGGCTGGAGGAGACATACAGTACTGTAATGTATATTTTAAGGGTTCAATCCTATCACTAAGTGTTCAATCTCTGTCCACGAAATAGTGACATGAATCAGTTAAACAGTTAAACTAGCCAGAATGCTAATATTTTGTTATCTTTTAACTGAGAACGACCTATTCAACTGCATAATCTTTTACTACTTTCAGTAACAACAACTTAAGAAACTTAACTACATACACACTTTTAAACCGTGGAACATTAAATAGACATACTGTACATACTGTATACTATATCATTAGCCATGTAGAGGAATTGTAATTAGGGGCAACCATCTGAACCCTACATCCATACTTCACTGCACACAGCTTCATTTGTTGTGAGCAGGGGCCTCATTAAAATCTCTATCAGTATTATTATCATCTCCTTCAACAAAAATAGTATTGTGCAACACACCTCCCAAAGGTATAATATACCAGGGTATATGGAACAGATGGCAGCTCTGTCAAACCAGCGCCACGGCAACTGATTAGAGTGAGATTCTAAGATGATGATTTCACAGGTACAATAAGACTCAGGTGAAAATTAGACAGGATACAAGACATTAGAGAGTGTCGCACGCACGGAATGTACTTCAGGCATTGCTGAAAAGGTTTTGTCAAGTGGATCGTTGAGAGTTGAGCGACAGGACGCGAGACATTAGACAATAGTCAATATGCTACTCAGGAAACTGAGAATATATATAAAACAATTTAAAAAAAGGTATTTATCTGAAACTTAATCGATTGCTACACGCATGAAATGTACTATACGCAATTGCTGGAAAAAGTATTGTCTAGCCCTCCTGTCGTGTTCGTTTCTCCCTACTTACTTTGGTGTTCCTGGTCAAATTTGACTGGTTTGTTTTAACTGCTCTTACATTAACACAAAAACGATGAATCATCACCACATTTTATTGAACACCCTTTTAAGCTATAAACAATGTCTCAGACTAGCGGTTCACATGAACAACTGCAGTGAATATACAAAGAATAGACACTGAAATGTACTGGTTGTGGATGTGTGGGTGTGTATGGGGGATGTTTTCCATCCGATGGATGAACATAATCTAGGGTTACCCATTCATTTCCTATGGCGGTAATTTTTGACCCGGGAACACCACAGGTGTTACAAAGTTGACTAAACCTCTAAAAATTCAATGAATGAATGAATGGTCTTTATTGTCATTAATACAGTACAGGTACCATACAACGAAATTTAGGAGGGGGGGCTCCCTTGGTGCTAGGAAAAAAATACTAAAAACAAGAAGGGAAAAGAGCTGGTTTGCATAAATAAAGGCTATATACACTATCCACTATACTATACTACTATACTATACAAATAAAACACTGTGCTGTACTCTATGCTATGCTATAAATATCCTAACATTTCCTATCTCTGAACCTTATGTACACGAGGGTTGTGAAAGTGGTGATCAGCAATTTGACATGTTCAAAAGCCTAGTGTGGAGGATATCACAAGGCCTTGAGGCAATGGAATGTAAAAACACAATATTTATGATTGATGAAAGTTGTAAATCACTCAGATTTGACCCCAACACGACGGGAGGGCTAGGCGATCGTTGAGAGTTGAGCGAGCGCCGGGAGGACAGCGGACATGGAAGCGGACCGCGGCGGGGGGGGGCGTACCTGGAGCTCTGGGATGGCCGGACCTCTCTCCTCACAGGCGCTGGCGAAGCGGGTCAGAGGGGAGGGCAGGACGATGGGGTACGGACTGACCAGGTTCTTCAGGTCACAGACGGGAGGTCGAGACTCTGCCCGCGCCATGGTGACCTTCTCCACCACCACAAACTGGTTCCATGGCAACCAGAGGGTGCGTTTCTGCGTGATGAAGGGCGCACGCTGGAAGACCAGAGAGACGGAGATCCCTCCCGCGGCCACCAGGTCAAAACTGGACCCAACACAAACACAAACACGGAATCAACACCTGGTTAGTTTGGTAATGGTAAATGGACTGCACTTACAGTATATAGCGCCTTTTTTGCTGCTCCAAAGCGCTTTACAACAGCCTCTCATTCACCCATTCACACACACATTCACACACCAATGGCGGCAAGCTGTCATGCAAGGCGCTGGCCCGCTCACTGGGAGCAATTTTGGGATTCAGTGTCTTGCCCAAGGACACTTCGACATGTGGCCAGCCGGGTCTCGAACCGCTGATCTGCCAACCTTGTGATCATTAGACGGCGACTCTACCTCCTGCGCCACAGCCGCCCCAATAAGTACTCAATAAGGCCATGTTGCAAAGCACCATAAGCAAATGTGTTAGGTAGAAGCTTGGCCTCATTGTAATGCATGGAACTGAATGAGGAATGGTCATGTTTGATACCGTTTTGTCATTCCTTTCCAATGCGTTGAGTGCAATGAGCCTGTCCTCTGATTTCTGCCTTTCCCAATATGACAATATCCCAATAGGACGATAATTATACACTATCCACTTACCTGCCGTCTTGGCGACTGACAGAGAAGCCGAATTCGGGGTACTGCTGGAAACTGATGTTCACGCCCACCAGCGGAGTCCCATCCAGCGCCACCACCTGACCCCGAATCACAGAGGCTCGGCTAGGAGAGAAACGGCTCTTAACACTAGAACAGCCATGGATGGGGTCATTAACACGAGAACAGCCATGGGTGGGGTCATTTAACACTAGAACAGCCATGGGTGGGGTAATTAACACTAGAACAGCCATGGGTGGGGTCATTTAACACTAGAACAGCCATGGGTGGGGTCATTAACACTAGAACAGCCATGGGTGGGGTCATTAACACTAGAACAGCCATGGGTGGGGTCATTTAACACTAGAACAGCCATGGGTGGGGTCATTAACACTAGAACAGCCATGGGTGGGGTCATTAACACTAGAACAGCCATAGGTGGGGTCATTAACACTAGAACAGCCATGGGTGGGGTCATTAACACTAGAACAGCCATGGGTGGGGTCATTTAACACTAGAACAGCCATGGGTGGGGTCATTTAACACTAGAACAGCCATGGGTGGGGTCATTTAACACTAGAACAGCCATGGGTGGGGTCATTAACACTAGAACAGCCATGGGTGGGGTCATTTAACACTAGAACAGCCATGGGTGGGGTCATTAACACTAGAACAGCCATGGGTGGGGTCATTAACACTAGAACAGCCATGGGTGGGGTCATTTAACACTAGAACAGCCATGGGTGGGGTCATTAACACTAGAACAGCCATGGGTGGGGTCATTAACACTAGAACAGCCATAGGTGGGGTCATTAACACTAGAACAGCCATGGGTGGGGTCATTAACACTAGAACAGCCATGGGTGGGGTCATTTAACACTAGAACAGCCATGGGTGGGGTCATTTAACACTAGAACAGCCATGGGTGGGGTCATTAACACTAGAACAGCCATGGGTGGGGTCATTAACACTAGAACAGCCATAGGTGGGGTCATTAACACTAGAACAGCCATGGGTGGGGTCATTTAACACTAGAACAGCCATGGGTGGGGTCATTAACACTAGCACAGCCATGGGTGGGGTCATTAACACTAGAACAGCCATGGGTGGGGTCATTTAACACTAGAACAGCCATGGGTGGGGTCATTTAACACTAGAACAGCCATGGGTGGGGTCATTAACACTAGAACAGCCATGGGTGGGGTCATTAACACTAGAACAGCCATGGGTGGGGTCATTAACACTAGAACAGCCATGGGTGGGGTAATTAACACTAGAACAGCCATGGGTGGGGTCATTAACACTAGAACAGCCATGGGTGGGGTCATTTAACACTAGAACAGCCATGGGTGGGGTCATTAACACTAGAACAGCCATGGGTGGGGTAATTAACACTAGAACAGCCATAGGTGGGGTCATTAACACTAGAACAGCCATGGGTGGGGTCATTTAACACTAGAACAGCCATGGGTGGGGTCATTAACACTAGAACAGCCATGAGTGGGGTCATTAACACTAGAACAGCCATGGGTGGGGTCATTTAACACTAGAACAGCCATGGGTGGGGTCATTAACACTAGAACAGCCATGGGTGGGGTCATTTAACACTAGAACAGCCATGGGTGGGGTCATTTAACACTAGAACAGCCATGGGTGGGGTCATTAACACTAGAACAGCCATGGGTGGGGTCATTAACACTAGAACAGCCGTGGGTGGGGTCATTAACACTAGAACAGCCATGGGTGGGGTCATTAACACTAGAACAGCCATGGGTGGGGTCATTAACACTAGAACAGCTGTGGGTGGGGTCATTAACACTAGAACAGCCAGAACTACAAGTACAACTTCTCCCTTCTCCCCTCTCCCTGGCTGTTGTTATATTGGTACTGTGTATTCTACCTGCTGTCGAACGGGACGTCACCAGGGAAGACATGGGTGCTGTCCTTCCCAACCAGGAAGTCGACGCGGTCGTAGAAGAGGCGTGATAGGAGGGAGGCGAAGGGGGTGGGGCTCTGCTGGATGCGGTCCAGGGGGTCCGGGGAGCCCTGGCACAGAGGGCCGGTGTGACAGCTAGGCTGCTGACAGCAGTCCGGGTCCACACAGTCGGTCAGTCCATCTACGACCACACAAACGATACGTACTGGAATCACAACACGGCCCACGGTCTCTCCGTTTGCATCTCTCGCTTACCAGGACGTTGTCTCAGATGATATCATATTCCGCTCACTCGTTTCTTTTTACAGTTTTTTTTCCTCATTTCAGTTTTTTTTTTAACCAGAACTCAACTCCCCATAGTCCACTACTTTTAACCTGAGCCCTGGGTTGTGGGGTTCCACTATGGGATATCCACTGCAGGGTAGCGTTTCAGAATGGCTTTGTGTTGTTTGGGATAACATTCAAAAGTAGCAGAAACCCCTTTGAAATGGAGAATAAATCCCGGGTTTTAACCTGTAAGTAAAATATCCCAAATGATATGGAAGAATCAATAACGCTCTCCGCATCGACAGCACCCATCCACATCCCCCTTGATACAGTCAGACAAGGCTTATCTACCGTGATTCATACACTGGGAAAAATGGAGAACATAAGCTGAGGAATAACAATATGGTTAGCTCCTAGCTGACGGGAAGCAAAGTGATGGGATTGACCCAGTCTTAATACAGCGTACTGTACTTGAACGCTGCTCTATAATTGTACAGCAGCTTTTCTTAATTATCTCCTCTTCAATGGCTAACACACGTGGGTCTACAAGGGCACGCAGAGCTCCATTCAATCCATACCCTCCTTTCAGACGCCGCGGCTCGATAGTGGCTAATTGAACACTGACATTCATCACTTTGCCGGAATGAACAATACACAAACAGGAACAAGTGCAACGGTCATTAAAATCTGTATAACGCTTCGAACCGACGTCAGTTCAGTACACTATCATTATCTGCGGTCATTACCTCAGGAAAACACGACGTCTTTGACTTACGGTCAGACACATACAGGACTTAAGACGTCAGGAAGATGTAATAAGTATTACTAATGTATAATTACTAAAAAGTCATAATTACTGTTATTGTGAAAACAATGTACGGTATAATGATTTAACCTCTGCCAAAGAAAACGGACACGCTTTAATTCCAGTTAATGACTAGCATGCTAACAGAGCCATCGGGCCCAAAGCCATAACACGGTGGTAATGTGGTCCCTCAGTAACAGAGGCATGGCGCCCAGCCTCACGCTGTCTGGCAGGGCTGGCCGGCGCTGCAGCAGGTCTGACCACACCGCCCTCCCGTTGGCGTCTCAAGTCTTTTTGGATTTACACACATAAACAAAAATACTTTTCTTTGCAAACTCGTGACGTTAGAATTATAAGGTTCTATCTCCAATTCTAAATTGAGTTTTTTACATAATCTGACCAATTATGTTTAGCTTGTTTACAAGGAGAGCACATATTTGCCTATATGTGGAAAAATCCTATTATTTACTATTAGAAAACATAGCATGTGTACGTTATGCATTTTCAGTGTAGCCAGGGGCAGCAAAGCACATAACAACATTGTCCCTCTTTCAGCTTGGGCATTCTTCAGTATATCAACCCGTTCATACCTACAATTGAAACCAACAATAGAACAAATATAATGAGAACATTGTTTCGGGGTGAATTGATATAACCTTTCACACCTGCAAAATTAAGTCAAATAAACATTGTGCATTAGCAACCAGCCGGCTCAGAATGACAGCTGCGTATAGTGGCTCAGTTACAGCTGGCTAGAAAAGTCATTATCTCTGCTCTTAATCACGGGTCATTTTCAAATGATCATTTGCCGTTTATTTTTTTCTTCCTGATGCCACTGATGAGGCCTCATTTGGAATATATATGGCGTTTATAATGAAGTTCAGCTGAGATTAAAATAGGAATATGTTCTGGGATTCTGACACAATACAGTACACTAATGAACACTTTATTAGGAACACCTTCTCATTCATTCAAGTGAATGAATATCCAAGATGGCGGCGCGTTCACACGCGAGGCTGGGAGAGCTCCGTACGCTGGTGCTTTTTAGGGCCTTTAAGTACATTTGTATGTACATTTTTATTTCAGTACTTATAGGGAACTGTTGTGTAAATAGTACCTACAGCAGGCACGACTTACTAGAAGTTGGTACGAAAAACGAGAGGACTGTAACAGCGGAATTCCTGAAACAACAAAGGATTCCTCACGACATAGCCCGCTCACCGGGAGAACAATGGTACACAATCGACGGAGAGAGCGTGGAGAGAGTCTCAACCCTCCGATTCCTGGGACATCACATGCGGGATGACCTGGCCTGGAAGGACAACACAAAAGGCACCATCAAGAGGGCACAACAGCGGCTATACACCCTGAGATGCCTCAGGAAAGAACACAACAAGCAGGAGATACTGGTGGCCTTCTACCACGGCGCAGTGGAGAGCATCCTCACCTACGGCATCTGCAACTGGTTCCACAGCTGCACAACAGCGGAGAGAAACGCGCTACAGAGAGTCGTGAGAACAGCACAGAAGATCACCGGCGCCCCCCTCCCCTCTCTGGAAGAGCTGTACAACACACGCTGTCTCAGGAAGGCCTCCAAGATCTCCAGGGACCCGACCCACCCTGGGCACGTACACTTTATCAGGCTGCCCTCGAATAGGAGGTACAGGACCCCGGCCGCTAAGACAAACAGACTGAAGAACTGCTTCTACCACAGGGCCGTCAAGGCCCTGAACACAGCAAAGGCCTATGTTCTGGGCCCAGGACAGTCCGGACGGATTGTATGGCAGCTAGTGCTGAGGCACAAACATGTACATTTCAAGCCTGCAAACTGTGACACTTTAAAATAACATGAAAAAATACTTTTGTGCAATATGACAACCCTAGTTGACTATCTGTGCAGTATAGTACAGTGGATTGTGTACATAGCCTTTATTTATGTAAACCAGCTCCTTACCTTCTTGTGATTTTATGCTTTTTCTATTTTATTTTATTTTTTTTCCTTTCCTAACACCAGGGGAGCCACCCCTCCTAAATTTCGTTGTTTGGTACCTGTACTGTAGCAATGACAAATAAAGTCCATTCCATTCCATTCCATTCCAATCCCAGCCCTGAGGCGCAAACGTCGGCGTAGGGACCGCAAGCAACGACGGGGCTGCAGAGGAGGCCTGCTAGCTAGGCTGAGGAAGTGCCCGGACAAGCCAGCTTTGCCGAGTATATTCCTCTCTAACGTAAGATCCCTAGCTAACAAGATGGACGAACTGAGACTGCAGGTAGCTTCCAATAACACCGTGGGGGATAGCTGTGTGATTATTCTCACAGAAACCTGGCTCAGCTCACCATTATTGACTCTGCGGTTGCGTTACAGTCAGACAAGGCTTATCTACTTTACACCGAGCGGACAGGACATTGCTTAGCGAGAAGACGCGCGGAGGCGGCCTGATCATATCTACGAAGGACAGCTGGTGCTTAAACACAAAAACTGTAAGTAGCCACTGCTCCCCAGACCTGGAATACTTGACTGTTAAATGCCGACCCACATACCTCCCGAGGGAATTCAACGCGGTGTACATAACAGCTGTTTACATCGCACCTAGCGCGGATGCTAGCTTAGCATTAGCCCGGCTACATGACGTCATCAGTGGTGGACAGAGCACAGATCCTCAAGCAGTACATACTGTATAATCGCGGGGGATTTCAATCATGCTGACCTGAAGGTAGTACTACCCAAGTTTTATCAGCATGTTAAATGTGCAACAAGAGGAGATAACACACTGGACAAGGTATACACCAACATCAAGCTTGCCTACAAGGCTAGACCGCTAGCTCATCTAGGCATGTCTGACCACGTGTCCATCCTCCTGATCCCAGCCTACACTCCCATCAGGAAAAGTGCCCCCATCACCACTAAGACTGTCAGAACCTGGCCAGCAGGGTCCGCTCCACTGCAGATCTGCCTGAATGACACCTCATGGCAGGAATATGAGCATGAGGACCTGGAACAGTTCACGTCGTCGGTTCTGAACCACATAGTGAACTGCACCAACTCAGCCACCGTGGACAAACGTGTCCGGGTCTACCCCAACACGAAGCCATGGATGACTGAGAAGGTCCGACAACTGCTCAAGGAGAGGAACAACGCCTTCTCAGCGAAGGACATACTTCTGTACAGCACCACCAGGGCTAACCTAAACCGTGGCATCCGGGAGGCCAAGGCAGACCACAGAGAGAAGATTGAGGAATGCTTCCTGAGCAACGACTCCAGGCGGGTGTGGCAGGGGGTTCAGCACATGACAAACTTCAGAGCCAACAGGCTCACAGCCGCTGAGGACGACCCCCTGCTGGCGGAAGAGCTGAACTCCTTCTACGCCCGTTTCGACGAGGGGCGAACGGAGGTAACCACAACACAAACACCACTCTCTCCAGCTCCCAGCAGTCTCACCCTCACAGAGCATGAAGTGAGACGCGTGCTGAAGGCGGTGGACCCCAGAAAAGCCTCAGGGCCGGATGGCGTCCTGGGACGGGTGCTGAGGGACTGGGCCGACCAGCTGGCCGGGGTTTTCACCAACATCTTCAACCAGTCCCTGTCCCAGGCCACCATCCCACCCTGCCTGAAAACCTCAACAATCATCCCAGTCCCGAAGAAAAGCACGAGCTGCCTAAACGACTACCGCCCGGTGGCACTCATGATGATTGGTGAATCATCACGAAGTGCTTCGAGAAACTGGTCCGGGCCCACATAGTCACACGCCTCCCGCCCAACCTGGATCCATACCAGTTCGCCTACAGAGCGCACGGGTCCACAGAGGACGCCATCGCGACGACTCTCCACTCCACTCTATCCCACCTGGAGAGGGGGAACAGCTACACGAGACTGCTCTTTGTGGACTTCAGCTCTGCCTTCAACACTATCCTTCCAGACAGGCTAGTGACCAAACTACTAGACCTGGGACTATCACACTCCATCTGTGCATGGATCAAGGACTTCCTGTCTGACCGCCCCCAGAGGGTGCGGGTGGGCTCCCACAACTCCACAGCCCTCAGACTCAGCACTGGGTCCCCCCAGGGCTGCGTGCTAAGCCCCATCCTCTACAACCTCTACACCTACGACTTCACCCCCGTCCACCCCAGCAACTCCATCATAAAGTTTGCAGACGACACCACCGTGGTGGGCTGCATCTCGGGGGGGACGAGGCGGCGTACAGGGATGAGGTGGAGCAGCTGGGCAAGCTGAGCAAGGTTAACAACCTACTGCTGAACCAGTCAAAGACCCAGGAAATCATCGTGGACTTCAGGAGGAAAAAATCGGAGGTCCAGCCCCTGCTCGTCGATGGAGGGAGGGTGGAGAGAGTCTCAACTCTCCGATTCCTGGGGGTGCACATACAGGATGACCTGTCCTGGAAGACCAACACAGCAGCCATCATCAAGAAGGCACAACAGCGGCTCTACTTCCTGAGAGTCCTCAGGAAATACCACCTCAGACAGGAGCTGCTTGTGACCTTCTACCGCTGCACAGTGGAGAGCATCCTCACCTACTGCATCTGCGTGTGGTTCTCCAGCTGCACAGCCGCAGAGAGGAAAGCGCTACAGAGAGTCGTGAGATCGTCCCAGAAGATCATCGGCGCCCCCCTCCCCTCTCTGGAAGAGCTGTACAACACACGCTGCCTCAGGAAGGCCTCCAAGATCTCCAGAGACCCATCCCACCCTGGGAACGAACACTTTGTTCGGCTGCCCTCAGGCAGGCGGTTCAGGACCATGTCCGCAAGGACAAATAGACTGAAGCTCAGCTTCTACCCTAGGTCCATTACGGCCCTGAACACAGCAAAGACCTAGGTTCTAGGCCCTGGACAATCTAGACAATTTGATGGCAGCTACAAGATTGTAATCAAGTGCAATACTGAAATACAACTGTGAACATTTCAAACCTGCAAACTGCGACACTTTAAATGAATGTGCAATAATACTATGTGCAATATGACAACCCTCGTGTACATAAGGTTCAGAGATAGGAAATGTTAGGATATTTATAGCATAGCATAGAGTACAGCAGAGTGTTTTATTTGTATAGTATAGTAGTATAGTATAGTGGATAGTGTATAGCCTTTATTTATGTAAACCAGCTCTTTCCCTTCTTGTTTTTAGTGTTTTTTCCTAGCACCAGGGGAGCCCCCCTTCCTAAATTTCGTTGTATGGTACCTGTACTGTATTAATGACAATAAAGACCATTCATTCATTCATTCATTCATTCATTCAAGTGGTGTAATGGTGTGGGGAATGTTTTCTTGGCACACTTTGGGGCCTGTTAATACCAATCAATCATCTCTTGAATGCCACAGCCTGTTTGAGTATTGTTGCTGACCATGTGCATCCCTTCATGGCCACAATGTACCATCTTCTGGTTACTTCCAGCATGATAATGTACCATGGCACAAAGCAAAAGTCGTCTCAAACTGGTTTCATGAACATGACAATGAGTTCAGTGTTCTTCATTGGCCCTTCCCAGTCACCGGATCTGAATCCAGTAGAACACCATTGGGATGTGGTAGAACAGGAGATTCACAGCAAAATGGAGGGCCCTAATCCAGTATTAGTAGAGTGTTCCTAATAAAGTGTTCAGTGAGCGTACATCCGGTGTACACATCACAGGAGGGCAAATGAGTGCACAACCTCCACAACCCCCATCAGTCATGGGAATTCACCCAAAACGCAGGGGCTTTCGCTTCACTGAAGTACCAACAATCAGCTACTGTAAATGAGACTGTAGAATGATGGAGTGAATGTTGCGTTTGACTCAACTGAATACGACTTTGTTTTCTACCGGGGGAAGACAGGAAACACCAGTGCATGATTTATGATCTCCCCTCGAACAAATAAAGACACTCAAACATCCTAGAAACCTTATCATATACACAGGCATGTACACACGCGCACACGCACGCACGCACACACTCGCACGTACACACACACACACACACACACGCACACACGCACACACACACACACACACACACACACACACACACACACGCACACACGCACACACACACACACACACACACACACACACACGCGATGACAGTAGAAATTAACCAAAATGTATGCTTTTTACGAAGGAGCTGGTAGCTCCAGGAGCTCTGGAGGATAGCTTTCTCTGATAAAGGACAGTGATTAAGAACTCTCAGCGTAAGACCGAGCGGTGCTTCTTCTAAGTGGTAGTCCAGCTCAGATACCGTGTAGAGGAGCGGGGGGGGAGACGAATGACTCATCTCTGCTTCCTCCCGCGGTTCTCACTTATGCACACAGCCCTTATGTTTTTATCTACTTTACCACCACCGCACAAACAAATGAACTAACTCGACTGTCGTATTCATTGCACGTATACTGACTTTATATTCATTGACTTCCACTCACTGTAATACCGTATACTCTCCCAGCATGCACTGAGTGTCCATACATCTGGTTAGATGCACTGAGTGTCCATACATCTGGTTAGATGTCGAAACTGCGTGTTCGTTGTCTTTGTACTTTGTACTCTGTCGATGACAGTAAAGTTGAATCTGATCTAATCTAATCTAATCTAATCTAATCTAATCTAATCTAATCTCACTTAAAGACGTACATTTGATGGATATTAACCCGATCATGCACTGGATTTGGATGAGAGTTTTATTCGGTGCTCGAATAAACATTGCACTGTATAACCGAAACCAATAATACTATTCTATATATATATATATATATATATATATATATATATATATATATATATATATATACAGTATTAAAGGAGCTACATGACAAACTATTGGTTGGGAGCTTTCACTTTTAAACACTATCATTCCACAATACCCTGCATAAGGCCATTCTATGCTGTAGTAGTACAGTGAAAAAGGTAAGGGTAGCTCCTTTAAAGTTTCAACAGAATCTACGGTCACTACTTTCCATTTCTACCAAGGCCTTCTTTATTTACACCAATCTTTTTTTGGGGGGGGAGGGGGGGGGGGTCTTACTTTGAAACAACAATAACACGTAAAGTAAAGTCAGTGCACAACTAGGTTACCCTCTCTCTCAAATGGCATCCACTGCAGGGCGTCCATACATCTCACATGTTCCCTTTCAAAGACACGGGCGCTGAACCCAAGCCCAAAGCTCCAGAGCCCGGCCTCTCTGTTCCCCTTCAACACCAGGGGGGCTGACGCTCTACACTCAAGCATTAATCCTCCGAGGAGCAGAGGCAGAGCTGCACACTATCAGCAAATCACCCCGACCCAAACTAGAGGTCCCTTTGGCTCTGAAAGCCATGGGCCCGAATAGCATAGAAGACTTAGAACGAAAGAAAAAAAGAAATGAAAAGAAAGAAGGAGAGGCGGTTTACTGCTTCCTACTGTACTGTGTACTGGAGGTGGGAAAGAAGAAAGGAGGGGTGTGTGTGTGTGGAGGGGGGGGCGGGGGTTGTGAATATTCGTTCCCCCTGACCTTCACCAGCAGCAGAGGTCAAGTCATTAATCATGATGGAGCTTCAGACAGGCGTGGCCGGGTGTCATCCTCTAATGGGGGGGGGGGAGAGGGGGAGGGGGAGGTGGGGGGCTACCTTACCTCCGTCGTTGTCGACGTTGTCAGCGCACTCCGTCTCCATGACGACACTGCATCCCGTGCCACTCCAGCCCGCCTGGCAGACGCAGTGCCACCCGCTCTGTTCCAGGGTGCAGCGACCGTGGCCGTTGCAGAGGCCCGGGCAGCCGTCTGGAGAGAGAGAGAGGGGGGGGGGGCGAGACGGGTGGTGGTGGGGGGGGGAGACGGGGATTCAAAGCGCTGCCAAAAACAATGGGTCATTCCTCACGATTAAGGAGACGGCAGGACAGATGCTGCCTCCCACGTTTGTATTAACATACCATCCAGATGTCCAACTCTCCCAAACATTCCTTACATATTTCTGTTCCGTTTTCTGGTATTTAATGGGAACGTGGTTATGGTTCGGCCATTGCTGGAAGCTATCATAGAGTCCAATTTTTGATTACAGTTTCAAGAAGGGTCCGTCGATAGAACAAATCATGCTTAATTCTGTCTTGTAGAACTCGGAGAATAAGAGGGGCGTCTTACCTTTCACAACAAGATCCAGGTAATGCGCTATCGCAGGGAAGATAAAATAAAAAGAAGTGAGATGAGATTACCGAGCACAAATATAGACTTGCATGACGGCACATGAAGAGATAATTAAAGCTTATTAATGTGCCAGGAGCTAAGCTTGGTGATTTGATCCACACTAACCCACAGAGACATATCTCTTAATTCCCCCATCTCAAATAGTAGAGTGCGAGAGTATTTCACAAGAGCATACTGAGGTACATTTCTGAGGTAAAAATAAAAAGTTCCTGTGGTTCCTTTTCAAATGGGCTTTCAGTCACTTTGCAGTAGTGCCCAATTCCATTAGTCCCTGATGACAAACTGCAGTGTTTCTATCAAGGTATAGTCACATTAATTGAGTGCGCTTTCGAAACATGGGAGCAAATTATTCTGTTTTTTTGCGAGA
>NC_137689.1:27655600-27660600 GCF_963989245.1 Nansenia antarctica | reverse complement strand
TGAATAGAGTGACTGCGAGGGGTTGACCACGTTTAAACCTTTACGACGAGAGGTTAAGGACGTGATTGAATTACCAAACGCACTTCTGAGCTGTTCAGTGTTACTGCAGACGGGGGTCTGGCCAGAGGTGTGTGTGTGTGAGGGAACGTGTGAGAGTGCAGGAGTGTGTGTCAGCATCAGTAAACAGAGGTGTGTGTGTGAGGGAACGTGTGAGAGTGCAGGAGTGTGTGTCAGAGGTGTGTGTGTGAGGGAACGTGTGAGAGTGCAGGAGTGTGTGTCAGCATCAGTAAACAGAGGTGTGTGTGTGAGGGAACGTGTGAGAGTGCAGGAGTGTGTGTCAGCATCAGTAAACCAGAGGTGTGTGTGTGAGGGAACGTGTGAGAGTGCAGGAGTGTGTGTCAGCATCAGAGGTGTGTGTGTGAGGGAACGTGTGAGAGTGCAGGAGTGTGTGTCAGCATCAGTAAACACCAGAGGTGTGTGTGTGAGGGAACGTGTGAGAGTGCAGGAGTGTGTGTCAGCATCAGTAAACGCGCTGGTGAAGTCTGAAGCTGAGAATAGACACTTTTCAGTCCTATTTGGGAATTATTCGCCCAGAAGAAGAACTACTGTTATCATGCAGAAAAAGAATTGCTCAAATGTACCTACGGTAAAAAAAGAAAGAATAATTATGACGCATCTTTTTCGTTTACATTTTCAAAAGACGTGGTTGTACCCCCAAGTGACCACATACGCTCCCGGCGTAACCATCTGCTCAACAACTGTCTTTTTCGTGTCCTGCCGACCGGGAGGGAGTGGGAGGGACGTGCACATGCGAGAAAACCCAGCGATCGTTCTTTCTCTGAACCTCCCCTCTCTGATTCCTCCGTTTCCTTTTGAACTTTTTAACATCACAAACACTCGATCTCTCTTTCGCTTCTTTTTCTAGACGTACCTCGTTAGCGGATACGGATGGCTGGAGGCTAACTGTCTAACCTGACCTAACTGACCTAACTGTCTAACTGTCTAACCTGACCGGCGCCTTCGCTGGCCTTTCATGTAACCGCAGGCTGTGGTGGTGACGGATGGACAGACGGACGGACGGAGGGAGGGACGGAGGGACTCACCGGAGGAGCAGTCGGAGCCGGTCCAGCTGGGCTCGCAGGTACAGACGCCCGTGTCCGCCGCGTAGCCGCCGTGGCCCGAGCACTGCTCCTGGCACGCCGGCAGGGGGCTCTCGCAGTCAGCGCCCCCCCACCCCGGAGAGCACAGGCACTCCCCCTTCACACACACACCATGGCCTGAACACTGTGGGTCCAGACAGTCCACTGGCCGTGGAGAAGAGAGGGTGACAGAGAGAGAGAGAGAGAGAGAGAGAGAGAGAGAGAGAGAGAGAGAGAGACAAACAGAGTTTATGAATATTTCATATCAACAGTATTCAAGACCGACCCTCTTGTAGACATTCAAAACAGTCGTAGGTTCGGCTCCACTCTACTCTACAGGCTAAGCCCGATCGCGCATCTCTGATTTAACATCGTATACCTGTCCCGCAGAAGTGTTCGTTCTAGTGGTGGTGTCACAGCACAATAACCTTGCGGGTACGCCGTGTTCCTGGCAGAGAACAGCTTTTGTCACTGTTGCTGTCGAACCAGGAAAACATCACCGTCTCGCATCGCCGACATGTTCGCGGCTCAAACACACACACACACACACACACTCTCATAAAGAATTCAAGGCAAACAAAACACAGCTTGGTTCCGTGGCCGAAGCGAATTGATTGACGTCGAGTGTGCACGCTTACAAGAAAGAAAAAAAAGGGAAGAAAGGTCTATCCAGTGTTTACCACAGTCATTAGCACGACTCTTGCGGGCCTGGGTTCAGTCACAAGCTCATCAGCTCAAGGTTATTCCCCAGCACGGATATCTCAGACTGAGCCGATAATTACCCCACTGGATATATAACTACCTAAGGACAATACATTGATCTGGTGTGCGTGGGCACGTATGTGGTGTGTGTGTGTGTGTGTGTGTGTGTGTGTATGTGTTCATTTGTAAATACATTTACTTGTATTAATACACTTTATTAGGAACACCTGTACACCTTCTCATTCATTCAGGTGGTGTAATGGTGTGGGGAATGTTTTCTTGGCACACTTTGGGCCTGTTAATACCAATTAATCATCGCTTGAATGCCACAGCCTATTTGAGTGTTGTTGCTGACCATGTGCATCACTTCATGGTCACAATGTACCCAACTTCTAATGGCTTCTTCCAGCATGATAACGCACCATGTCACACAGCAAAAGTCGTCTCAAACTGGTTTCATGAACATGACATGTTCAGTGTCCTTCGGTAGCCTTCCCAGTCACCGGATGTGAATCTAATAGAACACCTTTGGGATGTGGTAGAACAGGAGATTCACAACTTGAAAGTGCGGCTGAAAAATCTTTGTGTGATGTCAACATGAACCAGAATGTCAAGCATCTTGCAATCTTCCAACATCTTGTGGAATCAATGCCGTAAAGAATTGAGGCTGTTATGAGAAGGAAGGGAGGACCTACCCAGTATTAGTAGCGTGCTCCTAATAAAGTGTTCAGTGAGTGTGTGTGTGTTCATTTGTAAATACATTCACCGAACACTTTATTAGGAACACCTGTACACCTTCTCATTCATTCAGGTGGTGTGTGTGTGTGTGTGTGTGTGTGTGTGTGTGTGTGTGTGTGTGCGCAGGGTATGCGTAGGGGATAGCTATTCATCTGATTAATCATCTCTTGCTAAAATAGCTCTCCACATGTGTTCCGCTATGTGGTACGCACTTCTAACACTTGAACAAACAACAGTCCAGTATGAAGCTGTCCCCCCCCCCCTCCTAGTGATGTATCATTCGGATTAGAGGGAAACATGCCTTGTTCACAGTTGTTGCCCTTGTAGGCGGGACTGCAGAGGCAGATTCCGTTGACACAGGTGCCCTGGTTGGAACAGGTGGGGTCGACGCACTGGTCTTCTTGGATGTCACACTCCGGGCCTTTCCAGCCCTGGTGACACTGGCAGTAACCTTTCTCATAGTCTCCGTTCCCGCTGCAGAGGACAGGACACGAGTCTGCAAACAAAGAGACGACAGCAGCGCGGGGGTTATTTTCTTGGACTGTTTGTGCTGCTAATTGTATCCTGTCTTATTTGTCTATTTGTTTCCCACAAAAGTCCCGCATCACATACAAAATCCTCCTCCTCACCTACAAATCCCTCCACGCCTGCGCCCCCCAGTACCTAACTGACCTCCTCCCCCCAGCATACCCCTTCCCGGAACCTGCAGTCCGCATACATAGGCCTGCTGTCCACCCCCCGCACCAACCTACGGACCTTTGGGGACAGAGCCTTCAGCGTGGCTGCACGTACTCTCTGGGACTCCCTCCCCATAGTGATCCGCAACACCCCCCACCCTGGACTCCTACTTCAAATTAGCCCTCAAAACACATCTGTTCTCCAAGGCCTTTGGCCCCTAGTCAATGTTTCAGTTTTGCTTTGTTTGTTTTCTGTTTTGTCTGTCTGATCATTCCCTTAGAATTGTAAAGCGTCCTTGGGTTTTTGGAAAGGCGCTATATAAATCAAAGTTATTATTATTATTATTATTATTATTATTATTATTATTACAACTTGGGAAACCAAGTCCAATGGTCTCACTTATGTATTGTACTATTGTCACTCTGTTTTACCTTGACTACCTCGTCAGGAACTGAAGCCTAATCATTTGACTCTCTTCCACTTGTGTAATGTGGCGTAACGATAAAAACTTGGACTTGAACTTGAACTTGGTTAGCAACACTGTAGAGGGAGGTTTTCAGGGGAGGCAGGTGGAGGTAGAAATCGGAGGACGGGGCTCATACATGGAACGAAATGAGGAATACATGCCCTCCCCAACCACATCAGACAGGCCAACACCCTCCCAACATTTAAACAGGCCCTCAAAACCCACCTCTTCAAGCTCGCCTCCCCCTCCCCTTCCCATGTGTCCCAGCACTACCTTAATTAGGCCCCTATACTTTCTTCTATTTACCTTTTGTTTCTTTTTATTATTACTACTCAACCTTTTCAGTTTGTAAAGCGTCTTAGAGTGTCTAGAAAAGTGCTATATAAATCTAATGTATTATTATTATTATTATTATTATTATTATTATTATTATTATTATTATTATTATTATTATAATGTTCGATGACATTCCTCATTCCTCATTCCTACCTGACACACTGAGAGGGTTGTAAGGTACATTGCTTGTCTTCTTGGTTGGACTCTTGATCATCTTGAACCCTCAACACTGGTTCTGATGATCTCTGTCCATGATGCTGGTGGTTTCTGACGCTTGGTGCAAACCAATTGGATTCAAACCTGGATTTTCTCAGGCCAAGGAGATATCTTTTACTCCTCTGGGGTGACAGGAGTGCGATTTCAATTGATGGAGTGGGTTGTTTAGAAAGCCATTGAGCTGCGCAAGTCGGTCAGAGCATATATTAGCGAGCGCTGTCACTATCCCTCCTCACAAATCGTTTCTTACAGCTATTTTGGCGGGAGTGCACGCTGCCGTACCCTCCACTGCTCTAGTCACACACAATCTCCTGTTCATTTACATATGGCTAAACTGGTCGACTGGTCAACGACTTGGTACTCGTCATCGGACAACCGGGGAGTGTGATGCTTCAAATGGCGGAGCGGGCGGTTTTAGAACTGCATGATATTAACCAGTGTTCTCATTATTCCTTCTGACAAATCGTGAGCTTAGAATGATAAGGTTCTATCTCCGTTTAGGGTAGTTCAGAGATATTGAGCGTCAACGTTTTTACATTCCATTATGTTTTGTGAGATGGAACCTTTGTATTTTATGAATTACTAACTCAAAAATGTCAACATTTAAAAAATAACACCACACAGGCTTTAATAAACAACTAATGGATCATATTATGTAAAAAACTAAATTTTGACAAAAATGGAGATAGAACCTTATAATTATAACGTCACGAAATTGGTCTTTC
>NC_137689.1:27597203-27655400 GCF_963989245.1 Nansenia antarctica | reverse complement strand
AAGGCCAATGCACACGGCATGCGATTTTGTCGCACAACATTCGATTCTCAATTCACACCACCGAAGTGTGTGGGTGTGAATGGAGAATCGAATGTTGTCGTGCGACAACATCGCATTGCACGCCGTGTGCATTGTCTCATTCAAAACAATGGAATCGAATTTGCGGTGCGACAAAATCGCACGCCGTGTGCATTGGGCTTTAGTCCAACTGTGCATACCCCTACTATGCTGCAGCTTTTCCTCTGCCTTAAAGGAGGTATATAGTAGTTAATATGGGATGTTCCTCTAGTGTGCTCTGTAAAGTTCTTGTGAGATCATAGTGGCCATTCCGCCCCCCCCCCCCCCACAACCCACACACACGCTCCCGCAAGCTCCTTCCATCCATCCTGTCAGTCCAGTTTGTGGACAGTTCCTGTGTGGAAGCTGCCTTCCAGACCCTGGTCTGTCCATTAGTCTCCATAATATGTCACAGTCCCACACTGGGGACAGTAATAGACACATTAGGCTCGCTGCAGTGGTTCCCTGGCCACAGATCTAGCAAGAGACGAACGGGCGGCGCGGGTGGGGGTGGCGGGGGGAGGCCGGGGTAGATTAAGGCCTTCGACCAGAGAACTCACTGAAAACAGAGTGGCTCTGGAACTAGGCCATGGTGCTAGTTTTTAGCCTACTAGTATTATGTTCTGTAAACAATCCTCCGAAACAATCCGTAGCCTATGGAACTGATAGCATGATGAGCAGTATTCCATAACGTGATATTCAACCAGGTTCAATAAAGGCATAACTATTGTTTTCTGATTTTAGTCCGACATTTTGTTTGTATTTACTGTATAGGGGAGACCTGGGACAAATGTAACAGGGGGTCACTTGTAGCACTCTGCTTTTCTCATGCACAGTTAGGTTTACTGCCTGCATGAAAACAAATGGAGTCCCATCTCTCTGTCTGCAGGTTTTAATGGGAAAAGTAGTTTTTTAAGGGTACATTAAACTTTGTACAGTATTTTGTCTTCTGCTGTCTTAAGGTTTATAGGTCTATGAATCCTAACTTGTATTATTATGATTACTGTTCTGTTGGCTACAAATGGACATGGTTTCCAGCTAGCTAGCTAGCTAGCACATAAGGTTTGTCATGGCTGCTAGGGTTGGGGGCCATTGTAACACCTGGCTGGGTAAGTCTAGGGCACACTGTGCAGTTGGGAGTGTCCACTACATTTACTGTGAATCACTCTAACGTGTGGCATCAGGGGTGGCGGTAGTCTAGAGGTTAGAGAGGCCGTCTAGCCATTGGAAGGTCGCTGGTTTGACCCCTCCTCAGGTGAGCTGGTGACTGGAGGGTTCTTTGTGCCACTGCTCATTGTACCCTTGAGCAAGGCACTTAACCCCTAATGGCTCCAGGGGCTGCTGACTATGGCTGACCCTGAGCCTAGAGCAAAACAAATAATTTCATTAATTTCGTTGTACTCTGTGCAATGACAAAAAGGTTGAGTCTAATCTAATCTACTTCACACTAGAGGTGTTAGACTACTTTGTAAAGTAGTTTTATAAATGTCATGATGTGTTTAGATCGATATCCACTTGGTACTTGCCAAATAGGAAGCTTGCAATCAGGATCCAGTTATAAATGCTTTATAAATGCTTTATAAATGCTTTATAAATGCGACTTACAAATGCTTTAAAAACTAACCCTCATGTGAAATAATGCAGCATTATTTGAAATGGTTGCACAGTCAGGGAAATTGTATTTATTGGTTTTACACCGGATTTGTGTAACTATGGGTGTAATTCCTCTTAATGAATGTACTCTGTCTATCTTCCTCTATCCTACAATCACCAGCATGACTACCCTCATCAGATGGTTGGGGCGGCTGTGGCGCAGGAGGTAGAGTCGCCGTCTAATGATCACAAGGTTGGCAGATCAGCGGTTCGAGCCCCGGATGTCGAAGTGTCCTTGGGCAAGACACTGAACCCCAAAATTGCTCCCAGTGAGCAGGCCGGCGCCTTGCATGGCAGCTTGCCGCCATTGGTGTGTGAATGTGTGAATGAGAGGCCCGTTGTAAAGAGCTTTGGAGCAGCTTTGGAGCAGCAAAAAAGGCGCTATATAAGTGCAGTCCATTTACCATTTATGGTTGAAACTGAGACCCTTCTCTCATTTCTGGTCTGGCACGACCTCGTTGGACAACAGCAATAGCAGAACGGTTCTCCAAGCCTCTCTCGGTACACTTTTATAATCATTGAAAACAGGAATATTTCATGATAATCGTGTAATACTGTAATAATATGTCTCCACAACATGTCTCTTTTGATTTATTATGAACTAATTATAAACCTTGTGTGACCCTAATGCAAAGTGTTACCCTAATGTAAAGTGTTACCAACTATGGTTCTTCAGCCTCCCTGTTCATGAGGTCTAGTTAAGATGGAATGATGTGTTTTTTGTTGCTCGGAGAAGATATTCTTTTTTGACAAGGATCGACTGGATCAAAATATTGTTACCATTGGTGTTACTGGAGCTTTAGTTGGGTCCATTATGTCTTCATTATGTCTTCTCATTTTGTTTGGAGTTAAAGGTGTTGTTCGCCGCTTCTCCGCCCGAAATTGCAGTATACAGAGCAGATTGTCCTACAAAGACACTTAGAAAAGCGCTATATAAGTCTAATGTATTATTATAATAATTATTATTAATATTATTACATTTGGCCCCGCCTACTGTTACGATTTCTTCAGATTTTTTAAAATTAAAATTAATACAGTGATCTGAGTGTCCTCTTTAGAGACCTGAACATTTCTAAATGATTAGTAGAAAGACTGATATGAAAACACGGTCTAGGTTGAGTGGTCTCGGAGTTAATTGCAAAGAATGTTACCCGCGGGACCCCTACAGTGTGAAATTTAAAATCTGATATCAGAATATAAACTCTATTTCCACCCTGCACTACCTCAACATTACATTTACAACCCCCAGAATGCATTCATTATGAAACCACCCCCGCAAAAAGTTTGACGTTCGATGTACGACGTACCTTTTGAACAGTCGGCCCCGAGGAAGCCTGTGAAACAGTGACAGTGACCTGCCACACATTCCCCGTTGCCATGACAGTTGGTGGAGCAGCCGTCCATGGTTTCTACAGAGACAGAGAGAGAGAGAGAGTTACCATCACACCTGACCAAGGCTCAGTGGCGGATTCGGGCTGTTTGAAGGGCAGGGGCGAAAATAAAAAAAAGGGACCTACTGCACAACATGGGACCCCATCAGTGCACATGGTCAAGTTTAGACCATTGGAGGGGCACCAATAGGGCACGTCCTCTCATTTTTGCCACCCAAAAGGGCACTTAAGAGAGACGTTTTTCAACCGTGGGGGCACCAGGAGGGGCAGTCACCCCCCTCCCCGAGTCCGCCAGTGCCAAGGCTTCCACCACAAACACGCTCTGACACAAACAAACGGAAATGACTATGTGCCTCATCGGGAAAAACACATAACAACAGATAGACACAGAGATATCAATATTATCTTCCCCAAGCACACCCCATGTATAGGGACTACGGAAACCTTAAACTCACAGCCACTTTACTACTGAGCTATCTATTATCCCTAGTGGCACCTGTCCTATCTGTCTTACCTGTACTATTGTCACCTTTATCTTATATTATTATATATTATTATATTATGCCTATTATTTTTTGTCACTTATATCCTGAACTACTGTCATTAATATCTTGAATTATGCTTGAATAATATTGCCTTATTGTCTTGTGCTGCAATGTCAGGAACCAACGCCTAAGAATTGTACTCTTAAGCGGGGTACACACATAAGGATTTTCAAAATCTTAACCGAAATCTTATCTGAGACAGACCCCACACATGAAGATACAAATCTTGGATTGAACAGCCTTGATCGTATTGTGTGTGGTGTGCGCCGATTTTCCCATTTCAGCACCCCACAGACATAAAGATTTTCGTTACGACAGACTCCAGACTCTCTAGAGTCTCGTTCCCCAAGCCAGAAATCTCGCGTGAACCCATCCTTTTAATATTGCCTTTTAATTACAAAATAATTAAATTAAGATTATATAATGATTAAAGCACTTTGAGCCGCAACGTTTGCAGGAAAAGCGCTATACAAATAAAGTTATTATTATTATTATTATTATCTAACGTAGTACCCTGACTGACCTGTACGAGACAACCATGTGCGACAGGGCAAATAAAGTGCAGAATAACGAAAAGAAGAAGTCAGCTCGCTTCTTGATTGGCTACGTCATAGTTGGACTCGCGAGCAGGGTTGCCAGATGGGAATGACATTTTCCACCCTAACCACAGTCTAAAACCGCTAATTCCACCCCAAAATCGGGCAACCCTAGGATTTCTGGTCGTAAGTATTGAACACATTTGACATTTACGATTGCCGGCCACGCCCATTTTCCGAGCAGGTTGTCGGGAGAGATTGACTCTTAACACACCTCACACCACAGGATTTTGTTATAGGAAAATCTTAAGATCCATCTGATAATCGGGCGTTTCTGTGTTTGGTCGGAAGGGGGAGAATCGGGCCAAAATCGGCCAGAAAATCCTTATGTGTGTACCCCGCTTTACACTCTTAAGCGGGGTACACACATAAGGAATTTCAAAATCTTAACAGAAATCTTATCTGAGACAGACCCCACACATGAAGAAACAAAATCTTGGATTGAACAGCCTTGATCGTGTTGTGTGTGGTGTGCGCCAATTTCCTCATTTCAGCACCCCACAGACATAAAGATGTTCGTTACGACAGACTCCAAACTCTCTAGTCTCGTTCCCCAAGCCATGTCAATAAGAGAAAATAAACCACAAACAAAATCATATCCATAAAGGCAATATTAAAAACGATGGGTTCACGCGAGATTTCTCTCTAAAACCGCTAATTTCACCAAACAATCTGGCAACCCTATGGTTTCTGGTCGGAAGTATTGAACGCATTTCACATTTACGATTGCCGGCCACGCCCATTTTCCGAGCAGGTTGTCGGGAGAGTTGATTGCACAATTGAAGAGAAGTGACTCTTAACACACCTCACACCCCAGGATTTTGTTATTGGAAAATGTTAAGATCCATCTGATAACCGGGCGTTTTCTGTCGTTTTCAGACAGACAGAAATCCTTATGTGTGTACCCCGCATTAGTGTTGGTAGGATAGGAAACTGAACGAGAAATAGTTCGCTTGCACTGCCTCGCGCTGCCTTTCAGAGTGTGTTCAACTCCATTTCCAATACAGGAAGGAGAATGCACACACACATAACCCCGCACGCACACACACACACACACACACACACACACACACACACACACACACACACACACACACACACACAATGCATGAAGAGAAGTGCCTAGCCCTCTTCTCTCTGCAGAGCTTAGCGCCGGGTGACAGAAGGTCAGTCAATTAAGGATGATAGACTTTCCTTCTCTCCTCCGGCTAGCAAGAGAACTCACCCTGGTTTAAGTTAAAATGACTCACACACACACGCACGCACGCACGCACGCACACACACGCGCGCGCGCACACGCACACGCACACGCACACGCACACACACACACACACACACACACACACACAAACCACAACCACAGTGGAAATAATGAGAGACGTGTCGTCTGTAAATGCAGAGATATGAGAAGAATCCATGACCCTCTAAAACATGAATGCATACACTCGATTTTCATTTACCGAAATGTGGCTGGAGTAACCTAGTGTACGTTTGATACAGTGGAGGCTGGCGGAGGTAGAAATCGGAGGACGGCCCTCCTTGGAACGTACGGAACGGAATGACGAACGCTATCAAACAAGCGCAGTTCCGTTTCGTCGCGATCCGTCCTCCGATTTCTACCTCCGCCAGCCTCCGCTCGGCTGGCTAACAGCGACGGTGACAATTACCGATGGCGGTGCTGAGCACAAACACCCGCTCCAGCTTCTTGCCGTCGTTGTAGAAGGCCAGGTACCACGTCCCCGCGTCCATGTACTCGATGAAGCCCGTCTCCTGGAGGGAGGCGAGGATCAGGTTCCTGGGAGACGAGGAGTCCTCCGACGCCGTACGGACCTCCTGTTTAATCAGCTGCTTGCCGTCCAGGAGCTTGACAAAGTCAAACTAGAAGGGAAAAGCAATAACATCAGGTTAAATACGGGGGGGGGGAGAAGACACAGGACATCGTAAGCCGCCTGCTCGTGCATCACTGATGAGGCCCTCTGTCTGGTGACTGACAGGCACCGGTATCACAC
Organism: Nansenia antarctica; assembly: GCF_963989245.1. Classification (NCBI taxonomy): domain Eukaryota; kingdom Metazoa; phylum Chordata; class Actinopteri; order Argentiniformes; family Microstomatidae; genus Nansenia; species Nansenia antarctica. The sequence goes on along the minus strand of NC_137689.1, from coordinate 27,649,149 downwards.
ATCCCTACGACGATCACAGCGTGGCTCAGGGGTTAGTCAAGCGTTCTTCAAATAATTTGATCTTAACCATATGCAAAGCCCCCCCTCCCACCCCCCCAAGCCCACTTTTGACTTTGCCCTTAATGAGTGTAATAAGGAGACAGGCCCCCATGCTGAACTGCTGGATTAGAAGATGACTGGGATATGACAGTAGCCTGGGGCGGGATGCGTTTCGCCTTAGCCTCAGAACTGTCACTCACGTCCTTTTTTTCCCGTGTGTGTGTGTGTGTGCTCGACGGGGATAAGCAAACGCCGAGCGCCGAGCGCTCTGGTCCCGGCCGTAGAGAGGGAAGTCTGTCTTCTGGTGTTTGTCTTTTAAATAACGAACCCAGGGTCGGGTTGAGACGAGGTTGAGACGGGACTCCAACGAACGACATGTCCTCAGGCCCCCTCCTCCTAAGCACTCTACGACTCCACCATTTCGACTTAGGAGAGACGAACGACGCCCCCCCCCACCGCAGGAAAACACAAAAAGGGGGAAAAACAACGTTTGGAATCTGCCCGGGGGCACTCTCGTCGTCGGGGGGGGGGGGCACACACCATGCATTTGGAATCCTCGCCGATGCAAAAGCCTCATCAGCGGCGGAGGGCCCCTGCTCTGCCCACCCATAATTCACGTTCAGCCGGTAGCGAGGGAACGGCGGATGTCACGGCGGGAAGCCGGCCGGCCGTCATTAAAAACCGCTTCGTCCCCTCGGCCGGGCGACAGTGACAACATCTCGAATAACAACCTAAAAATAAAAGGAATCGAACGATGAGTCGATACAATACGGTGGACGTGACGCCCGGGAGACTGACTCAGACGGATGGCTACAACATCCTATTAAGGATTCATCGTGCGGAGGAGGAGGAGGAGGAGGAGGAGGAAGAGGAGGAGGAGGAGGAGGTGGAGGAGGAGGAGGGGGAGGAGGAGGAGGAGGGGGAGGGGGAAGAGGGGGAGGAGGAGGAGGAGGAAGAGGAGGAGGAGGGGGAGGAGGAGGAGGTCCGGCGGGTTGGCTGTGTGTGTGGGGGGGGGGATGCTGGAGCAGCCTGGTGACAGATGAGACTCTGGCGTGGAGGTCTCTCTCTCCGCGTGACCCCCGGCCCCCCGTGACCCTGCTGGGTATTCTATCAGTGACGTGTAACGAGGGGCCGCGGCGGCCCAGGGAACAGATGTGGGCCTGCAGTCTGGGAGGGGGGGGGGCTCGGCTGACCTCGCTGACAGAGACATCTCACCTCAGCGGGGGGGGGGGGGATTATTCAGTCTCACTGGGACAGGATTTGAAAACGGTCCAAAGTAACAGTAAGCAGGGTACACGTATGCCGATTTTTTTTTGGGGGGGGGGGGGGGGGGGATTACGATCATCCTAGAGAAAAAAAAGGTTTCCGCGTCGGAAAGGAGCCTTTTAATTAGCGTGAATTAATTCGTTTTAGTCTGTATGCATGCACCCTACATATGCAAATGAGTATGGTAAGGAATTGAATTATTAATTAATTACCTTGAATGATTTGAACTGTTAATGGTCGATATTATCTATGCTAACAAGCGGTTGATTGGGGAGTCAACACGTTTTTACTGTCATCACGTTAGTTCCACTAGATTATTGTCTTAATTGCGTCCTTTTTTCCACAACAACACACCATATGGATTGAAACTCTGTGCGTTCCATGAAATATCTTGGTCAAGTTCATATCGGCATACTGCTTTACACACTGGGAAAAAGCAACATTAAAAATGTTAAAATATTGAATTATTTTGGAAAGGTGTTTGTGTGTAGGTGTTGGGGCTCTCTCGTGTGCGTCGGGGTGGTCTGGGTACCGGGGGATGCGTAGGAAGTAGACCACCTACGTGGGCATAAACCTGAAAGCTTACGAGGGTGTGTGTGGCAGACATTTGCCCATGTGCATGTGCTCTAACTGCGGGGCTACCAGTACTGGCGCTTTTCCACTACTGACCCGAACCGGGCCGCATTTGTATCCGAGCCGTGCCGTGCCGTACTTTGAGAAACGCTTCTCCATTATACTGAGCGACCCGGGACAAGGAGGAGTTACGTGTCATAAGATTCCCCCCCCCCCCCCCTATACAGATCAGCGGGGGGAAATACGTTGAGCACTGTGCTTTTTTTGTTAGTGAACTACCGTAATAAGCCTAAAAAAGTTCAACTATTCAAAAAGTGCAACTTCTCTGCTTTCAGAAACTGTTTGAATTTTTTAGATTGGGCATACATGAATTACGGTAGTTTGAATCCGCTGTAGACAGCTCCGGTTTCGGAGCAAGACTATCGGCATTAGTCAAATACATGCTCACATCAAGTCATCCGCTCACTGCTGTCCATCAAAAATGGCACATCCATCAATAATATTACACAATAACAACTGCTCTGATTAGATTGCTTAGATTGTTTAATACATCAACGGGGGGAAAAGCGAGATGAACTCGCGAGTTTCATGCTTCCTCCATTGAACGGAAAGTCCTATCTATCCCATTCAAAGTGTTTTAGTGTTCCCCCTTTCCACTGGTAATAAGGAATTGGCAAGAATAGATCGATATAAATAGATCAACATAATCATGCACAGATCAGCCTTAAAACATGTAACGTTAGATATATAACGGTGCAACGTATTCAATCTCCGCGTTCGTTATAGATACGCTTGCAGCAGCGGGTGAACTCCCGGTTCATTGAGTTTACGGTTAAAAGCATAACTTCTCGGGGTGTCAGTGCGATGGTTTAGGGCTCAAAATGACCGTATACCGATGGTGGAGTTAGCAAAGTAGTATTGTGTTTGTACCACCTCCATAACCGGTGTTATTCACGGACAAACACGGTGCCCGGAGGCACCCTTTGCGGGTTAATAACTGTGGTTTACCGTGGGTTAGGATAACAATGCAAACGTGTCCGGATAGGGGAGAGGACAGGGAATCTGAAACCATTTGAATGGTGTCGATACGACACTGCTATCACGGTCGACACCGACATTATTTATATATACAGGATGTTACCTGCCTGTTAACTGCCGCTTTCAGTTCTACAGGACATCGCCATAATAGCGATTTTTTTTGTTATGCTTGTTGTAAATAAAAGTTCTATGATGCATTGAAATGACATTAAACTAAGATAATACGATGGTTATCATATTTTTTCAAATCTTTATTAATACGTTATTACTAGAGATGCTCCGATCAGGGTTTTTGGTGCCGATCACCGATCACCGATCACTGGAACCAGTGATCTGCCGATCCGATATCACCGATCACCGATCACAGCGTCGAAAATGGCAATTGAAGCTTTTTTTTTTTTTTTTCTTCTTTCCTAGCACCAGGGGAGCCACCCCTCCTAAATTTCGTTGTTTGGTACCTGTACTATAGCAATGACAATAAAGACCATTCATTCATTCATTCATTCTATTTATTGTGTAGCATTAATTATGTTTTTAATTATTCTTAACACCATTGATATTGTATATTAAGTATTCAAATGAAATTAGGAGATGAGAAAGTATCATGAATTGACAACCATCTGTTTTATTGAATTCACAACCACCTGTAGCTTACTTCAGGAACATACAAATCATAATAAATAAAATGTGAAAATAAAAATCACACAGTGCCTCTGCGGTGTGTGACCCAGGGAATTCTTGAGAGTGAAGCACCACTTTAGTCAGCTCAAAGTTTGCGTTGATAAACTGCGCAGTCAGGCTCAGCATAGACACAGGACTGACACTCGAACTCCAAATGTCAGTCGTGAAGCTGATTGACGCGATGTTGTCCTTCACTAGGCTCCCGATGTACGTGTAGACAGTGTTATATAATTCCGGCAGGCAAACATCAGTGAAATATTTTCGCCCCGGCAGCGTTTAGCGTGGATCCAGGCAGGAAACAAGGCGTTTGAACCCGGCGTCTTCCACAACAGACAGGGGCTGCTGATCAAGGCATATGAATTCTATTACTTTCGCATTTATTTCCTTTCGTTTCTTGTGGTCGTTGCCGTATGGTTGCTGTCGTTGCAATGTCTCGGTAACAGTAAGCTGAGTGAGTGGTGTCGAACGTTCTTTCGACGACTCTTTCTCTCTGGCCTTAGTGCTCGCCAATGTATTAAACTCGTTATATTCCTTCGTGTGACAAGCCTTCAAATGCCGTATGATATTCGTTGTATTGAAAGACCTTGCGTGCGTTCCTCCCCGAGGTATTTCTTTTGAACAGGCATTACAAACGGCATATTTGTTGTCTCTTTCCGACACGGTGTAATATTTCCAGACTGGCGACGCCATCTTGTAAACTGGCAGGGTTTGATCGGCCATCTTGTGATCGGTCGGGTTTGATCGGCCGTTTTGAGAACTCCGATCAAAACCGATCAAGGCCATATCGGCCGATACCGATCAGCGCCGATCAGATCGGAGCATCACTAGTTATTACAGAAACAGTAAGTGACATTTTCCTAGAGCGAAATCTGTTGTGGTATTTAAAAATGGCGGTTAGTGATGAAATCTATGAACATGGGATGACGATTTCCATTGACCAATCAACGGTGTGCAGCGTCACACGTCACACGCAGCCTGGCAAAAAGGTTCCGGCTCTCAAAAAGATTCCTGCCCTCGAAGGGTAGCTAAAGAAGCGTGCCGTACCGCGCCGTGCTGATCCAGGCCGACAAATGGAAAAGCGCCAAAGAAACAGGCCAGCCTGGGCTGACCCGGGTCAGCACCGTAGTGGAAAAGCACCAGTAGATAGGTAGATAGAGGTAGAGAGGTAGATAGATAGATAGATAGATAGATAGAGGTAGATAGAGGTAGATAGAGGTAGAGAGGTAGATAGAGGTAGAGAGGTAGATAGAGGTAGAGAGATAGATAGAGGTAGATAGGTAGATAGATAGATAGATAGAGGTAGAGAGGTAGATAGAGGTAGATAGAGGTAGAGAGGTAGAGAGGTAGATAGAGGTAGAGAGGTAGATAGAGGTAGAGAGGTAGATAGAGGTAGAGAGGTAAATAGAGGTAGATAGGTAGATAGAGGTAGAGAGGTAGAATAGGTAGAATAGGTCTCTAGAATAGGTCTCAACCACATCAGACAGGCCAACACCCTCCCAACATTTCAACAGGCCCTCAAAACCCACCTCTTCAAGCTCTCCTTCACCAGTTAACCCTCTCCCCCTCCCCTTCCCATGTGTCCCCAGCACTATCTTAATTAGGCCCCTATACTTTCTTTTATTTACCTTTTGTTTCTTTTCATTATTACTACTTGATCTTTTCAGTTTGTAAAGCGTCTTTGAGTGTCTAGAAAAGTGCTATATACGTCTAATGTATTATTATTATTATTATTATTACATTTCTGCTCAGTGTTTTCTTTTGATTGTGTGTGTAGGTGTACTCCTGTGTGAGACTAGAGGTTGGGTACCTGTGTGTGTGTAGGGGGGATGTTCCTGCGTCCGTAGATGCCCAGCAGCGCGTCTCGTGCCAGGGAGATGTTGAACTTGACGTACTCGGGGTGGTGGATGGTCAGGTGGAACCTCCAGAACAGACCTGGAGGAATGGTCTGCATCACCTGGGTGCCAATGTCCACCTCGCCTCGGTCGATCACCTTCCCCCTCTGGAACACGTCTTTATCTAGGAGGAACACGGGGGAGGTGAAGCACTCAGGCACAAACAAACACCGTCACCCACACACACGCATGCTTGCGCACACGCGCACACACACACACAGATGCGCGCAGACACGCACACAGATGCGCGCAGACACGCGCACACAGGCGCACACACAGACACACACACACACACACACACACACACACACATACTGACACACACACACACCAGGGTTTCCGTTAGAAAAATTTGCCGTCGGACATCGTGTCCGGGAAGAATTCGATTTACCGGACAAACGTGATATATTCCGGTCATCATATTAAAATATAATATTTTTTTTTTTTTTCAAAATCATATTTTTTTTCTTCCAAATCTAATATAGCTGTTTGTCGCGGTGATTACTGTTGTGTAGCGGCCTATATATGCCATTTAATGTCTATTTCTCATCCGATACGATTAGATGCGAGCTATGTAATATATAATAATATAACATGATTTGACGCATGCGCGCTATGCCATGCGTCAAATCCAGCGCTGAACGGGTCCAGCGCTGAACGGGCGCCTCACTGGGAACTGAACAGACAGCATCGATCAATGAACGGACTCCACATTACGTTAACTGAAGTTTGTTAAATTGTTTGGGATTAATGTGAGTTTTCTATTTTCTCTTTCCAGTTTTACCCTTTTTTTAAAATCAATAAAACAACGTCATTTCTATAACCAGGTCTCGCTGGTTGGGAAGGCATTTCGTTTAGCTCGGGAGTATGACAATGGGGAGAACATAACTGTTTATTGAGAAACAATTGATAGGCAGTCTGGGATACGTATATAAAGAAATACCACAATGTCTAGATGTATAACATTTTATTGAACAGTAACAGTGCAAGCATGTAGGCTTCTGGCGTGACACGGCTAGCCTAATTTCCGTTCATATGCCTTTTATCAGATAAAATAAAATAGAATAAAACTCTTTGTAAATAAATAGGCTTTAAATTAACTTGCAATGCTTATAGGCTAATTTCCGTTCGATGTTACAGCCTAGGCTATGCCTTTTCTCAGATAGATAGGGGATAGCCCTGTAAGCTCATACGGGTCTGTATGTCGTCCTGAAGACCGGCTGTTAGATCATATCGCTGAAGTTTGTCTCCATCTTAGTGTAAATGTTGTCCGTTTCGTTTGTTATCCTTGTTATTGTGCGATAAAGTTAAAGCGCTCCGCTTCGGGACACCATTTTCAGCTGAGCACCAAACACACACACAACATTGCCCGAGAGAGAAGGACCCGCCCCCTTTAGTTAGCCTATAGCCTATAGGCTAACTAAAGGGGGCGGGTCCTTCTCTCTCGGGCAGTGTTGGGTGTGTGTGTTTGGTGCTCAGCTGAAAATGGTTAGAGGGAATTATTTTCACCGGACATTTATGTCCGACGAGTTTTCAAATTGTCGGACTTCAACAATTTTTACCGGACAAAGACCGGTAATTACCGGTTAACGGAAACCCTGACACACACACACACACAAACTGACACACACACACACACACACACACACACACACAGATTTCATTCCATTCCGTGTATTACAATGAGCCCGTCCTCCGTCCGATTCCGACCTCCACTAGCCTCCATCCACGGCATTACACACACGATTCTACTCAAGGTAAACGCATTCCGAATGGAGAGAAACAACCTCACACACATAAACAAAGTGTTAGAGCCCCCCCCCCCCCCCCCCCCCACCGACCCCCGTATATACTGGGCTATCTACCTCTCCGACTCCATCAGACCATGAGAGAAAACTACACGATGAGACTTCAATCCGTTTCATTTCGTTTGCTTCGACGAATAAACCCGCATCGGTGCTTTAAGGAAAATCCTCTTCCCCCTGGTCGTCAGACGAGGCCTGTGCTGCCGCCGTCGACCATGAACACAAACACACCCCGGCTAATACGGACGGACGGACACCAGCAGCCAGAGAACCACCAGACGGTTCTGGAACACTTCCCAACTTCCAGGCGTGAACTAATTACTCTGAGCTGATAACCTGATGGTGTCAGCTCTCTGGCAACACACGCCAAACACCGTAGGGTGTCACTTTATTGATTGGCTCTCTCTCCTCCCTGGTAGGGAACATGAGATCTACTGTAGCGAGCTCTACGGTGCACAGGAAGTATGTCTTATCTTCACAGGACTCACACGGCTGTCCAAAAGCCTGGGCCGTATGTGTTTTCAATTATTTTTGTAATTGTAGAACTATTTAGCAGATCGTGACGTTAGAATTATAAGGTTCTATCTCCATTTTTGGTCAACATTGAGTTTTTTTACATAATCTGTTCCATTAGGTGTTTATTAATGCCTGTGTGGTGTTATTTTTAAAATGTTTAAATGTTTTAGTTAGTAATTAATAAAATACAAAGGTTCCATCTCACAAAACATAATGGAATGTAAAAACGTTGACGCTCAATATCTCTGAACTACCCTAAACGGAGATAGAACCTTATAATTCCAAGCTCACGAGATGCTTTTATCCAAAGCGATTCACAATGAGAGATGACAGGGTAACAGTCTCCCCTGGAGTAACTTAGGGCTAAGTGTCATACTCAAGGACACACTAGTAGTCAGGGGTTCCCCAGGTAGGGTTTGGAACTCACAACCTTGTGGATGACCAGTTCAACTCACTATCCATTAGGGCACTGTTAATCAGTTGAATCGGGGGGAGGTAGAATCAGGGGGGGACAGGCGTTAAAACTCAGAGACTCACCATCGCTCTCCACTTTTAAATCCCACCTCAAAACATACTTGTTAAATCCCACGCATACAACCTTCCCTACCCCTAACCATCTCCCCTAACCCTGCCACCCCCCCTCCTCCCCCCTGGACATTGCTGTGTTAATTGTTCCCTGTGCCTGTTTGTTAACTCTGTGTTCTATGTGTTCATGTTATCTGTTGTTAACTCTGTGTTCTATGTGTCTCATGTTATCTGTTGTTAACTCTGTGTTCTATGTGTCATGTTATCTGTTGTTAACTCTGTGTTCTATGTGTCATGTTATCTGTTGTTAACTCTGTGTTCTATGTCTCATGTTATCTGTTGTTAACTCTGTGTTCTATGTGTCTCAAACATGTGTCTGATACTGTTCCCCATTTCATTCCATGCATTACAATGAGCCTTCCTCTGCTTTCTACCGTTACTGTGTACTATGTAAATAGGGCTATAAAAAGTGCATTTAAATGCATACCTTTCTGGATATTGAATGGAACAGGAGTTCTTTTACTGTGCCACCAACACAATAACGCAGTATTGTTACGAGTAAAATGTCAGCCTCAAAGAGATCTTGAAAACATATCAAATAGTGAGAAATAGCAATTGAGGTTTCTTTTAGTAGAGACGGAATAACCACGGGAAATGTGGACATGGTAATAGTAGTGTTTTAGGTGTTTTAGTAGTGTACCAGAGAGCATTTACTGTTCGACTCGGTCTACAATAGACTGTTCTAAGGTGGTCTTAACAGACGTACAACGCTGCCTGCAGGGTATCTTACCTGTCAGTTACTCTGAGTTTGTTAGAAGGGGGGGGGGGGGTTACATTAAAACAGGCTTTGAAATAGTCTGATACACAAGAAAAGTAATTGTCATAGCCCAAGGGCTATCCTGACAAAACAATTATTTCAGTAATTGAAATGAAACTGTCTTTTACATTTTTCAATTAGACTCATCATTTCCCTCACAATTGAACTGACAGTTGAATGGAACAGAATTGCTTTTCTGAAGAACAGAAGTATATATGGAACTCTCTCCCCCAACCACTCAGAGACTCACCCTCACTTCTCACTTTTAAATCCCACCTCAAAACCTACCTGTTCTCCCATGCCTACAGCCTCCCCTACCGCTAGCCATCTCCCCCATCCCCCCGCCCCCCCCCCCTTGATACCCATACAACCTCCCCTACCCCTACCCATCTCCCCTAACCCTGCCACCCCCCTGATATGCATACAGCCTCCCCTACCCCTAACCACCCCCCCCCCCCTCCCCGTTCGCGGACTCTGTGTTCCATGTTACCGTACTTGTTGTTTTTGTGTTTCCCATATCCCCTATATTGTCAGCGTCTTTGAGCCTCGGAAAAGCGCTATATACATTTAATGAATTATTATTATTATTATTATATATATATTTGAATGATGCTTGCTTCATTAATAGAATGCTTAAAAGGTGAAGGGTTTTGCTCTTTGGTGCCTGGCCACACTGAACATGTTCAAATGGACATATGTGACAGGGCATGGTGAAAAAGTCTGCAACTAGGGCAAAATCATTTTTCTGTTTTTTCCAGATTATGAAAGAGTAGATTGTAAGCTTTAAAATGATGTGTCCTACATTGAAATCTGAAACAAGTTGAAGAAGTCATGGATATTTGAATGTTGATACCCCCTGAACCACCGTACTGAGATATCCAGCCTCAAAGTCTTCAGAGACGTTTTTCACAGAGGTAATGGGTGGGAACAATAGCTGGTTAACTCCACCCTAATCACTCCCTCAAGACAACCACACCCTCAAGACAACCACTCCCCCATTACACTACCTGTCAATATCTACCTGTCATCTGTCAGTGGGGTTGTCGGCTAACCCTCAGGAAACAAAATTGCAGGGCTGACACGTTTAAATAGCTAAACAATAATAATAATAATAATAATAATAATAATAATAATAATTCAAGATTCATGACTTCTTATTGCCATGTGTGCCAAAAGTTTATTACATCCCATTACAAGTACAAGAGAGTAAAATTCATGGCAATGGAAAAAATTAGGCAAGATACAATTGAGCAATATACAATAATAGAATGGTAAAAAATAATAATATTGTGTCTGTGTGCATGCATTTATCATTATAGTCCATAAAGCATCTAGTGGGACTTCGGTGTAGTTCCTTCCCATCCCATCTGGGCATCAAAGCTGTAATAAAAAAAGAAGACAGTACATTTAAAATGATTGCCCAATGTTACCAACACCACTTTTAACGAACTTTTTAGCCTACTACTATCTTCATAAAATAGATTGCTTATACAATGACAATGACAAATACCTGAAGTGCTGGTGACTCTCATCAAGGTGTCATCTCTCAGAACCTCTCACCTCCTCATTCTGTAACACAAATTTCAGGTCAGAGGTGTGGACACTTCTCTAGTGTAGGTTTTCCATAGACTCAGTGTACTGTAAGTAGGCTAGTGAAATCATTTAAATTCACAGTATTATTCTACAGAAAATCTACATATCAATGAATTAATCATTATTTTTGATTCCACACAACATTATCGTTCATTACAAAAGCATTTACTTTTTCTATAATCTATTATATCTCTAACAAAGCTAGCTAGCTAGCTAACAAGCTAGCACTTGTTTGGCTAGCTGGTACACACAAACACACAAAAATGGTGCATGAAACATATTACACTATGTTGCATGTTTAGTAGGTCTCCAACAAATTTATTTATTCATTATGTTTTATCTTTGACAACCTATTTCTACCTCCCACCATCTCCTATTAGTTTTGTAGAGGGGTGGCATAATTGTGGTGAGCAGTTTCAGTGGTTTGATAACTGAGGCTAACAAAGGCGTTATCTACCTTACTCACAAAACAACAAATAACTGTTTGGCTATCCTAAGTAAACAACACAAAATCCTAGTAAACAACACATGTAACTCACTAAAACTTACCCAAGAACACAGCAGAAGGTCTGTCTGCAGATGACTGTCCCAAGAATAGTGAACTGTGGAGATCAATGTCTGACATTCCGTTGTCATCTGTCATCGTCAGATTCAGAGTTCGGAGTTCCCGTTCGGAGTTCCCATTATGTATAGTCCAATATGAAGGAGTTCATTAATTGCCCACTGTCGATATTTCTGCCTGCTTTTGAAATTCTGTTGATAGCATTAGCGAGAGCTTCAGCCTCCATCTTGTAAATTTGTCAACAGGTCCAGACGCACATGGCTACTTAAATACAGCTGGGGTGGGTGTGGCTACACACACTGCCACACTAATACGAATAATACCCCCCACCCAACTTTGCTAACTAAATGTAGGTATTTAGTGAATGTAAAACTGTTGGATATGATATCGAGTGGGTTCTTCATCGCTTCGTTTGTCGTCCTATGCCAAAAACCGGAAAACAAATTTTTTCACAACAAGACTTGTTTGGCTCGATTGCGAGCTTTCACAATTGCCGAGATGCGGACCTTTTAATGAAACCCTGTCACATATGCTATGTTTAGTAATAGCGGCTACTATCTGTACTGTACAGTATATCCCTGCAAATGAAAGGTGAAACAGGTACGTACTGTCAAGACCGATGCTCAACTTCCACACCAGACTTTACAACGCACTTTGTTTCACCAAAACAGCGCCATTTTATGACGTTAGAATTATAAGGTTCTATCTCAATTTTTGGTCAAAATGTAGTTTTTTACATAATCTGCTCCATTAGGTGTTTATTAATGCCTGTGTGGTGTTATTTTTAAAATGTTGACATTTTTTAGTTAATAATTAATAAAATACTAAGGTTCCATCTCACAAAACATAATGGAATGGAAAAACTTTGACGCTCAATATCTCTGAACTTCCCTAAACGGAGATAGAACCATATCATTCTAAGCTCACGATTTAGCACATATTTTAAAATGACAAACGTACATTATTGGACCTTCAATAGGATTGGAATAGTTGTTGTAGTAGGAGGGAAGCAGTGTTAGTTGAACCTGAGTGGAACAGGACTGCACATTGCACAACCCCACGCACACTACAAAAATAAACATATTACCGTATTATTATGTACAGTATTATTAACTACTGCACATGACTTGTTTACCATTGGACTCATTTACTACTGTACTGTATTGTATTATATTGCATTTCATATAATCGTACTCTGCACAGCATCTTTGCACTGTAAAACCATCACTTTATTACTTATCAATGTAGGGATAGTTATTTTACTTACTTACTTTATTATTATTGTTATTATTATTATTATTATTACTATTCTTCTTCTTCTTCTTCTTCTTATTGTTCTTATTGTTCTTCTTCTTCTTCTTCTTCTTCTTATTGTGTTTTTGGTATCTGAATGCTGCAATGTCAATGTTTGTTGAGTAACCAAAGCCAAACATTTGTACTATTGTGTACTTGTACAGTAAGATGTAATAAACGTGCTTATGAGGCACTTAGGTGGCGTAGCGGGTTAAGGGTCGACCACGTAACCGCAGGGTTCCCGGTTCGATTCCGGCCACGGACATATCCTGCATGACATCCCTTCTCTCTCTCTCACCCATCCTTCCTGTCAAAATCTCTACTGTCTCTATCAATACATTTTTTTTTGTGATTCAGATTCTGACCCTGATTCTGACTGTACACGCAGGGTAAAACCTGAGGTGTGTGAACAGTTAAACCAGGCCGTGGGCTGTTGCCCGGGAGGGGATTAAAGCTACGCTCTCTTACTTTAATTAACTGCCCATGAAGCTCCTGATGATTACTTCATAGTCGATGCATGCTAATGTGACCCAGCACTGCCAGGGTACATAGCAGCAGAGCACGGCGGTGTACAGACACTCACAGCGTTTATATATACTCTGTCAATCTCCCAGACCCTGGCCCCCTGCACCTGCCTCCTCGTCTTAGGTGAGAGAAAAGATGCGTGTGTCAGGCAGCTATTATATGAGAATACGGAAACCCCCGACAACCCAGGCTTTTACTGAGATTCATTATGTGCTTATGCAGGGGCAATCCAATATTTTCATAACTGATTTGATTTTAATCTACTCTTCAACATTGCCCTAGTTGCAAGGGAGAACATTTTCCGGTTCACACAGTTATAGAAAATGGAATTGAGTTATGGGTGGAGTGGAACTGAATTATTTCACTCATCGCCGATATGGAATTGTACGTCTGTGGAGGTTTTGGGACCCAAGGGTTGGGGCCCGGCTGTTATTGGAATAATTCTATTTCTCCGTCTCAACGATTCGATGACTTCACTTTTTTTTTTCCGGAAGTGGGGGAAATTCTATAATCGGATCTTTATCACACTAATGGAGCCGATGGCCCGGGAACACAGGGGGGGCCTTTATCCTAGACTTGACCTGTGTATCACCCACCTACAGCACACCACCACAGCGACACCATATAACGCTACACCCTTCAGTATTTGAACAACAGGAGAGGAACGTTCTCCCTGTCAGAACGGCATCCGACTGGCCGCGATGGAACAACGGTTTTACATGTAAACACAGAGCATGACAAACGGGATTTGAGGGCTCGTTGCCAAACCCGTTTAGGGACAAGCTTGGGCTCTGGCCAATATCGTGGTAGAACAAGCACTAACGTATGACAAAACTAACCGTAGTATATTCACTCACCTTTGTTGGTGCTGTTGAGGCCAGGCGTGTCGAAGGGAGCGAAGGCCATGTCGATGCTCTCCAAGTCTCGGTCCAGTTTGCTGAGGCCGTTCTCGTACAGCTGTCCCTCTGCGGGCTGCAGGTGCCAGGTCAGACCGAACAAGTGGACCGCTGCAGGGGAAAGACGTGGGTTAGCATCCGGAACTGTAACTTGACTGTAAGTGGAGGAGGTGTGGAGATGTAGGCTACGTATGTTTTTAGTCTTTTAACTGTGCTGGAATTTTGGCCCCCCAAGAGCCTTTTGTCTTTTGCCAGGCCGCCAATGTAAATAAGAATTAGTTCTTATTGGCCCTGCCTGGTTAAATAAAGGTTAAATAAAAAAATCAAATAAAAATCAGGCACCTAGACCACAGTCACAAAGACAAACCATCAATGGTTTCAGATCTCCAGTATGAGGAAGATGTGATGACCCCCCCCCCCCCCCCTGGAAGCAGACACAGTAGATGACTACTATGTGCTTCCTGGTCTTATACAAGGTGACCCCTCACACACCTCCTCCTCACACACATCATTAGGGCTGGGAGCCGGGCCACATAAAAGCATTCTGTTGGAAGACATTCATGCTGCTTCATTGCTTATCACAGCACAGTGCGGCAGGATGGGCGGATTATATGTGGCGCGCGGAGTGGGAGGCTAACACCTCCAAACTCCGCGACCACATCCCAGTCGCCGGCGCTGAGCCCCTCGGGATGGACTTGCCAAGGCTATCCTGGGTGAGGCTCAATCGTCTCCGGACCGGCGTCGGGCGTTTCCGCTCATCAATGCACAGATGGGGCTTGGCCCCAAATGCGTCGTGCGAGTGTGGCGCAGAGGACCAAACCGCAGACCATATTATCCTGGATTGCCCGGTGTACCACCCACCCAACGGGATGCATGGTCTGTCGGTATTAGATGACGAGACGATGACGTGGCTTCTGGAGGGGTGTCCAGAAATATAGCCCGGGTGAGCCCCTCAACCAGGTCTCGGGGTGGTAAAAGGGTAGCCCCTCGGCCCCGAGCCTGGTGGAGTGGAGAGGAAAAACAACTACCCATACGCCGAAGAAGAAAGACAGCACAGTGAAGCCTATCTTAGCCAGTTCAGTTCAGGGATCATATTGGGGACATTTGTCACCCCCACTGTCATTCATTGTAATGTCTTTTTTAAATCTGCTCCACCCAAGTGTCATTTAAGGAAACCAAAACACCTTCCTTTGAACAGGAATGACAGGTACATCCCTCTTGTTGCGTCTCAATAGGTTAATATGCTAATTGCTGCATTAGGAGGTTGTATCTAACATCGAATGCAAATGCACTAAAGCCTGAGATACAGAGGCAAAAACAACTCCGGCGCAAAGCATGAACAATGTAGCGCAGGAAGGGAGGAGACGTAAATAATGACTGTCTTAATATGATATCATAAACTTTAATAAACCCAGCAGGGCGCTTTACAATGAGAGTTCTCTGGTGATTATCCCTGAATTCACAAACGATGCTCTGTATACGGTAATAACAATTTATTCACTCGCGGAGCGTTTAGATACGCAGATCAATGTAATTCACCCCTGACCGCTTCAAAGCCTTTTTTCCCCATCCTGTCCATCTATAAAACACAAAGCCAGTCATATTGGGGAAAGGTCTGGAAGAAAGCCTTTTTAAAAAATGTGAGTTCTTTAAGTAGCCAGCTGAGAGGGAATACCTAATTAGAGTGAAAGTAGTTCACAGCAATTTGCATCTGCTTTACATATTCAGTGGGAAAGAATAATTGATAGTATCTGCTTTTAAAATGTGTTATGCGTATAATGATTATGCAGTTTTGGGAGAAGAAGAATTAGATTAAAATTGTCCTCTACTCAGGCAGACCGAGAGAGAGAAGGCATCAGCTGGATAGTTGTAAGGGAATTCGGTGTTCTCTTTGTATCTGTCATTGGGAGGCGCAGACAAATCTATTAAGTATTCCTGGAATAATAAGGCAGTGTGAATGTTTGGCTTTGGAGGCAAATTCAAGTTCTTCCTACATATCTTTGAAATGTTGTCTGATTTAGACCAAAGTATTATGGTCCAACTGTATTACATCATAGTTGAATCTCTCTGTTGCAAATAACCAGAAACTACTGTATGACACCTCTACAGATATACTGCTTTAATTTACATGCACAATTATGGATGAGGTGAAACACACCCGGACCCTCTAAAATGACCCAGACATCCAATACATAATGTAGACAATATGTAGACAATATGTACACTATAGCAGATTATTTCTTGTATTGCCTCATCTTCTATTCTTTTTCACCCCCCCTCCTTCTATTCTCCCCCCCCCTGTCACGCACGCACGCACGCACACACACACACACACACACACACACACACACACACACACACACACACACACACACACAATTGTGTGTGATTTATATTAGTTGTACATTTTCTCTAACTTACAGCTATTGCCCTTTTTGCAATTGTCTTTTTAAAATGATTCTTATTCTTATTCTTATTTAATTATTGTTTACTTATATTGTTGTTTTTTATGTCCTACACACCAACCTCACCAAGCCAATTTCCTGTATGTGCAAATATAGTAAAAAGAATGTGATGGTGACATGATAGTATGAGATGTGCCCTTTAAAGGACCCTGGTCCTAAACAGCTACGTGCAGCTCCAGGCCCATGGCACTGTGCTCTTATGACAAGTCTAATCCACAACGTAGGGGCAGAAAATAGAACAAACCCAAAGGCCCCAAGCCGAACACTGCCCAATTATGTTCCATCAATAACAGTTTTCCTTTGACAAGCAGTGCTAGTAAACTATTGAATGTGCCCAGAAATAATTAAGTCACAAACACATGGACAATGCTTAGCGGAGAAGATTAGGTTATGTCCCTCACTCAACCATCCACATGTGGGTGCCGGCTATGAGACCGTTGTCTCCGAGTAGCTACAAAAGCAGGGCTTTATCCATGTGATAGTGGGATTACTGGGGGCATCAGTTTGTATTACTCTGTATTGGTGCCCTGCAGAGATCTGTGGGAAGACTTTGGGGAGGGGTAATGAAGAGCAAGTGCTGGATTGGATTCTCAGCATGGGGCCTGGATGTGCCGGATCCAATACCACTCCCCTTACCACAGACTCAGGCTCTGCACTGGGATTTTCCATAAAGGCAGCTTACTGGAGGGAAGCCTCACAGTACTGACAACAGGGTTCCTACAAGTTTCAACAAGTCGATTTTTTTTTCTTTTCTTCTAAAGGCTATTTAGACCTTTTTTTTTTACACCTCTTTGACATATTTTTTTTTTTTAACCTATTTGCGACACCATATGATGTGAAGCGAATTGGCATTTTTTGGGTTCCAGCTTGATTAATTTCCGCGTAAATAGATGATCTCGTTTTTAAGACCTAGCACCTAATTTTTAGACCAAATAACTAAAATGTACGGCCTTTTTATGCCTTATAAATTGGATTGCTGGATTTTAGACGTTACGACTTTTTAAGACCAGCACGGGAACCATGTGACAAGGAAGTCCTCTCTACACGTAGTAGTGGTGGTGGTACTGAGAAGCGGAGGTCGTTGTAGTCAAAGCTTGATAGGAGTGGAGTGTTTGTGTCTGATTCATATGCAGGGATGAAAACTGGTGATGGCCCCAAAAAGGTGACAACATATTTTATTTTGGCCCTGAAAACAAAGAACATTTATGAAAACGGTTGACCTATTTTGAGGTAAAAACGTCTAAAAGGGCTAAAAGGTGACAAGTTTGCACCCCTGCCTATGGGCTGGGGGAGGAGTGACTTGCGCCCTTTGGCACTTACTCTATTTTTATTATTATCTACAATGAATATTCTATATTCGTAATACAGAAATACTGACATCATTAGGGCCACGTGTTTTTTCACTAACCATGTACACTAAGAGAAAAAAATCCTCTAAATATGATGAATTTGAGCCTGATACTCACGTCGGTGGCTGGGATGACCTCACAAAATGTACTCTTATAGCCGGTACGACCGTGTCGCGACTTATGAATGCTATGGAGAAGCATAGACACGGCTGCTTTTAAAATGTAAGCCT
This sequence comes from Nansenia antarctica, assembly GCF_963989245.1. Lineage (NCBI taxonomy): Eukaryota > Metazoa > Chordata > Actinopteri > Argentiniformes > Microstomatidae > Nansenia > Nansenia antarctica. Next base: position 27,631,084 of record NC_137689.1, on the reverse strand, counting down.
CTGTCCTTTAAACATGTGATAGTGTGCTGCCTGAAGTAACACTATGCTCCGTAAAGCAGAGAACGACAAAAAAGTTGCACTTGTGACAAAAAAAACACAGACGGAACACAGATTGCTTGTTAGCGGGGGAAATGTCACCTATTGTCACCGCGACACAACAGCAAGTTAATAAGTGGCCTTCATTGTCTAGGAAATATTCAAAAACAAACTGTCAGCTCCGAATAAAGACTCAGTCAGTTGACCCACATACAGTACCCTAGTCCCCAGAGGAGACGACTTTTTCTTCTTTTTTTTGTATATGTGCCTGCCGATTATGCCAGCATAGGGGGACAGCCGCTTTGTACTGTTAAAAAAAAGAAAACGCTCCGTGGAGCTGGACCACGGCCAGGCAGCTCTTTATGAATAAGGGAATAGAGACGCCTCACACAGCTGTGACATCCCTATATGTTCCTCAGCCTCTGCTGCTGCTCAGAGTGCCAGCCAGGAGTCTTCAGGAGAGAGGCGATCGTTCCAGTAGAGGTGGAGGTGCACTTGATCTAAACTTCCCTGTACTGCGCTGAAATAATTCACTGCCTTGCCCCCCGTGCACCTCAACCCCTGCCACTCTCTCTTCAAAAAGGGCATTGTTTGGTTTCTCGAGCCACGGCTAGAATACTAATGAGCGAGCTGAAGAGAAAGCGAATCGATCAATACGATCACAATGAGGCATGAAAGGTCTGCTACCTTCAAGGCAAGTCGCCCGGAATCATAAATTCCCTCGGACGCTCACTTCCCCCTTTCAACACACAGAGAGAGAGACTCTGACTGGGAAGCCCTTTGACATTACTCAGTCTTATCGATCCCAACACTTTTCAGTCTGTTAAACCAATACCCTCGCTGACAGCTATCCTCTACAGTGCCCTAATGAACTGAAAAAATCAAAACGTTTAATTTTCTCCAAGGAACGTCGTTCCTCCCCCCCCTTGTCTGAGACACAACCCGTCGATGCACCTTGGGAAGAGATATCTGAACTTCATTAAGGCTTTTCTTTGACTCGATATGTGGGTTAAAAACCCCCAAAAAACTCCTCAAAAGGTAAGGGGGGGGGGTTGTTGCATATAAGTCATTGCTCTAATAAACATCATGGGCAAAGTAATCAATTGGTGGCCATTTTTGCAGGTGTGGTGTTGCAGTTAGAGGAGACACTCTTGGACGAATCGTGGACACAGAGGAGGGTGTAGAGGTCGCTGTAGGGGTCACCCCTGTTACTGGCAGGGGAGGCCCGCGCTGCTGAATAGACAATGCTCTGACTTTGAAAACAGACAACGGTAACTTTCTGCAGCTTGTGTTACCTCTGGGTGTGTGTTAAGACGTCCCCTGTGACAGCTGCGTGTGTGGAGGGAGGCTGTTTTAATACATTTTAACTAGGTTTACATTTACATTTTGAGCGTTTAGCAGATGCCTTTATCCAAAGCATTACAACAAATATATTTGACTAAGTAAATGAATCATCTATCCATCCAGTCATAGCAGGAAAAAGTAATGTACGCTCAGGTCTGGAGCCATTGGCAGTCATCGTGCTAGAAGAAGGATGTTTTCTTTTTAAGCTTTAAGGATGAAGGGGGGGTTGTACTGAGCTGAAGGCCTACTGAAGGTTATCTGAACACCCACCTTCTATTGTCATCTGAACAGTTTGTTTTGTCAAAACAAGAAACCTACGGACCTTTGGGGACAGAGCCTTCAGCGTGGCCGCACCTACCCTCTGGAACTCCCTCCCCACAGTGATCCGCAACGCCCCCACCCTGGACTCCTTCAAATCAGCCCTCAAAACACATCTGTTCTCCAAGGCCTTTGGCCCCTAGTCAATGTTTCAGTTTTGCTTTGTTTGTTTTCTGTTTTGTCTGTCTGATCATTCCCTTGAATTGTAAAGCGTCCTTGGGTCTTTTGAAAGGTGCTATATAAATTAAAGTTATAATACAGATATTGTAAAAGTTTATGAGGTTAAAATTAAAAAATATGAGGTAAAAGTTTGAATAGGTGGATGTGTGTTCAGCAGTAAACAGAGCAAATGGCCTAGAGTCAGCTGCGGGAGTAAACCTCTACAACGATAAACCTAATGTCTCTTAAGGTCTGCGCCAGCACGAACCAAGCTAGATGAAACGATGTGTTGATCTCAGGGAGACGGAGCCCTGTTTTAACGGGTGATTTGCGATGATTGGCACCTCCATGTTCACTGTGATTTATGACGATTCACCACGGAGACTTGTGGGTAATAGATTCCCCACCTTTGTTGTCTGACATTTTTATGAATAATACCAACATTATTCCTGACGACAGTATATCTGTTCCTATTCAATGTGGAACGATCGAGGCAATAACAGAAGGGGATTAACATTACAAAGCTAATTCCAATCCTGTTTGTCACTGTGTTTCAAACTCAAGCATTCACTCAGCATTATACAGTCTTCATGTGCTAGAGTAGCGGTAGTAGTAGGTTTTTGTCGTTCCAAATTTGGAACGTAGCATTTATTGCAACCGAATGCATTATTACCTAGAGGTGCTAAGCAGTTAGCATTCGAGCTGCAGCTCGAAGATTTACAATCTCTCTCTTCCACTTCTGAAACGGCCTTATTAAAGGGCTGTTAATGCATGGTCATGCAGTTTAGTAAATTGGAGGTCTGAGGATCAAAATTGGAGGTGTAAAGTCCTCCATCTTGCTCTGTGTTGCATTTCCTAAGATCTGTATTGATCCAACGGCCCAACCTTAAGGGCATCATCTCAATTAGGAAAAACACACGGACATCTCTGGGTCAGAGGGATCCATAGAGAGAGCACATGAAGGTTACACTGCTCTGTTATTAATATCAAGCCCACTGACAACAGATTGAAAGACAAGACCTTAGCTGCCATATTGGATTAATGCAGTGGTGTAGTCTAGTTTTTTCTAGAGGGTATACTGTGATTTTTCCCTCCCAGCCACATATCGTTCATTTCGGAACGCCATAAAAATACATCTGCGCTCCCTGTCTAACGTTATATATATATATATATATATATATATATATATATATATATATATATATATATATATAAATGACATGTTATATGGCTGATCTGTGCATGATAGTGCTGCATTTTGACATATTTCATGTCGCATCTCCCCCCGTTGATGGTATATGACGCTATAGTCAGTCCCAATGGTCCAAAATGTAAGTGCTTCGTAACACAGACGGGGTGAACTTTATGAATGAAAGTGAAAGTTCTGTCACAAAACACTGTAACGTATCCTCACACATTTTTAAGTGGGTATATGGAAATCCTTGGCCTTTCCTAAGAATAGACTACACCACTGGATTAATGGGCCAAGAACCTTGAGCAACCAGTCAGTTGTGCTCTAGCTCTCTGACGGTCACATTTAAGGTAATGATAGTGTTATGATGAACACATTGATACTTATTCCAAAAGTACCGTATTGACCCGAATATAAGACAGGGTTTTCCCCCTGGAAAAAAGTCTGAAAAAGCTGCATCGTCTTATATTCGCGCCCTAGACTTAATATAGACTTAATATAGACACGTCAATATTAATTCACAACAACGTATGGCGCCAAAAGACTGTTCCCCACGTGAGCCACCGTGTTTCTCCCTCTCACACACACCCCAGTGACAGGTGCCTGGAGAGATGGAGACACACTCACACACACACCCGCGGAGAGACACCGCGGAGACACACTCGGACCAGCTCGAAAAAAGTGGCTCTTAAGTTGGTCAAATTAACAAACAACAGAGGCGGAGTTACGATGCCAATTTTAAGACCATGGTGATCAATGAAGCAGAGGCATCAAACAACTGTCTAGCAGCCAAGAAATATGATATGACAGAGTGTAATGTTAGAAGTTGACGAGCCCAAAAAGATTGGCTTAAGAATGGTAACAGTCGGAGAAAAGCGTATCGCCGTCCGCAAAGCGGCCTCTTCCAGGTGATTGACAGGAGGGTGTGTGAATACGTGACTGAAAAACCTAACGATTGTATGCCCATACCCCAAGATGATAAAAAATAACCTACATTGTTTCATTCAATGTGAATACAAATCAAATTATTTTCTTTATTTGGTCTTCTTGATTTGGTCTTCAAAAAAAGTATTTTACCAAAAATGATTCTTGAAAAAGGGGGGTCGTCTTATAATCAGGGTCGTCTTATATTCGGGTCAATACGGTATATTGTATTTTTAATTGTTTCTCTAATCAAGAAAATAAATAATGCAAATATGGAAAACAAAGTTCAAGAAAAAGCATCACATCACTTATCCAGCTGTGAAGTCGGTTTCAAAACCTTGACATCCATTAGCCTCCTCAGGTAGGGTATTTAAGGGACATTATGTACAGTAGATAACTCTCAAATTGCTTGGTCATGAATAATAATGAAGTTATTGCTCTAAATTGAGGACCTGGACCCTCGAAAGTAACATTACACTTTTTTTTCCCTACACGGCCATAATAATAATGGACATTTCTTTCAAAACAAACAGAGTTTGTCGGAGTACATAAAAGAACCGAAATATACCTAGTCAACATGAATAGCTAGAGACAAAAGAAGAAACAGAATGAGATCGTTAACGGGCTTTATACACCACAGGTTTGACCCAAACTACACTGGGCCGGCTTGGATACTGTATATCGCTTCCACATTGCCCTTTCCAGCACTGTTTCAGCAATGATGACATAACCAGGCCAGCCCAGTACAGCTCAGCTTGGCTCAGCTTGGTTTGGCCCTGTAGTGTGAACCATACCTTCTATTGTATTGTACCGTGCTTAACAGCGCAGCGATAAAAACATCAATGAGGAGAAAAAACGCCTGACTTACCGATGACATAAGTGAGCAGGAGGGCGAGGGTTATGGTAATAGCGGTGGCGCTTAAGGCAGTGCATTTCCAGTTGCAGCACTTGTAGGGCTTGTTGAAGGTGAACATGGGTCTGGAGAAGGTGGTCCGGGGGAGGGGTCGCGGGGGCGGGGAGTAGACGGTGTTGGAGGTCAGGGGGTAGTTCTGGCTGGCCGCGCTGAACAGGGCAGAGGAGCCTGAGCCATGTTTGAAAAGGAAGTGCCTGCAACACACCAACACAGAGACCAGATTCAAGATTCAAGATTCAAGATAGCTTTATTGTCTGTCAAACAGACAGACATAGCAGTGTTTATAGAATGTAGTGCCTATTTAAAAAGTCTAGTCATTTAAGAATAATAATTTAAAAAACTGTGTTATGGTTTAAAACACTTAAGACCAGAGGGCTTTCTTTCTTTCTTTCTTTCTTTCTTTCTTTCTTTCTTTCTTTCTTTCTTCTAATACAGGAAACGATTAAAAGTAACATTAGACACGAGTTACATTTAGACTGGCCTGACTCAGTTCAAACTGGGTTTACAGCAGGTTCCTGTTCTGCAGCACAGAAAGACAGAATCACATAATGCAAAAAATAAAGGCGGGAACAATATGCTACACATTTGGACACGTAGATGTAGAGGCTGTGTGCTGTAACGACATGATGTACCCTCGAACTTCCAGCTTGTCTATCTCCCCCCCCTCACTCTATTTATTTCTCTGTGTAACAAATTTGTGACAGGGTCTGGTGATGAGGTCCTTGAATAGGGCTAGGTAATGAAAAGTGCAGATTGTAAGCTTTCAAATGATGTGTCATACATTGAAATCTGAAAACAACTATGGAAAATAGTTGCAGAAGATATGCTTATTTGAATGTCGGTACAACTCAAACCAAATACAGAAGAATCTCACTCTGAATTAAAACACTCGCAAAACAGCTGCTAGTAGCTAGCAGCTAAGAAGGAACATTGTAATGAACATCTAACTGCATGTTTATAACATCACAACATGCTGATAGAACATCAACATGTTACAAACACATAACTACACATAATTAGATGATCAAACAGTCCTTGCTTTTGAACACATCCTAAAACGTTTGTTGGCAGATGATACAGTGAATCCAATTCTAAGTATTTAGTGATACCAAAACTGCTGTTTGTTATATCGAGTGGGTTCTTCAACACTTCAACTTTTGTAACATGCAAAAAAACATTTGCCGACATGCAAACCGTTTCACCAGACCCGGTCACATTTGGTATCCGTTCCAAATCAATTAAAGAGGAATATCCACAGATCTATATTTCAAAGAAGCATAAGATGGTATCAATGCACAGTACTGTAGTATGGCTGTAGTCTATCAACAGTGCTGTTTTCATTTCACATCATGAATACTTAAACAGTACACCTGCTGGAGAGACACAAGCCATTAAATCTCCAAATGCTTTCTGATTTCCAGCCCTGGCAAAAAAAAAAATGATATAAACCCTCCATCTTAATTAGTCAACGCTCCCAACAGCGAACTGTCTTAATCTGTTCACGCCAGTCATGCTTGAAGTGAGAGAGCGAGGAGAGTCTTAAGACCAAACATTTATTATTAAATTCTCACACACCTGAGAGTGATGCTGAATGCTGTGCTTACATTGATTTATGCTAATGTGGAAATGGTGGCCAATTCCTCCAGGCTGTGAACTTGACCTTGGCGCCAGGGCCTTTATCTAACGAGCTGGAGGCGGCAGAACAGAAGATAGAGGGAGAGAGAACAAAATAAACCCCTCATTGCTCAGGTCCCTAATTAGAAAATGTTTTAATGCCATTAGCCTGTATCTTTAATGTGTTAAATTAAAGAATGGGGAGAGTACAAAGGTCAGTTTTAGAGAAGATTATATCACAGGGCTTAATTGCCGGGCCAATTTTCATATACAGCGTAATTAAGTTTAAGTAGGTTCACAAAGGGATGAAGTTATCTGTGACATGTTTTTTTTGTTGCCTACTGTAAGCCACTGTGAATGTACAGTCTGGTTGGATAACCTCTTACAGTAAGCTGGTAAGCAGCAACATTCATACGGGAAAAACGGGTTGGATTTACTGTACATACCGTAAATGGCCAAAAAGCTTGGCACAGAAGCATTGAAATTCCAATGAAATTCCTTTTTATTGATTGAATCTCATGTTGACAGTTAGATTGCAGTATGGAACTGTAGCAATCTATACGCGGTATACTGTAATATTATTATTATTATTATTATCAATAATCATAATAATAATAATAATAATAATGCATTTTATTTGTATTGCACTTTTCATTCAAAAGAATCTCAGAGTGCTACAGAGTTAAAAAGAAACAGGCTAAAAAAACATAATCAGTTAAAAACAAAAAAGTCAAAAGAAATCACAAGAATGAGCCCAGGTTGAACAGTGAACACTGTCCTACAGGCTCCAGCCCAGAGGTCCCTTGTGGGGGTGGAGGTCAGAGAAGAGTCTACATCCTACAGGTAATGCATGGAATGGAATGGGGAACGGTATCAAACACATGTCCCACAATGCATTACAATGAGGTCCGTCCTCTGATTTCTACCTCCACCAGCCTCCCCTGAATAACAGCTCACTTATCTGCTCGGTAACAGATACAGTATCACGTAGAATCACTCTGGATGGACTTTAGGACACAACACTGAGCTCAACGCTACGCTACAGACTCGCCACTGGAGTGCTGACACTTGGAAAAAAATCATTATTAAGGGCACCCACAAAAGAACGTCAATAGTGGACCAATCAATTCCTGTCTCTGTGTAATTTCACGAAATTAGGAAGAATATGCCTATGCTCTTCAATATGGTCATTATGCTGATGTGACAGAAATATGTAATTGCATTGATGTTGGGACAGAGCCATATCACCAGTGTCTTTGTGTTCTGAAGAGAGTATTGACTCGACTGACAACGATTTAGGCCAAAGAAAAGGAGCGGCTTTCACCGGATACTGTTTGATGGTGTGATACAAGGCGATACTGTTGATACTGTTGAGAGATGGAGAGATGGAAAAGATGCCGATCATATTAGCCCCATGCGTTCCAGAGCTATCATCCAGCCTGCGTCCCTAACGACGGTGATATTTCAAACTGCCCGGCGGTCACGGCTTTTCACCGTCCTGCCCATCTCGCTGGCGGAACGAGCTCCCCACCGCTGTCACGACTGCAGAGTCACTGTCCCTGTCTTCCGTCGTAGACTGAAGACCTCCACCTCTTCGGGTGCTGCACCTTAGCTGTCCCCCCTGAAGCTTCCCCTTCCTCCTGTCTGTCGTGTTAGGGTAAATATTACACTTCAGTTCTGTCTCGTGTTTTAATATGTTACTGTTGTTTTTATCTCGACCGAGCAGTGGTGGGCACTTACTGCACAACATGGGACCCCATCAGTGCACATGGTAAGTTTAGACCATTGGAAGGGCAGCCAATAGGGCACATCCTCTAATTTTGCCACTCAAAAGGGCACTTTAGTGCGACGTTTTTCAACTGTGGGGGCACATGGTCAAATTTAGACCATTGGAGGGGCACCAATAGGGCACGTCCTCTCATTTTCGCCACTCAAAAGGGCACGTTTTTCAACCGTGGGGGAACCAGGAGGGGTGGTCGCCCCCCCCTGCCCCCCCCTCCCTGAGTCTGCCAGTGCAACCGAGTACTAGTTTTTATTTGATTAAAGCTTTTTCTTTATTGTCGTAAGTCGCTTTGGACAAAGGCGCCTGCTAAACGCCCTGAATGTAAATGTAAGCATTCCAGAGCTATCAACGAGGCTGCGTCCCTTACTACAGTAATAGTTTAAACTACTTTTATAGGTGGAGGGCATAAACCAATACAATATACTGTCAGGAAGAAATCTAATTACTTGTCAGAATTGTTGCTGTTGGTGTAAACCGATAAAAGCAATAACTGTCACACCCTCCACTTCCACCTAGTGCCAATATATCTCTCTCCTGTCTGTCTCTGTCTGTCTCGGTCTGTCTGTGTGTGTATGTGTATGTATATGTGTATATGTGTGTATGTGTGTGGGTGTGGGCGTGGCCCAGGTTACAGAAATCAGTCTCGTCATCACCTCCAGACAGTTTTTCATACCTGTGGTTCATCACTTTATCTAGCAGAATGACACGTGTATAAAAATAAACACGTTATTTTATTTCCTCAAAATAAATATATTGCCACCAGCATACTTGTTCTACTTGCTACTTGTTCTGCCTGCCCTGCCTACCTGAGATCAGTGTTCTTCAGTGGCCTACCCAGTCACCGGATCTGAATCCAATAGAACACCTTTGGGATGTGGTAGAATGAGAGATTCACAGCTTGAAAGTGCGGCTAAACGATCTGCAGGAATCTCAAAGGAATGTTTCCAGCATCTTGTGGAATCAATGCCACAGAGAATTGAGGCTGTTTTGAGAGAAAAGGGTCTACCTAGTATTAGTATAGTGTTCCTAATAAAATGTTGTAATGTGAATGTATGTGTCCTGTGTCTGTGTCCTGCGTTTGTGTTCCCTAGCTCTGACTCTAACAACAACAAAAACAAACACACAAGAGGGTGTGCTATATCTATGATATCGGAATGGCTATGATGAACGTATCACAGTGGTTCCGATATCCACAAGATGTGACAGCAGCTGGTGAAAGCGGGAACAAGTCGGCAACCGACCAAATGTTCAAACTTTTATTCAGAAAAATGAAAATAAATGTCAACTTTGTTGAAAATCGATGACACACTTGCTAGTCAAGCCAATGCAATGGATTCGGTGAGTAATCCCCACTACTACCTAGTTAGTGTAGAGTAGTAAAATGTTGCATTGCAATATTTTGCCTTGACTAGCGAGTGAGTGTTGTTTTGTTTTTCGATGAGCAGAGTGCTAGTAGATTTAGTCATGTTAATGCACTCTAGTAAGTAAGTAAGTAAGTAAGTAAGTAAGTAAGTAAGTAAAGCTTTATTTATATAGCGCCTTTCGTACATGAAATGCAACTCAAAGCACTCAAAGCACTCTACACTGACTGAAACACTGACTGAAACACCGGCTGAAACACTGACTGAGCGACTGAAAACAAAGTTACATCTTTTTACATGTTTTTCTTAGCGCTTCTCTTTGACAGTGTTTGTGGAGGAGGGTGATCTCTCTCTCTCTCTCTCTCTCTCTCTCTCTCTCTCTCTCTCTCTCTCTCTCTCTCTCTCTCTCACGCTGACATCTAATTGCAAGCGGTCTTAAAGACATGTCATGCTGTACAGTGTTAATTGGGAGGCAGCTACATTTAATTGGCCATCACGTTTATTTAGGTACACGTACACTTTTCCGGTGAGAGTTGACAACTCAGGTGAAAGCCGAGGGTACATGTACAGTATCTCTGTTTATGTGACAGCTGCGAGAGAAACCTGTTTAATTGACTATGTCAACAACACATCATCACACTGGTTGAACTTTACAGTATTCACAGACGTGGTTGCGATTCTTTAAAAGTGAAAACAGCTACTCAAGTACTGAGTGCGGGGGATGTGATATCTACCCTCATGTCAAATCGTAGACCTCATTAGAATTGACAATAAGAAGGTAAACAGTGCCAGGAGGGAGGTACAGTATCGGAGAGCAGTCTGCTGATCAACATGAAAGCTGGCGTTGTATTAGGTCTGACTATCGACTGGAGGTCAATCAACAGGGTTAATTTAGGGAAGAACAGGACGTCAGCACATGGCCACATCAGATGGTGACATTGTCTTCCTCTCTGCAGTGACCGGTGTGTTTTGGGGGCTCGAAATCGGCAAAACTGAGTTCTACCATTAAAGGGACGATCTAAGATGACGGTACTTTTTAGGGACTTTTAAATGATTAACAATAGCCATTGATTCCTGAAGAGTACAGTATATCTTCTACATGCCTCAAGACCTGTGTTCAACTGTGTTACTCCATAAGAACCCAACATATAATCACCCCCCCCCCCCCCCAGGAGTTCATTAACATATACATTTCTGATTTTGTGACTGTTATTAGTAGTAGTATTTTAAACACTGAGTGGTGGTACATGATAAAGGATGCTCACACCCTGTCTTGCTTATCGTGAGCTTAGAATCATAAGGTTCTATCTCCCTTTAGGGTAGTTCAGAGATATTGAGCGTCAAAGTTTTTACATTCCATTATGTTTTGTGAGATGGAACCTTTGTATTTTATTAATTACTAACTCAAAAATGTCAACATTTTAAAAATAACACCACACAGGCAATAATAAACACCTAATGGATCATTAGGTAATAAACACCTAACCCTAACCCTAAAACTCAATTTTGACAAAAACGGAGCTAGAACCTTATAATTCTAACGTCACGTAATGTCTTAGAGGAGCATCACCCCATGGAGCTCCTGAATTCATTCATATGATATGCTTCCATTCCACTGAATATACTGTGCCCACAATGGCTGGAAAACACAATTAACGTGGATGCAACTCTGTAATGTAGACTTCTCTCTCTCACAGATATTGATACCCCCACACGTAATGCATTTTTGTCTCTCTCACAACACGTCAACCTCTTTTAGTCAACAGGAATAAGTTGTTTACCTCAGGTAGTACTGCTATTTTCTATTTCCATTTGGGAAGCACCCAGTACTACTGGGTTCAACAGGAGGTAATAGAAGAATAATCCAGCGATACATAAACCAAGATGAGCCTATAGGCCTGTTTATTTCCTCTCCAGATTTGACATTTCTGGGACAACCTTCTGAGTGAAAAGCAATCTCAAAAAGCAGACAGCATAATTGTCAATCTTGATTAATTTAGTTTCCCATCGTTTCTACACGGATCCCTTTCCTACAGTACAACGGGTAGATGATAGCAGAGCTGGTCATTAACAAGTTGGACATTCTTTGATTGGTTTGTATTGGATTGTATTTGGTAGTGGTATAATTGAATTGCCATTTTCTAAGCATGAAGGAGGAGAGTGAATGTAGCTCATTTTAAGCTAATAGGCTTTCTCAACCCCTGACCTCATCTACATGGCTTTTCTCCAATAAATGAAAGCATTTTTTGGCATTTCTTTGTTTTTGACCAATGGAAAAAACTGATAATTAAAAAGTATAACATAATTTTTTGGAAGCCAATTCAATTTCACCTTTTTGACCCACCAAATGCTGTTGGCGGCCATTGCTTCTGCTTTGATTTCTTTATCAATTAGCAGTCCTTAGCTAACCCTGTCGCAGCCTGTTCCGTCTCATCTCCTCTCACCTCCCGTACTCTCTCAGACAGAAGCTAAGAAGAATTACCTCATCCCGCAGGCCTGCTTTTTAATGTGCGACAAAGACGATTCATTCACAAGTTCATATGCTCAAAGGGTTACAGGTCAGATTTTTTGGGTCTCTTGGAATTCATAAAAATGATTAACTTATTACCCTGACACAATGGCCAAGAAGGGTACAGTTTAAACACAGTTTAACATTCTAGGTAAGGCAAAAAAAGGAAGAAAAAAGAAGACTAATCAAAAAGGGTGACTACCTGAAGCAAGTTCTTGTCCATTCAGAAGAGATGGGGAACGGATGTATCTGTCTTCACAAAAGTGTTGCTAGATTGATTAACAGGTGTGGTTATGCCAACAAACAAACATGCAGAATAATAGTGGCTTAAATATTCAGACTTCCAGCACTAAGGCTAGGCTGAAAAAGGGTGATAATGACGCATCAAAACCTGCCTTTGCAACTACAGTTAATATTCATATCTGACAAAACATAAAAAAACATTTAAAAAATCTGAACTCGAGGCGATTTCTTCTAAATCAATCCCACGGCCTTGATCCTGAGCCTCTAGAGCTGATCATGAATCTATTTATGTTATTCGCATTTATTCATCGCTTCTCCAAAAGCTTTAGCTCCGAGTCTCATCAAACCGCTATGATTCAGTGATATACTGCAGACCCCTCATTAGGAATTCAACACCATTATCCATATTTCTACCTAGCCTCAATCCTTTTGATATCTGAAGACGTCTTGTGACTGGAGTCACCGCGGGGGCGCGGGGGGTAAAGGGGGTGGTCCTCTCTGCGACACCTAACTAACGATGCGAAAAACAAGATGTCCCTTCTCTACTTCTCTCTCAAAACGAAGGAAAACATTTGGATCATAATGACAGGGGATGTGATCAGGGGGATGCCTAGGGAAGGAGGCCAAGGGGGCCCAGATGACTATGACTCACGCCGTGGAAGCTGCATCACCGCAGAGCTCCGTAGCACACTGACCCCATTGTAAGGGAGGAGGGTGGAAGGGAAGGGGGGAGGAGGGAGGGGGGGGGAGTCGTGGTGTGCCAGCCAGCGGCCTACCTGGTCTCCAGAGGGATGTTGCTGTTGAGGGCCCAGCTGTTGTGGATCTGGCCTCGGTCGGCCGGCTGGGAGGGGTCTCCTCCGTCCACGGCCTGGCTCCGCGCCGGCAGGGTGTTCCTCTGCTGGGCCTCGTGGGTCACACTGTGAGGGGGGGGGGCGGGCACACGTGCAGGCATGGGGGGGGGGCGGCGGAGGAGGCAGGGGTCTGAAGGTAAAGTGAGCCGGCGGACTGCTGGGGAGCTCTGTGGAGAGAGAGAGAGAGAGAGAGAGAGAGAGAGAGAGAGAGAGAGAGAGAGAGAGAGAGAGAGAGAGAGAGAGAAAGAGGGAGAGAGAGAGAGGAAGAGAGAGAGAGAGAGATACAGAGAGAGAGCAATAGATCATTATAATAATAATAATAATAATAATAATAATAATAATAATAACTTTTATTAGGTTCTGTATGTGTCTTTTCTGGTCTACTGTGCAGGATTCCTGTTGAAGTTCTCTTTCCCTCCGTTCGTAGAGAGAGAGAGAGATGGAATGTTGTATCTACTGTACGGTAAGCGATGGTGTCACATCTGGAGACGCACCCCCTGCGTTCAAACCCAGCAGGTCTTATGAGTTATGAAACAACCCAATTGATATACTTCAACAGGACGTTTAGACAGAAGGAATCAAAAACCGCAGAAGCCAAATTGGTTTCTTGGGAGAGAGTCCAAAATTCCCTGCGCCCACACTGTTCCAGTCTAATCTACTGTACCGTCTAGGTGTGTGTGTATGTGTGTTTGAGTTCAGTGGCTCAGCAAGAAGGAGTAATGTTCTATGTCAGGGCAGTGTGACATGTGACAGGGTTTCACTTAAGGGCTATCTGATGCTATCCTAGCCAGGAGTGAGTTTCTGGCTTATTGACTTCCTCCTGCTGTGTCTTCACTCCACAGAAGGGAGTAGCTGGCAGACATACTGTAGGAATGGGGGAGCTCTGTAATCAGATTCCTTTCTAATGCCGCTGATTTCTGCCCCACAGGCCAGACCGAACAGGCCCGCTCTTAATCAAATTAAAAGTGAGCCAGGATGATTGCATTAAATCAATCTCTATTTCTAAACCCATTTAAATTATTCCCCCCCCCCACACAACTATTGCTCGTTGCTTGCGCAACTATTGCTCCGTTTAATTTCCCAACACAACATAATTTCTATATCCTTTCTATATCCTGAACAACAAAAACACTCATATGTTGGAATGCTGTATATGTTCCAACTAAATCAGTCAAAAGGAAAGTTTGAGATGAGTTACAAAACCACCCGGAAGTCTCCCATCCCTTCACTCAGAGATACGTCTGCGTTAAGAAGAAACAGAGTTGTGTTTTCCTCATCTCATGAACAGACTGATGACAGAGCCCTGCGTTTGGCCTAAGAGGTTGAATTGAATTATATTGATTTTGTTTGTCCGTGTGATACGTTTTGCTCCTACTTATTATACATAAGCCTTTAGATGCCAAGTCTCACTTGAAAAGCATTATACTGTAGAATAAATGCAAATTGGAGTCTGGACCCCCACTAATCAGATAAGAGCACTACTCTGCATTGATCTCCTAGCCATTAATGCTGTTTAAATGTTACATTCCTCTATCATTTCCCTTTATGGAGTATTGATATTTACCAGGTAACAATGTAAAGGAGACTGAAGAAAAAATATGATAAACATAATTGTGAACTCAATCAGACAAGAGGAAATTATTATACCGTGAAGGGCAAGTTCATTTCTTTTTTATCAAATTTGACAAAATCAATCAAAGAATATGTTCCATGTAGAACTGGAATGGTAAAAGCCGTTGCTGAGCGCTAAGCTAACCAGGAGGGATGACTGGATGTTCTAACCCATTTAAAAGGGCCGTCATCGACGGCAAAGATACTGGATTTGGAAACAAGAAAGAGGGTATGGGTGTGCTACTGCAGAGCAGATTGGATTAGGGGTAGAGCCAGCGTCTAATGACTGCAAGGTCCGTAGCTCAGGCGGTTCGAACCCCGGCTGGCCACGTGTCGAAGTGACCTTGAGCGAGGCACTGAACCCCTAATTGCTCCAGGGTCGCCTTCAATGACTCTGACCCCCCTTGCCTAGAGCATAAATACATGTTGTTGTACAATGACAACGGTTGAAAGGTTGAATCTTCTTCTTAAAAGGTGAACACGGAGAACAATGATATGTTATTCTGAATGTATGAAGAGATCCGAACCGATTTCTTTATTGTTTCTTCATAAAGCATTTATTTTTTCAAAAGCTTTTCACCAAAGACGCACCACACTCCCAAAAAACCACTGCTTTCATTGTCTCTCATCCGTCTCTCAGCATCCTTGTTATTTTCAACCTTCTCGCAGAGAACCAAACCTTTGAGGTGGAAACAGGACCGAGAGAGTCCTCAGAGGCACAGTAGGTGCACTCTTGAAAGAGGTTGTGCGGAAGAAGGAAACCTTTCATTTTTTAGATTGCTTCCCAAAGCCGGCCATTTACTAACCAGTGACGTCCAACTCCATTTCCGGCAACGTCCTTTCCCCGAGCCCCATGCTTTCAGGAGAGAACCTCCGAGGGATTTGAAAGTGTCTTAAAAGTACACCTGACCTGCTCCCGGCGTGCTCTCTATCCTCGACGAATGTAAATATAGTGGGTCATACTTACACATGCATTATTAAGACGCGGGCCCTTCACTGATCTTCAGTTAGATACAGTACCTTCTCTGAAGTGCTGCCTGCCTGACTGCAAGCACTCAGCTATCGGGAAACATTACATGTAAAAACACACAAAATGAGGGATATTAGAATGCATTTCCATGGCAGGTTCACCAGTACTTGCCTGTCTGCCTGCCAGTTGGCATAATTGGCCATTTATCGAGGATCTTTCTGATAAGTACTTTGTAATAACCCCATCACAGACTCGTCAATCGCGAGGAATAGGAGGTGGGACAGCTTAATACTTTACAACATAATGACACTGCCAAGAAGCTTCGCTGTCTTGAGAGGAGGCGCAATCAAATCCGCACTGCAGTTAGCACACCCGTACCCTCTTTCCTGTTTTCGAAATTTCGCATCTTTGCGTTGGATGACGATTGACTACTCACAGGTAGTCTGGAGACAGTCATACCAGCTAACGCCCTACGTCTGGAAACTAAAGCAAATCAAGCTTTTGAGAAGGGGTGAAACAGATAGACAGACACACTCCCGACAAATCAAAAGTTGGTACTTGTTGCACTTATATAGCGCTTTTATCCAAAGTGCTTTACAACGGCCTCTTATTCACACACACATTCACACACTTATGATGGCAAGCTACCACGCAAGGCGCCAGCCCCAATTATGGGGTTCAGTGTCTTGCCCAAGGAAGCTCTACCTCCTGCGCCACAGCCGCCCCAAGTTGGGGTAGGTGGAGGTTTAGAATGACCTTTCTTGTTCCGAGGTTCCATCGGCGTGACATCGTGTCACAGAGCGGAGGGAGTGAGAACGCATCACAGAGCGGAGGGAGTGAGGACGCATCACAGCCGTTTACTGATGACCTCAGTCCAGAGGCGTCAGTGCATCCCGCTATCCCCAGTGGGCCTAGGAGGACATACGAACAAACACAGCTAAAAAGGTTCATCTTCATTTTGGAACCGCCAAGTCTCAATGATAATGAAACTCAACACTACTGTAAAAACATACGGTATGTGATGATTTCAGTGGTGGAAAATGCTGGCGAGGGAACCCTGACCGAAATGACGGTCCAGATTCAACCACACATCTGTGTTCTACCGCCATCCAGTCAAGGGCCCAGGTCCACCTTTGTTCCCCTAGCCAGATGTGGACCACGGCTCTGGAGGCTACCCCTGAGCACTTATCTCTGAAGAATATAGAACCGGTAAATAATCAAATAAAATGATTCCCAATAATGACTTACAACGGTTACGAACATGAGGAATCAAACTCAACACAAGTGTTCACATCAACTAACACAAGTTAACCTATATCTGACTCCAAAAACATTATTTCATGGGTAATAATGATTGACAATGCTTTACTCATCCCAGTGACAATCGATCAAATTGGATCCTAGATTCATTAAGAATGAATATGCTATTTTACCGTGCCCTCGAGTGTAAATGAATCGGCTTTGCAAGGAATTTATGCTCAGGCCAATAGCTGAAGACACTCTATGTCTCTTTAACGATGCATGTGAACATTAGACATAACTGGGAGAACCTGGTCACGATTATGTCATGCTTTATTAAAATAACCTTTATCTAAGCACACAACTTCACATGAATGCACATAGGAAGAATGAGAATAGACTATCCACAAAATAATCAATTTAACAGTTTCAAAGTAACATAATGACTGTAAGTTTTAACCATAAATTAGGCCATGGGACTAACTTAGGGAACTCAAAAACGATTTCTCTGTCCCTCTCCTTAAGGATCAGGCCCAACAAAGGACAAGGCATGAGACACATTACAATCGCAAAGGACTTGACAAATGGCGAGGGTGTGATTTCTACAAGATATCCTCCAGGCATGTTCATTCAACTGTAAATAGGTATACACATTTAAATCAAGGCAGGCGTACAGTGGGGATCAGGTTCTTTTGGGTATAGCCGTCCTTCTTTTTATGCCAAACACCCGTTTCCTTCATTTGATTTGTGTGTTCTCTTATCTGTCCCATGTTGTTGTATGAATAAGGGAATTCTAGCCTCTGTGTCACCTCATATTGATACCCCAGTGAAACAGGAAGTCGTGAATTACTGTTTGAAAGTTCCTAAACACTCTGACAAAGTAAACTATAAAGTAAACAAAAACATATAAATGGAAAAAATGCTTCAGTCACATTTTGTTCATCAGAACTTGTAGGGGTGCCAATAATTGTGGTACATGTGGTTTTGTTAGACATTTCTTGATGACAGATGTCTTTCTTCTCTGAATAAATTTACTTCAATTAAAGGTTGGATGTTAATGTTTTTCAGTGTGACATTAAGCTAATTCACCACAAAAAACGTTGTACTCATATTTACCACTGCACTGTATAAAAGACCATGTAATTTCCAGCAGACAAATCATTCAGTATGTGTGTGTGTGTGTGTGTGTGTGTGTGTGTGTGTGTGTGTGTGTGAGAGAGAGAGGCAGAGAGGGAAAGTGTGTGTGTGTGTGTGTGTGCGCGTGTGCATGTGCGCGTGCGCGCGCGCGTGTGTGCCCTGCCTACATATGTCTGTTTGTGAGAGAGAGAGAGACTGTGATTCTGCATTGCACCAGTGACATTTCACCGAAATGCCTCTAAATAAACATGTGGCCTACCAGACTGTTTTCGAATTGGAGAGAGGCCAATCATGACAAGAGACAGTGCTGAGGGGCAAATGCTGTACCAGCGTCCACGTCCAGAGAGAGTAGTGGAGTGCTATGGTACTCTTCTGTTTTTGCATATAAGCAATCCGTTGACTTTCACTCCAGGCAATTTTAAAAGATTGAATTCAGTCCTGGATTTGCATGGTTCTAGACGACCACTTCCCCGGAGTATCCCCTAATCATTCACGCCGCCGGGTAGATGAACATGTTTCATTCATCACCCTTCAAACGTGTGATGTTTATGTGACAGCTTACAAAACTGTAGCCCGTCCAAATTAGATCATTGATGAAAAATGAAGACTGAAAAGTAAATTAATTTAAAAAATAATACCCTCAGCATTATTGCCACAATAAAACTCACACACACACAAATGGGTTTCCCACGTCCCATACCTCCTATTGATAATAGATAATAATAATAGATTGGATTCATATACTGTACCCGGAGAGAGCATTTCCATCAAGCGCTCAAAGTGCTTCCTTTGCAATGCCACATGGGTAATGCACAGTGGGCCCATTTTGCACAAGAACATTTTGCACACTGGTGGTGAGGAGTGAATCGTCTCTATTAGGAATCAGGAAATCAGAGGAGGGTTAAGGTGTCCACTATAGACTAAGAGGTTTCACTGCAGTCAACACCCATACCCTGGCGATAAGTGCCAAGGGACCGTTAGTGACTGACCACAAGTCTGGGCCTCCATTTAACATCTCATCTTATGGATGGCATCTCTAGGCAGGGCATGTATAGGCAGCAGAAGGTCTGGCTCAGTACTGCACCTAAGTTGCGCTCTACTCGTATAGACCCGTTGACAGTGGCGGACTCAATTGTTTGAAGGGCAGGGGCGAAGAGAAAAAAAAGGGCACCTACTGCACAACATGGGACCCCATCAGTGAACATGGTCAAGTTTAGACCATTGGAAGGGCAGCCAATAGGGCACATCCTCTAATTTTGCCACTCAAAAGGGCACTTTAGTGCGACGTTTTTCAACTGTGGGGGCACATGGTCAAGTTTAGACCATTGGAGGGGCACCAATAGGGCGCGTCCTCTCATTTTCGCCACTCAAAATGGCATTTTTGCCACTCAAAAGGGCACTTAAAGCGAGAACATTTTCAAACGTGGGGGCACCAGGAGGGGCGGTCGCCTCCCCTGCCCCCCCCCCCTGAGTCCGCCAGTGCCCGTTGATGTATTTTGCATTCGCGACTAAGAATCGGATCGTTTTGTCATCGTGCTGACACTTATCTGTCCAATGAGGCGAAGCCGTTCTATCATCCGTTCGTTGTTCGTCGGAGCGCTACGTCAGGCGTGCTCTCCGCCTTCTGCTTCTGCTACGACTTGATGACGACGAAGAAAAGCAGAAACAACAGGAATTCTCATTTTCGGTGTCCTTTGCTGTAAAAACCCCATGAAACAACCTGTGCGTTGCTGTAAAAAAAAACTGGGAGTAAATCTGAGTAATTCAACGACGCTGCTGAAACCACAGGCACCCGCCTCGTACAGTAACTGTAGGAGCTAGGAGCTTCAGAGGCGGCTCAGGCAGCACATGTATACATGAACAGTACACACTATCCAACTGGGACTTTAGCAAAACACATGAGAACGCTTGTAATGCCAAAGGCTTAAACACAATCTCTTTCACAGCAGGGAGCGTCTATTATTGATATTGCTCTCTGCATATAGAAAGGTATATCAGCCAGTCAGACCCAATTAAAACGCCTGATGTAGAGTAACACTGCAGAGGCTAAACAAAACTTCAGGCATTTAGAAAAAGCCACTCCCCTTCCCCTCATAGGCTGCCGCAATCATCTCGGAAAAAAAAACTTAAGGTACTGCTGCAATCATTTCCAAATAATATTTGGAGATCGGAGATCGGAGAAAACGGACACTGTCCTCCAGCGTTTAGCTCACGCATTAAACTATTGTTGCTCAGGGCAACGGGCGATCGAACTGTCTGCCAACTTGAACAATGGAAACATTAATCAGTAATGCTCATCAGAACACACATCCTCCACACTTCCCCATGACTTGCCTCCTTTCAAATAAACACATTAAACATACCTGGAGGGTACACAGACTCAAATTCAAATAGCTTTGAATCTCTACATGAATACACATTCCCTTTTCAGCAGCTGTCCTGTACTGCTCCTAGCTAAACCTCGAGTTTCTCCCTAACGTTTGATTTACTAACATAGTGAATGAGGGCCGTAGATGTACGGTAAAGGGTCACCTGTGGTGCATCTAACAACCAGCCCTCCTGCTTTTCACAACCTCAAGGCAGTTTTGCTCAGTGGCCTTATGGTTAGAGTGTCCACCCTGAGATCAGGAGGTCGTGAGTCATACCAAAGACTATAAAAATGGTACCCGATGCCTCCCTGCTTGGCACTCAGCATTCAGGGTTGGATTTGGGGGTAAGACCCTGCGACATACGAGGGTCGAGTCAAAAGAACTCATAATGGAATGCAGGGAAACGTTTTACATACTGAACAGTACAGTAGTACAATAGCTGCTTAGAGTAAGTATGCGACAACATCTGGATGGTTCATAAGTACCAAGTACCAAGTGAACACGCATGCTGATTCTGTTTGGGAGCTATCGCCACTATAGATACTCTAGTTTCGTGACTGTGAAGCATAAAGCCATGAGTCAAGCAGCAAACTAACACCAGCTCTTTTTACTCCGACACGTGCATCATCAGTTCACACCGGGGACTGATTCGAAACGCAATAAAGACAAAAGAGAAAGGAGCCAACATTTAAGTAGTCCTGGTTATTGTCTTTGGATCAGATTGTGGACACGGCTGTAATCATTCAGGTGAGAAAAATGAGTGCTGTAGCAGATGGTGCATCTGTGATAAAGTGGTGCTGGCGGGCTATTGATCCTCTTTTATAAAACGATATACAAAGGTCAGGGGAAGTCTATCCATTTACCCTTAGTATGCTTTAACTGCCTGGATAGATTGGCAGACACAGAGGCCATTGTGTGAAAGCCATTTGACACAACTGGGCTGTACCATGTTGTTTTGTGGCCACTAAATTCTCCTTTCCCTCAGATTCATAGCCTCTTTTTATGCCCCCCCCCCTCCCCCATTTTCTTTGTACTTATCTGATCTGACATGCATTATTTACTGAGGCTGCTTATCTGGCCAGTACACACGCACAGACCCCTGCATGTCTCACACTGGAAACAAAAAGCCAGACTAGAATAGAAGGTAGCATCACAAGGCCCCGTTCCACTGCAGTGGCATGAACCCTGATGAAATCAAAGTACAATTAGAATGATCAAAATTTCATGAGATTGATGCATAAATCTAGTCGAACGCAGGCATTCAAAGGCTAAAAAAGCCAGACTGGATCCGATGGCATTGCTGTCAGTGAGAATTGCCAATATGGACAGAAATCCTTCATTGAGCAATCAACAAATGTCAGGGTGATTAGAATACTTCATCACAATTATTAAAAATGCAGAGCACTCGCAACAGCAAGAATCTCACTGTGGTGTGTCGAGCTAATGAGATACAAACACATTGCCGGGCTCACATTTGGTGACTTCTGAGGTTAGTGAGCTAGCCATGCAGCTAATTAAAGGATTAGCTTAGGAGGGAGTGACTGGAGAGAGATACCGTTTGGAGAGAGAAGCGGCACGCTCCGCAAGCTTACATCCAAGATTAGCATTTCTGATTTTGATCAGACACCCGTGGCTCCCGTCTCTCAAGCGTCAGAGTCTGAAGGTTACTTGGCCACATGTTTGGTTGAAGGTTCTGTTTTGTTTTGAAGAGAGCGAGCGCGATAGAAAGTCAGCGCAGTACAACTCGCTACGCCACAGTTTCATAGTGTAATTAACTCTCAGCCTCGTTTGAGAAGAAACACTGCAGAGGAGTGCTTCGGAGGCGCAGCAGTATGACAGCTTCTACCAGCTACCAACATAGACCCAGCTGCTGTCACCACAGAGGCAGTCATCTCTCTACGCCTAGTCATGTATTACCTAAATCCAACGGTAAAATGCAGAATTCCAGAAGTCATGTGTTGAATGTAAAGAAAAACTACTCAAATATAGTTTTTGGAAGCAGCTGAAATACATTATCAGTCCATTGGTTGCTTTGGTGTGGCAACATACAGGACCAAAACAGTGCTCTATGACTCATCCATGATGTATCTTAAAGTTGGATGGAAAAATAAATCATTATATGATGCTCATAGCAATGCCCTAACTAATTTCTCATTGTAATTCTTGACTTTCAAAGGATACATTTAACATTTAATTTGTCTCAGAAATAATGATACTGGAAGATTCATGCTTTGAAGTGTGCCTCCTCCTTTTCTATTTTATCCAATCATGATAATCATTATTTTATTTCATTTTTATGATTTTCTATCATGTTCACTATGTTGCACTTCTGGTTAGATGCTAAACTGTATTTTGGTACTCTGCAAGGACAATAACATTTAATCTAATCTAATCTAATCTAATCTAAGGCACTGGTGAAGTGTGCCTGCCTCAACTGTAGACAAAGTTGTGTGCCCAACCATGTAGACAGTAGGCTTACAGTATAGCAGCAGCTAGCTAAGCTAATAGGTAACGGAGGTTTGCATGAACTTCATATCGCTACTGTTCAATGTCGGCAGATTTGAACCCAGGATTTTTTTTTCTGAGTATGAATACTCTACCAGTCAATATCAGGTAGGCCACAATTTTACTGAGTAGAGTAAATTATCCATGAAATGGGATATGAGAATGAATGAATGAATGAATGAATGAATGAATTAATGAATGAAAGCTTTATTTCGAACATTTAAAAAAATAGTTATAACAACAAAAAACAAAACAAAAACAAGAAAAAACAAAACAAAACAAAAAACACTATTTACTTAACATGTCCGAAAAGGAGTAGGAAGAAGCATAAGCTTATTTAATCCTACCCCTTCTCCAATACTCAGAGATTAATAATTAATAATCTGCAGTTAACTTCAAAATGAATATAATATTTTTTTAATTAAATCAAATGTATTTACGTATTTACCAACAATAGAAAACAGATAATGTAAATAAACAAATAATCTGTGAAAACAACTGATGACTATCAAAGCCCTTCTTCCTCCTCGTACCTGGTGAAAACCATGTTTTTATACCGCTTTTTGAACTGGGTCATGCTTGGACACCGCTTTAGCTCCACACTCAATCCGTTCCACAGCTTCACTCCACATATAGAAATACAAAAACGTTTTAACGTTGTACGTACATAAATATGTTTTAAATTTAACCCCCCCCTCAAATTATAACTCCCATCTCTATCAAAAAAACATTTTTGAATATTCCCAGGGAGTAGGTTGTTATTTGCTTTATACATTATTTGTGCTGTTAGAAGGTGGACCAGATCCGTGAATTTTAATGTTTTTGATTTTAAGAATAATTAATTTGTGTGATCTCTATAACCGGAATTATGAATTAACCTTATGGCTCTTTTTTGCAATATTAATTGTTGAACTTGATATTGTTGAACAGGTAGCTAGTACTACCTAGCGACCAGCTGTAACATTAATTGGCAACATGGGCGGTCAGTCAACCACCAAAGATACACGCCTAGTCTCTCCAGAAGCAGTCTGAGCAGAGGAACATCTATAAATGAATTTAAAGCTGATTTAATATACTTAACTTTGAAAGTGAACTTCAAAACAGAAATAAAAGATGTATTAAAAAAAGTTTCTGCTATATTGTTATACTCTGTCATAACAAAAGCATAAATAAAATCTCAGTCTTTAAAGTCAACTTTAAAATAGAAAGAGATACAAGAACCAAAAAAATACAAATGAAATAAAAAACAAGAGCAATTAAAAATCCTATTGATCTGTTGGGTTCTGCCTAACTGCACGTGCACCCAGTGTCCCTGACAAGTCATTAACTATTCAATTGGTCTTCTCTTCCCCCGATGGGATTGGCAGGTCTCACGTCACGGCTGACAGAAGTAGACACCCTCTATTACCTTATCAAACCATTATTCACCCTCCATTAAAAGATAGAACTTTTAACTGACCTCCCACGAGGGCCTCTGCTGAAATGACAGCCATCCATGGCCAGACATGACAACCTTGTGTTGAAGGGCAGAGCTGTCAGTGGTTGAGCAAGCGCCCTGTTTCTCTGAGATAATAGCCCTCCATGCTTTTCACAGGGGAGTGGACAGCGGTACATGGAGCAGGGATCATGCATCACTCTCCCATCGGAGACATGCTTCCTGGCATGGGGGTCAAGTGACCATGTGACCATGGGGCCACCTCCATATCTTAAAAACTGTTTAGAGGTGCACAGGAATTGTTGTTTAATTGGAACGGCAAACAGCTCAGAAATAACTTAACATACTGTAACAATGAAAGCTTGACTACGTGTGCCAGCATGAATTCATTAGCGAGGATATGAACAAAAGGACACCGCAGTTCAACCAGAAAATGTTCTCAACTTACCCACATCTTCACTGATTTGCTGATTAAAATAGTATGTATTGTTGCCAGGAGATAGTGACAAGGTTATTCAACCAAAAATGTCATTAAGACTCTGTTTGCCAGTGAGAATCTATGCCAACATTAAAATAAAACAGACAGGCTATATTTCCGAAATATGCACAATTTCTCCTTAGAGATTCTCATGGAATATACCCCCCCCCCCCCCACACACACACACACACACTGAAAAAAAAAAAAAAAAGACACATTATGTATTATTATCATTATAGCTTGTGACAATCAAAACTGTAAAAAGTTTAAAAATAAGCCTATTTCATTGATTGAGACACAGGGGTAGTGGTGGCCTAGTGAATAGTGAGTTGGACTGGACTGAATAAAATAGTACAGAGGTCTGGAAAGTACAATGACGCTCTGCTGAGAATCCACAGACTACATGTGTGATAGTTGACAGTTTGATGACAGTTTGCCTTCGAACACCAGCAGAGGTGGTCACAGTGGTAGTGGCCACCTGAGAGAGTTCAGATCTGAAATAACGCGCTAGTAAAATAGCTCACTACACGTGTCAAGTGATATTCAGACTTCAGGGCATACAGCTAAACTGTCAAACTTTAAAACAACGACACAAGACTCTTGAAATAAACCTCTGAATAATAATGTTGGCCATGAGTGGGCAGGTGTGCAAAGAGGGAACATTTCAGTTACATGGTTCACCGTTTCCAATTGGTCAGTGCAACTTTGAAACAAACACAAAAGCACTTAAGCAGGTACGCAGGTCCTCAACCTCAGGACCCAGTCCTACTCTATCTCCGAGTGGTAATCAAGTAGAAAAATAATTAACATTCTATATCAGCAGAAAATAAACAACACAAAAGATTCCCGAAAAATGCTCACCGAATTCAATTGAATATCAAACATAATCTCTAGTTTCCATATTTCCTTTTTAACCCCAAGCTTCCTAGCGTTGCTGAGCTGCCTTTCCTGTCTACCCATATCCGTCTTATGATGTCCCCACGGGAGCTGGGATTAGCTACTGTGTTGGTGTCCCACTGCAGAAGGCATCTACACACAGTTATGTCGAACTTCCCTTTTCCTTCAATATCAAAATGTGTTCACATGGGATGGGGAAGTTATCCAGACACTCTAGGAGCACCTCCACAGCTTGTGCTAAATACGTACATATTTTTGACATGACACAAGGGACTTGTTCTACTGGTACCTCCAGACACCAGCAACACTGTTGAATGTCACGTATGAAATGTTAAGATGGATATTAGACGCCGATTTGTCGAGCTCCAACTATTCAAGGAATAAACAATACAAGACTTTCGTGGTGCAAAAATATAGTATTGATTCTTTTTCCTTCTTTTTTTTATTTTTATGAATGCAATACTTAACTTTTACTTTAGGTGAGAGTAGAACTTCACCTCAGCCATGAGCAGTAACGTACAGTAAGGTAAGGATTGTTGCGCAGCTCATTACGGTTAAACGTTTGTAGTGGATTTCATCTGGTTTCTTCTCTATTAATATTGAATATTGAACGGAGATTGATCATCTTAGCTTGAAGCCTTTTATTAATAAAGTTACATGAGATCAGTCTAGAGTTTGCAAAATCCAGAGCCCTCCTCCTTCTCAGATTCTTCTACATTTCCCAGAATGTAGAGATACAGACTTCAATTCTCAGTATATTTGATATAAAAACACGTTCAAACAATAACAAAATATACTTCATTGTGCATGGCATATCATCGACTTGTGCATTTGACCTCTAGACATTTTTTTCATTCAGGCAACCCACACAAAGGAATTATAGGATATACCGTATATACTTGCATTAAAGCATTAGAGTAAAGCAACACATCTGACCTCAAAATGTAGTCTACAGCCAACTTTAGGCCTATAGGGCCTGATCCAAAGCATATCAAACGTATAGAATGCTTTACTTTCAGCCACAATGTGTACAGTGATATCATAATTTGAAGTAAGTTATCGTCCCACAGAAAACATTTGAAATAGCCAAATAATCCTTCTTAATATCTTCCGTCACTAGCCACGATTGACAAGATGTCGATCTGGTCTCGTGATGTTTGCTCACACCACCGTTCTATCAAACCTGGATTAACATGTTATTGTAATGATGTCAACAGGTATGGAAATACGATGGATTTAGTTGAAGACATGACATACTGACCATGTATGTCAAACAGGCAGGCTCTGTGGGTATTTAAAAAGAAAAATAAGAGCTTAAAACAGAACTTTACTGGAAGGCTTTTAACTAACCCATTTGTAGATTGTGCAAGAAAGAAAGAAAGAAAGAAAGAAAGTAAGAAAGAAAGAAAGAAAGAAAGAAAGAAAGAAAGAAAAGCATAGTTCACCTGACCTCCACTGAGCCTGGTTCCTCTCAAGGTTTCTTCCTACAAGGGAGTTTGTCCTTGCCACTATGCCCAGGAATTTTTTCTTTCGAGTCAGTACAATTGTTTTAATTGGTTCCTCTCGGCAGGAGTTGTTACTTGGCAGTGGCACCTTAGGCTTGCTGTGACATTATCACTATTTTAATACATTTTATGTATTAAAGGTGTTGTTGTGGTCTTAATTGATTCTTAGTAGATTGAGTAGAACTTATAAAGCACAAAGAGCTTAAATCAATTGGCTCAAACGAGGCCTTTTATTAAGCAAAGTTACATGAGCTCAGAGGGAAAATAGAGAGTCAAAAAGCCGCCTCCTGTGAGAGGGACACACATGTATAGAAGACTGCCTTATGAGGTCACTACTCTTGCTTAACCAATCATATGAATCTGCGCCACAAGTTATTGGCACATCTCTTACAGGAAGGGAAGGCCTTCGTGCTTGATTTCCCAGAGACAGACGTAGATGTAGAGAAACAGACTTCCATTCTCAACATATTTGATATAAAACTACAACAGTGCTATACTAATCAAGTTTATTACTATTATTATTATTATTATAATAATAATAATTATTATTATTATTATACTGCATAACTAAAAGTGTATTTCCACCAAATGGATGTAGAAAAAAAATATAATTAACCTGTCGTAGAATATAGGCTTACACAAACCTGGAGACTGGCAAACTCACAAGTCATTAGAGAGAAACGATGCTGTTAACTTTGGTGTACTCAACGATGTGTAGGCTAATGTACAGTCAATATGCCTATGCCTACAATTCGAGATGCAAGTTTGCAAATTATAAGTCTAGTATTATAGCCAGATCATAGATCAATAGGCTATTTTGCTGAGTTTGACCCATCTTTCCTGAATCTTTTTTGGGACCCCGTCCACCAATATGATTTGTACAATTACAAGCACAACAGATTCATAATTTCTATCTCATATCATAACAGTCTCATCATTTTCAACATCAGTGTCTTTATTGTCATAATGAGCTATTTATCATGCATCATAGTCATCATTCAAATCAATTCATCATTATTAATATATGGGCTCCTATTTTGTCATCTTCCATTCATGATTGTGTGGTATAGCTACATGTTACAACTACTATTGAGAATATACAAAATAATACTACATGTACTGGCCTATACTGCACTCAGAATGTGATTTTATGCACGTCAGTGTTACTGATGAATTGTTGTGGCACTCCTGGATGCAACAAGCCAGAATGCAAGTCTAGCATGGTTCATAAGGTTTTATCGACGTACGACTACAGTATTCAGGTTTTCCTGACACTGCTTTTAGCAGTGGCTTTACAGTGCATTTGAAAAGGCCAAACAGTATTTCTCAAACGTGTTGCCAAGCACTGATAGCTAGTCCTTGATAGTCAGTGTTAGTCATAGAATGGCGTCTTCAAGGACTCTGTGGTGAATAGGAACAGCCTGAGGTGATGGAGGCAGTGGAGGGAGTGAAGAGGCCTCACCGCTACACAACACAACACCTCTGGAAGAATGACCTTGTAGGATTGGCTAACTGTAACTGTGTTTGCTAACTGCGTGTGGCGACTGAACAGAGAAACACATCAAATGTATTCCTATTTGGACAGGCTTCTGTGCCGGAAGCTGTGAGATACTCAAACGAAAACAAGAGGAAAAACCATTCGGGGGGGGGGGGTTTGTGACATTTCCAAAATGTATTATGCACAAAAAAACATTAAGGATTCTGTGTATAGTTACTGCTGGAAACACACTCCCTCTGTCTCCACAGTGTTCAATAAAGCACTTACTGTGAATCAACATATATATTTGTCACCGGGGGATAATGCGTTAGAGATAATGTGTGGTCCACGAGTTGTTATCTTGGTATTCACACTGCCCTTCTGTCTGAATGAGTTCAATTCCAGTTCATTGCAGCGGTGATGAGATCTCAGTCACCCTCAGCGTCATCTTTTATTGGAACTCCAAGGCCAATTAACTGCTTTGCACCTTGGGTAATTGTACATTCATTGAGAAAGTGACGTGTACGGCAAGCCTAGAGGGCCAGTCGTGCCGGGATAGGGCAGAGCGGTTCCATTGACAAGGGGACTGGGATTGCTTTGCACTCACTTTGCACCCCCCCCCCAAAAAGAAATCAGAGATGGTCTCAGATCTGTTCACTTTAGAGGAGTTCGCCTGGAGCGTTCACATACAGTATGAACATGTTGGCCTGGAGCGTTCACATACAGTATGAACATGTTGGCCTGGAGCGTTCACATACAGTATGAACATGTTGGCCTGGAGCGTTCACATACAGTATGAACATGTTGGCCTGGAGCGTTCACATACAGTATGAACATGTTGGCCTGGAGCGTTCACATACAGTATGAACATGTTGGCCTGGAGCGTTCACATACAGTATGAACATGTTGGCCTGGAGCGTTCACATACAGTATGAACATGTTGGCCTGGAGCGTTCACATACAGTATGAACATGTTGGCCTGGAGCGTTCACATACAGTATGAACATGTTGGCCTGGAATATTCACATAATTGGCTCAATGGGACCGAGTGTGAAAATACCATTTAGTGAGTGTTTCAACTGCGTTAGAAACTCTGTCACACCATACCAAACAACAACATTTGCCATCAGAACATGATATACATAGCAACACATTAGAGACACAAACATCTGCCAAGGGACTACAGTTAACGCTGGCTAAAACTGGCGTATTTGCAGAAACTTTACAGCCCCTGTAAAACTAAAGGTAATAAAGTAAAGTTAAACTACATAGACCCAATGGCTTGCATCCCCCCCCCTCCCCCTAAGTGCATTCAAGCCATAAACCTGTGCATACCATAGTGCATGGTCCAGTACGTGTGTATTCTCACACCCACTCTCCAATATCCACTACACCAGGTGCACAAGACGAGATGGGCCCACCTTTTCAGCCTCTTTTTTTTTTGTAATCAATTATTTATTACAAAACAGTACACATGAAAAACTCACAATTATAACACCAAACAAAATAAGTGTCTGTCCTGACTTTTTTTCTTTATCTTACCCCCCCCCCCCCCCACACTATAAACGGACGAGTACCTTTTCAGCCTCTTAAGGGACGGAGTGAAAATAAAGTCGTGCTCGTCCATCCTGAGAACACAGACGATCTAGTATACGTAGTGGACACAACCCTTGTGTGGACGGGGGAAAAAACAACCTTTGGATGCAGAAGACAGGATGGAAGGATGGCTGACAAATCAATGTGAAAAGAAGAGAGATCTATCACGCCCCTGCAGGAGGTCATCAGGAGACCCCCTTACCCATCAGGCCTAATTGCCGGGAGCCATTCCTCTTTTGCGGTGAGGGAAGGCTGGGGCGACTGTCCCCGCGGTCAGAGAGCTACCGTGCTGGGCCAGGATTAATGGACTGGGAGCCGAGGCTTCGTCACGGCGTAGGGTAATAAGCAAATCTCACATCCGTCAGCCGAGGGAGCCCCCCCCAGTCCCCGAGCCCCGCTGTGCTAAGCTTTTACAAAGCTCCTAGGAGTCCTTGGGCGAGGGGCGAAAAAGCATTAGCGGGTATTCGCCTCACAGTCACACTCCTCACAGCAGTCGATTGGATTTTCATGAGATGTGCCGTGCTCACATTTGAAGTCCCCCTAAATGTTTACCGTGATTTTTTTTTGTCTTTGGTTGATGGGAACATTTATTTCTGTCTGGGAGAATGGCCACGGTAATCTGGACTGAGGGCATACGAGTATCGCTCTTGTCATTGAAAAAGAGAGAGGAGGCTGTGCAGTGTGGAGAACGGGACATTGGTATTCCAACTAAACGGTATTGGTAAATAAACCTTTAAACAAATCACATTAGAGGGAGGGTTCGAGATCTTTGGCGACTACGTCTGTGGTTGGTTAAACCTCCCCACTTTGGGCTCGAAATTGAGCTATAGTCTGGAAGTGTATAACACATGATATCGATGTGCAATTTCCTGATTGAGGAATGGTAGAAACACCCATTTGAAACTCCAATAATCTTTCCAAAGCTTTGCGTCCATCCAGCGAAAATAAATACCATACTGTATCAATATTATGTTTTGTAACCTTAATCATATCTATCCATGTATGATTTGTAATCATATCTATTAACTAGTTTCAATGCTCTACATTCACCTAGTGTGTGTGTGTGTGTGTGTGTGTGTGTGTGTGTGTGTGTGTGTGTGTGTGTGTGTGTGTGTGTGAGTGTGTGTGGCGCATTGACTTATTGAGTGAAACTGACATTCAGGGACCCGTTTTTGGCTCTTGTGTGAAGATTAGTGGCTGAAATGATATCATTAATCCTGTTCAATCACTTTAACTATGACAGCATCCCCCTCATAAAACACTATTTGTGCAATACAGTTCTATAACAGAACAATGTGCTGTAGACAGTTCTAGAACAGGACAATGTTGCCTAGTAACCTGAACACAAACATCTGCAGGCTAGCTACTTTGTATTAATGGTAATTTCGGAGTGATACATAATAGTTAAAAGTCCCAGTGCTGTTATACTGTATATCAGCACTCATGGAATGCCTCTTGTCCAATCAAATTACTTGGTCGGAACTATCTGTTGTATAATGTACTGTAAACAGTTCTAAAATAGGTCAATATCCTGTAAACAGTTCTAGATGCAGGAGAATGTACATTAAACTAGCATTGTGACCTAAAATGTTATACAGTATAAGGACTACATTATAAGTGTATCTAACAGAATGGTAAAATGGTAAATGGACTGAACTTATATAGCGCCTTATTCCAAAGCGCTTAACAATGGCCTCTCATTCACCCATTCACACACACATTCACACACCAATGGCGGCAAGCTACCATGCAAGGCGCCGGCCCGCTCATTGGGAGCAGTTTTGGGGTTCAGTGTCTTGCCCAAGGACACCTCAACACGTGGCTAGCCAGGGATCAAACCGCCGAACCTCCAACCTTGCGATCATTAGACGCCGGCTCTACCTTCTGAGCCACAGCCGTCCACACACACAGGGCAGCTAGTGGGGCAGTGCACACACACACACACCTCTGTTTCCTAAAACTGTCATGTGACTACCTGGACTACACATAGGGAATCCATTGGGAATTTGTCATCGAGGTCATTACTGTGAAGTGGATTACAGACCAAGTGGGATCAACATGTTGTTGGATGGTAATTGCATGATCCAGTATATAGAGTTGAGGTTTGTTATTACACAACCGCTCAGAACAATTACAAATGAATTCCTAAAGTATGTGGTTACTAATGTCAGAGTCTCTTATAGTAGGTAAAAAAAGGAACGGCTGTTCTAGTGTTTTTTTTTACTGAGATTTGGCTAGCAATGCTATTGGGACAAGATGTCTATTCTCTACGAGACGTTATCTATGTCTTCTTGTTGTCCTTCTCTCAGACATAAATTAGCGGTGAGAGTTGAATCTTGGAGGTTGACTTCCCAGCTCTAGTGGAGACACAGATCCCCTGTGGCAAGGGGTCAAGATTGAACTGGTACTTCTGCTAGTCAGTCTAGCTGATGCTGAGAGATCGGCGACGGAGATGTGTGCTCTTCAATTCCTGTTTCTAGAAGGCAGAGCAGAGCCAAGCAGAGCAACAGAGCCCGGGGAGTGTTGTGACTTGTGTGCACCGGCTGGATTATGGGAGGTCAACAACATCCACCGTGGGCTGTAACTCCACAGCAGGTTCTGGGATCAGCGCAGAGCCGTGATTATTAGAACACCTTCTGGCCCTCACTC
This sequence comes from Nansenia antarctica, assembly GCF_963989245.1. Classification (NCBI taxonomy): domain Eukaryota; kingdom Metazoa; phylum Chordata; class Actinopteri; order Argentiniformes; family Microstomatidae; genus Nansenia; species Nansenia antarctica. The sequence continues at coordinate 27,597,969 of NC_137689.1, read as the reverse complement.
CCACTCTCATTAAGGGGCTCTACCACTAGATTACCCACAACGCAATCTCACTTCCGAGCCGAGTGTTCTCTCTCACCCTGAGTCCGTGGCGGGCGGCCGTAATCATAGTAATTGATCATAGTTGTAGGCACTTATCACCAGAACCAGTCAAAGAAAACCCACCAAGTCAATAACAACAAGGGTCAAGGAAAATGAAACACTTAGTTTCTAACCTTAGAATAAGAAGAAGAAATAAGCTGTCTGTATACAATAAGTACAGAGACAGGAACCTTGATTCAAGGATCAAGTTAAAACCCACAGTGCCACTCGAAAGGAGACTCTTTCTGACTTTTCACACGCACACACACACACACACACACACACACACACACACACACACACACACACACACACACCCCTTCTCACAATCTTATCGCTTCAAGAGGACTGCATTTAGCCATAAGCACTTCGTACATCATGGGCGACGGAGCCAATCTTTATTTAGATGGGTCATCATTCGTATTCCTGACAGCACAATAGCTGGGTGAGGAAGGCTAATTCTCCAGGTGGTTAGTGTGCACTCGGCGATAAGCTCCACTCCGCGGTGAAGAGAAAAGCGCCTATTATGTGGAATTGTCAGTTCAGAACTCCTCAGAAGAGCCTGCCCGCCCGTGACACCGGCCGCGTGTCTGCTCAGAGCGATGACATATATCACTTTCTGGGGGCCGTGGTGAAAGGTGAAAAGGTCTGTGCTCCGTGTGTCAATGTCTCAGACACCACACCTGTG
>NC_137689.1:27584703-27592203 GCF_963989245.1 Nansenia antarctica | reverse complement strand
TGTGGAAGAATCCCAGTAGATCAGCACTTTCTGAAATACTCAAATCAGCCCGTCTGGCACCAACACCCATGCCATGTTTAAAGTAACTTAAATCACCTTTCTTTCCCATTCTGATGCTTGGTTTGAACTTCAGCAGATCGTCTTGACCATGTCTACATGCCTAAATGCATTGAGATGCTGCCACATGATTGGCTGATTAGATATTTGGGTTAACGTGCAGTTGAAAAGGTGTACCTAATAAAGTGGCTGGTGAGTGTACTGTATATCCTGTGACACTGTTACATTAATGTGGTCCTTTTCTTCTCATATTTTTCTTAAATGGTGTCCTGCTTTTTACGTTCAAACTTGCAGTGGTGGAGACTCTTTCTACACCATCTTCTTTGTATGTCTCGTCCTAAATCTCAGAGGACATCAGGAAAAAAAGCTAATACTAGGTGTTGTTTTTTCAACTGGGACAGTTCTTCGCTTGGCCTCGGAAACATCAATCAAAAAGCATAAGAGATTACCTTGTGGTGGACACATGACTCAAATCATTCAAATCCAAACATTTAGCTAAACATCAGCGAATCATTTCCATGAATACACTGGACCTACAGTCATTAGAGACTCAACGTCTGCAAATAGTTTAACACTAGAACCCGGGTACAGAGACCTCTATTCGTTGTCCTTGGTGTAACAGTGTGATCATTGAATTAGATCAATACCATGCAAAACATAATGCACTGGTCAGGTTTAGTCAAGACGAAGAATAATCAGAATACTACATGTTGTACTTTATAGCCATATTGAATCCATATTGGATATAACATATTGACAGACATAATGGGTGACTGTACATTGCCTACTGTAAAAAAATAAATAAATAAAAAACTGTCGTTAAATGTGGACCGTCAATGCTCAATAAGGTGAGAAAACAGCTCTGATATGTCAAGTTCTAATAGACTGGGAGCAAAATTATGGCTTGAGTAAAACTAATGTCAGCCTAGGTTTCAACATGTCTGTTCTAGGCTGGGAGCACGCTGCATGGGCTTCTATTCAAAGATGTAATCGCTTTCAGCAATGAAATAACTGTTATTGTCTATGTTGCTGATATCGCCATTAGGGTTGCAATGGGTAAGCCATTCATAACTGCGAGGTCCATTTCGATTGACCATGATGAGAGTAAAGCTATGGCGAAGAGGGCAAATGGACCATACGTGATTATGTTAAAAACAGACATTTAGGAAAAGCCAAGGAAAGAGGGGGACATGGGCTTCACAGGGAAGGAGGGGGACATGGGCTTCACCATGGCTGAGCTGTTTCATTATATAGTGCCACACGCCTTTGGACCTTCGTTTGGGACGACTAGTGTTAAGTAGTATTTCACAAGTCTAAACAGTAGGACCCACTGTGTATGCTGTTTCATTTCAACAAATGACAAATGACAAAATAAAAATGATACAGTATAATAATAATAATAATAATAATAGAAATTGTTTTATCAATATATATCAATATATTACTGTACTCTTTGATAGTCTTTGATAGTCAGCTGGGGTGAAATCACATACCGAGTGGGGTAACCTTGGTAACAAACAATGTGCTAGAGAGGACTGGTGGCCCTTGGTGGCAGGAGTATGACCTCCTCATGTCTGTTCAGTAGCAGGACACGGATGGCGCCACAGTCAGCACACATGTCAATTATGACCAAACAAACACTCTTCTGTCAGCTGCTGCTGCTAGGACTTTGCAGTGGTGAAACTGCATCCGCTAGCAAGTTTTTGCCCATTCTTTAATTTCTACCATGTCCTCTAATCCAGCAAGGGCTGGATGGAGGTAGACATTGGAGGATGGGCTCATTGTAACATATGGAATGGAATGAGGAATGGTATCAAACACACGTGCATTACAATTACCCTATCCTCATATTATTTCTCCCTCCACCAGCAGGTAATGATGTCTCTTCTCCCTAAAAAAAATAAAAGGATCCTTATTTCCTGCTCTCAGGCTTGAAGTCCTATTACGAGTTAGACATGGAAATGGAAATATTAAGAGGTTTTCAACGAGGCATAATTGTGGGGAAATTATAGAATATTTTCTACGGAACAATCAAAATGGCAATCTAATTTTACATAATTTCATCCATGAGTCTTCTTCTTCTAAGTATATATTAGAAAAAAAGTACCAGCGAGTACACACATCAATTGAAGTCAGTGTTACAACAGCCTGTTCTGGGAGACAGCTGCAGCAATGGCAGACGTAGCGGAGAAGCTCTGACACACAGCCTGCTCCGGCAGACAGCCGAGGTGTATGAGGGATCTCTCTTTGTTGTTACTTTTACCATTAATCAGCTTCACCATCACTGGAGCTGCCAGCTCTGATGTGTCTAATCTAGGGCGAACAAAGTCAGGTCTGATTCAACACCTTTCCTTGGGTGTACATTTCCCTCTGACAGATCACCACAATCACATGGTAATTCTGCAGAATAATAAACTATTTGTGTCACTTCTTCACTACAGGGGGTTGAAGGCGGAAGGGTTCGGGATGCCACATAGAAACAATGAGATGAAATCATTCTAAGAAAGGAACTATTTCCCCCTGGAATAAAATAAAACCCAAAAATGCAATAATACAATTCACTCAGCCCATGAAGAATCCCATTTCCAGTGTGATAAGGCCCACAATGCATCATCAAGGTGTCATGTCTGTGGAGTCAGTCTTGACTTCAAGCAGAGAGCACAATCCAACCAGAAAGGCCTCCAATTGCATATTCTACCAACATCAAAGCATACATCTCCCAGAGAGCTCCACAACACAGTTTCTTAATAATAATAACCTCTGTAAGTCTACTATACACGGTATTTATAATGCATGACAATGTGTATCTTCAGAGTAGGGTTGGCCGATTATACTGTTACACCGTATGCCACAGTATTTGAAAATAGCAACAGTATTTGTCAATACCATCATAAAACCGTCATAAATATGTATAATTCTATATAATATAATAAACGCCTTAAGAGTGTTTGTCCAGCACCATTGTCTGTGTGGTTGAAGATGCTATGAAAGTGATGACAGAACTTTTTGTAAACAATGTCATTTGTCCCAAAAACAAACTGTCAAAAAAGATGTGTCACGTGACAGCTTCTCCTCCGAACGAAGAATTAGAAAGATATATGGCAAGCGCAAGTGAGTTGGTCCCTAAAAAAAAGCAACTGCTGCTAATTGGAAGCATTTCGGGTTCCGACCAAATGACAAGGGCAAATATTTGTATTTATTTTTTATCATATTTTTTTATTCAAATATAGAAGATGTCATGTACATTCAAAAAAGCATTATTTTCTGTTTTTATCCCTCCCCTCCACTCACCCCCCCTCCCGAACATGTCTGTATACATATACATATATATAGATTTGCCCACCTACATGCACTATAAATGATAAATAAATAAATAAAATATAATGTATACAAAATAAATAATAAATAATAATCATAATAATAATAATAATAAATAAAAACAATAAAATGGGGGGGAAATAATTTCAGTGAGTCACGAGGAATTCTGGTAGGTTGTATAAATGATGTAGTAGGAGATTGTTGCTTACATAAGTCATATATTCAGGCTCCTTTTAGATATGTCAGATCCTTTTAGACTCTACAGTCTGTGAGAGAGTGTATGAGCTACAGTATGTTCAGGTAAGTTAGTGTCAGTTTTACATGGAAACATCATGGCTTCAGTGGCAAAGGCAGACAACAAATTGCTTGTTTACAAAAGTCTCAGTTTGTAGGAAGTGTTGTCAGGTTTTCAAAATATGTAATGAACGGTTGCCAGTGCAAGTAGAACCTCTAAACTTAATCTTTTTTATAATTTCTGAAAATGCATTATGTCTGTAAGTCACATGGCTATTGAAGGAGGAGTTGGAGATTTCCATCCAAGTAAAATGTTACACCTTGCTAGCAGTGTAGTAAATGCTACTATATTAGAATTATTGGTAGTTAGGAGATTTACATTTTGTAAATGGCTGTCTGGGGTGAGGGTTCGAGATGATGATTTCGAGGGTTCGAGATGAACTGAAAAAACTTCTGTTAGTATCTTAAAGATTGTAGTCCAGAAAGTTACCAGTCTAGGGCATGACCAAAACATATGGGTAAGATTGGCTGGGGATAAAGCACATCATTCACACGTGTCCTCCACATCAGGATATATTGAGTTTTGATTTGCAAAAGTGAAGTGGAAGACTTTGAATTGAATAAGGCCTAATCTGGCACAAGAGGCTGAGGTGTTAATGTCTATAGCCCCATCCCAGCACACAGTGAATTTTTCATTGAGTTCAGTTTCCCATTTGTTCCTATTTTGGATTAGAGAGTGTGTGTCAAGACAAGTGAGAGAGTGGTATACATTCAAGATAAGGCCTTTTTGACCTGGTGTGAACGCTAAGATTTTCCCAGGGTTAATTGTGTGGCTATATTGAGTTTTGATTTGCAAAAGTGAAGTGGAAGACTTTGAATTGAATAAGGCCTAATCTGGCACAAGAGGCTGAGGTGTTAATGTCTATAGCCCCATCCCAGCACACAGTGAATTTTTCATTGAGTTCAGTTTCCCATTTGTTCCTATTTTGGATTAGAGAGTGTGTGTCAAGACAAGTGAGAGAGTGGTATACATTCAAGATAAGGCCTTTTTGACCTGGTGTGAACGCTAAGATTTTCCCAGGGTTAATTGTGTGGCACTTTGCGTTTTGTGCTTTGAGTTGCATTTCATGTACGAAAGGCTCTATATAAATAAAGCTTTACTTACTTACTTACTTACTTACTTACACTTCAGGGTAATAGTCCAGGCAATCTAGCCCATTTTAGACCCAAAAGTCAGACTAATTAAAAGAGAATTTTTTTCAACAGATATCATTTCTATGAGGTGTCTAGAACAACATAGTTGTCCTAATAAATCCTAGATGCGGAAATATGTTTAATTCTCATCAATTCAAGATGTGTGCCAATACCTCAAGAAAACTAAACACCCTAATGGGCTTTTTTTTTTGTCCTATCACAATGAAACTTTCCAGAATGCAAGTATACATCTAGCCTAACATTTTTTGTATTGCATGTTTTTGCCCAGAACCAAAATGACCTCACAGGGCTTAGCCTAACTGATTGCCTACTGAACCAGATAAACGAATTTTCACCATTAAATCACCATTTTGCATCACGCTTTTTGGTAGACACACTCCATGAGCATGGTTTCTCCTGCTCGTATGCAGAGGTGATGAAATATGAACGAGTGCAGCAGTGGCACAAGGGACTGAGATCCCTGGATTCACAGAAGAGCACAATATTCAATATGTTGAAGACAACGTCGACCACAATGTAGCAACCATCGATGGTACAGGGACATTCCATGGAATGGGTATAATAGCTTGTGTTACACCAGGAACGCAACAAAACAATCTTGTTCCCAAGATCCAAGTGACTGCTGCAGATATTGCTGCAATCGGTCGCATAAACATTGAGTACTTCAAAATTCCTCCTATGCGTGAACCTATTGTGTATCAGCCATTGGTTCTGTTGACAGCAGATAAAAAACATCACAGCTGGATGTGTTGTGGAAGACATCCTTACTCCTTCACTCTCAAAGGCCATCATGGTCCGGTATGATGCAGCTGCTGCATCAAGGTGAACACCCTGGGAGATCATCAGTGACATTCCTTCCAATGATTGATCTTGATCCCAGTGATGAATCCTGCATATACTCGACGTTGAAGTTTGTGGCAACTCAAGCTCAGCAGTACGATGTGACCCCTGTCCTGACGTTCGACCAACCCCTTTACTGGAAAGCCTTGACCATTATCCAGTCTCAGCCAAGCAACAATGAACTCGTTCCACATGCAAATTAGATTCTTGGGTAGCATTGGACACTTAATGGCAGGGTCTGGACTGGAGGAGCTACTAGAGGTGGTGTATGCTGGCAATACAGTTTGCCACATGATGACTGGCAAGGCAGTCTCCAGGGCAGTTCGTGGTCATATGCTTGTTGATGCAGCACTGAACACTATGTTGCTGGCTGATGCGTACAATGTGCCAGTCCCAACAAAAGACACAGTCGAGGAAACTCGGATCGAGATGGCGCCTGCCACCGATACTGAGCCAACAGAAGACACAGTCGAGGAACCTCGGATCGAGATGGCACCTGCCACCGATACTGAGCCAACAAAAGACACAGTCGAGGAACCTCGGATCGAGATGGCACCTGCCACCGATACTCAGCCAGTTGATGAGGAAGTACTCAATACTTTACCAGAAACAGATGTGACAGACTTGACCATAGCCAGTGAACTATATGACAAAGTCATGTCCTCTTCTTTGCCGATAGGAGAACGGTGTTCTGAAGAGGTTTTGGAGAGAATCCAGAGTACTCTTGCCAGGAAGATGGAAACCATGAATACGAGGACAGCACAGCTTTGGCAGCAATACATGAATATGATTGATATTCTGCGAAACTTCATCAGAGCTGAGAGGACTGGCAACTGGAGATTACATCTTCAATGTGTTCACGATATGTTACCATACTTTGCAGCTTCTGGACACCGACTATATGCAAAGTCAGCCTACGTGTACCTGCAAATGATGACAGCACTACCTGAAACACACCCAGATGTCCACAAGAAATTTGAGGAGGGATTCCACATAGTGAGGCGAAGCAACTGGTATTGGGCTGGACTGTCCACTGATCTCATTATTGAGCAAGTGCTCATGAGAAATGTAAAAACACATGGAGGCCTAACGAGAGGAAAAGGATTCACAGAGACACAACGCTTAGTGTGGGTCCTTTCAATGCCAGCGTGTGCAAACATCAACAATGCTATGCAGTCATTCACAGGTGTCTCATATCAGACCAGCGACCAACATAAAGACCTGTCCAAGGCCAGGCAGACAAGAGATGTCGGTGACACGCTTGCCCTTCTCACCTATCTGAAAGAGAGAGATACTTTCACTGAGAACCATTCCCTGCACAACATTGCTAATGGCATGACAGCCGAGCAGGGAGTGAATGTTGAGAAGTCAAGGGAGATAGGGTGCAAGATTTTGGAATCTATGGTAGGGAAATCAGTGGAAGAATTCAGGAACAGGAAAGCTGACCAAGCAGTGACTCTTGCATCTAGATCAACTGTCAAGATCAGAGGAGAGACAGTAGTTGTGGATCCACAGCTGTTATTCTAGCGTCTCGTAGCAGTGAGAGACCGTTGTGAAGATTTGCCATCACTGTTCAAGTATGAACTTTGCAGTCATCCGACTGCTTTGTTTGAATCGTCACACCTACCCCTCCAGGCAAACAAGGCAGTCCTTGCCGATGTCCTCTGGAAGTCCATTGATCAGCAGCAAAGACAACCCAGTGGTGATGTCCAGCATGTCCTTGATGGGGGTGCTTTACTACATCGTCTACCATGGCCAAAAGGGTCGACTTATGACAGTGTGTGTGAAATGTATGTCAGATATGTCATACAGAAATATGGTATGGCTACTGTCATA
>NC_137689.1:27427203-27579703 GCF_963989245.1 Nansenia antarctica | reverse complement strand
GCCTCCGGGTGCAAAAAATGATAAACAGTATAAACAAAACATAGAGCTAGCCAGCCCGGGTGGCTTATGATCAGGATCATATATACAAGGGGAAAGGAGCCATTCGCTAGAGATTCATTATACATGTCGAGTAGAAGAGGGGAAAGCTTGGCATTGAAGGTCTTGTAAAATTCTGCGGGGTAGCCATCAGGGCCAGGGGTTTTGTTATTTTGCATTGGTTTATTCGATTTAGTAAGCTCATCTATGTCGAGAGATTTGTCCATATTCTCTGCGTCAGCCAGATTAACATTAGGGATGTCGAGGTTTGATAGAAAGGTTATCATATTATACATGTCAGTTGGAAATTCCGAGTTATAGAGGGAGGAATAGAAAGTGACAAACGTTTCATTGATACTAGAGGGAGTAGATTGTAGAGTGCCTGAGCTGTCTTTAACTTGTGGAATAAGCCGAGCAGCTGCTTGTCGTCTTAACTGATGGGCTAATAGACGGCTAGATTTGTCCCCGTATTCATAGTATGAGCCCTTTGATCTAAGCAAGAGTTTTTCAGCTGTGGATGTAGTCAGTATGTTGGCTTGTGATTGAAGATCAAGTCGTTTCTTACATAGTTCTGGATCAGGATTAGAAGCAAGATTTTGGTCTATGTCAGAAATGTCCTTACATACTGTATGTTATCAAATTTAAATTGATTGTCTTCGTTGTATGAAATTGAGTATGAGATTATTTGGCCTCTGAGAAAAGCTTTCAAGGTTTCCCATAAAAGGGAAGCATAAGTCCCTCTGTTTTATTTGAACTGATGAATGAGTCTATTGAGTCTGAGATATATTTACAAAATGTCTTATCTGCCAGAAGCAGGGAATTGAATCTCCAAAGAGGCCGTTCTTTCTGACTGATAGAAAAAAAAAGTATGTCGAGGAGCACCGTTGCGTGGTCCGAGATGACTATAGCCGTATAATCACACGACTCAACAGCTGATAGGTCGATGAAAAAATAGTCTATGCAGGAGAAAGTGTTATGAGGGTTTGAGAAGAAGGAGAATTTATTGGCGTAGGTTTTTTTTATCTCTCCAAGGATCAACACAGCCATTTTCATAGCGGACTGTTGTTGAGTCCTAGGGCTTGATCTATCTAACAGAGGATTCAGATCGCCTCCTAAAATAAGATAGTGAGTGTTAAAATGCAAGAGGGACGATAGCAGGTTGTCGGCAAAGCTTGCATCATCCCAGTTGGGAGCGTATATATTTACTAAGAGTACCGGTGTTTGGCAAAGGGTACCCACCACAACAGCATATCTGCCTTTGTGTCTACCTTGTTGATGGCTGAAGTGGTGAGTAGGATTTTGAATTGGATCCTGTATTTGACCGGTAGCCAACCGGGAACCGGGAGTGTAGGTTTTGGAGGACAGGGGTGATGTGGTCACAGCGGCGAGTGGAGGTGAGCAGACGGGCAGCAGAGTTCTGGACGTATTGGAATTTGTTTAGGATGTTATTAGGCAAACCGTAGAGGATGCTGTTGCAGTAGTCGAGTCGGGAAGTTATGAAGGCGTGGATGAGTGTTTCAGCAGGGGAAAAAATGTGTGTGTATAAATGTATGGATGCGCATGCGTGAATGTATGTTTGTATTGCATATAGCAATATATATCTATACAGTACTATATGCTCTGATAATTTGGTTAATTTCGGTTTAACGGTATCAAAAACTCAATTACCGCCCAACCCTACTTCAGAGGTCATTAAATCACCATGATAATGGTTGAAGGCAACATTTTTTTATAAAGCGGGGAGCTAATATTTAATGATCAACAGCAAATAACCAAGGACACATCATAAGACAAAGTATATACATACTTTGCTCTATGCTATATTAATATTATTTTATTATATTCTTATATTGCTCTTTATATGCTCTTATGATTAACTATGGTTTTCTGCAATTCTTCATACTGTATATCCGACAGTTTGATTCAAACTTCCCCTTTGATATTCCTTTATGAAACTGTTTCATGCTTGTCTTCTTTATTTAGACTGATATGGCTCCTAGGTTTCCATAACATGAGTCAGAGTCGTTAGGAGGATATTTGATATGTCCGTCCTCCGAGGATTTGTGTGTCTCTGAGTCCCCTCTCACCTCAGCTCAGAGCAGGCATGAGGAGAGGAGGACGGCTCTGATGTCGACACTTTGAATTAAACTGATGAAATTAATTCAAAGATGTGAATCCATCACACAATATCAGGCCTGGCATATGGGTCCCTTAAAATATTAATAATTAATAGAATCATTTTATTGAACCACTGTAGAGCTCGGGTTATCATTTTCTCATTTTCAGTCCTGCCAATTTCCTGGTATGAAATGGAAGGGGGAGAAAACAAATTGAACAAATAATACCTTTTTGGTATGAATTTTAGATTAAGGCTTGTCACCTGTTATACTTATATTAAATTACATGATGGAAAGTTTGGAATATAACTTTTTTATCACCCCAGCTTGAATACACATTTTTATGGAGCATAATTCATATGAATTAGATATCTCTGACAGTGCAGTGGGATGAAACCCAAACGTGTGAAGATTCTTTATTATCCTTTAGAAAGACATAGGCCATAAGACATTGTTTTGCTTCTCTACAAGATTCTGTCATAGGCTGCCAGGAGTCTGATCCAGGTGTAAAGAATAAGGCTGTTAAAGTCACATTTGAAACATGCAAAGAGTGCCGACACTGGGGGGGCGGAGGGAATATAATCAGCCCACGGGTACTTATGGCTGTTTTTTTTGCAGCCTCTGAGGCACAGACAGAAAAATGCGGTCCTGATCGGTGCCTTATATTTCTATTGAACTGCCCAGGGACATGTTGTATTACCAGATCAGCTAAAGACCCTCTGAGGTGACTGATGAAATGGTCGATAATTCACCAGAGGCCAGGCTTCAGGAGCTAAAAGCCAAATGCATTTACAGAAGATGTCCAGGGCCCTGCTGTACATGGCCTAATCTCAAACCCAACCCCTCAGGACCACTCCTGGAGTATTGCCAGTTTGTTATGTGACATTACACCAAGAGGGGAAAACAAACTTTGTTGATGGTGGTTCTTTATATTGGCTTAAAACTCCTAACTAATCATTTTGGACACAAATGACAAATGACAATATCCAAACAAGGGAGCAAGAGGGTGCTGCAGTTCTAACCAAGAAAATGTGATGATGTTATCATTATTTAGAAAATCGTATGAAGCGCAAAATCATCGCAAACTTTCATCGCAAGACACATCCAGGCTTCATTAGTCTACTGTGGGCACAGCTGATCTCGGCAATGCTAAAGTACTGTCTATCAATCACACCTAGTTACATAACCTACACAGTTCAAGAGATACCTGTACACTGTACACACGGTTTGGAATACAGCCACGTTTGTGAAATATAATAATATATATATATATACGGTATATAATATAACAGGAGAGATTTACCAACATATTTTCAAGTTTTTCAACCTCGCAAACATCTATAGATCTAATTCCATACATCATTCATGAATGCTACCTGATGCTGGCCGCTCGGCACCGCCATCTCTACGAGGACTTAGCGGTCGCTCAGCTCGGTCAAGGCTTTTCTCTGTCTTGGCACCCTGGGGGTGGAATGAGCTTTCCACCACTGTCAGGGCGGCAGAGTCACTGCCTATCTTCCTCTGTATACTAAAGACCCTTCTCTTCAGATAACACCTGTGCTCCTTGTCCTCAGATCTCTTCACTTTTAACACAATTAACTCTTGCACTTCCCAACTGCACTTCACTTCTTCTAGTGTTAGTACTGCTTTTACTAGCAGACTTAGACAAATGTACTTATTGTAATTCACTCTGGAAAAAAGTGTCTGCTAAATGACAAAATGTAACAATGTAAATCTACTCTTGCGCTGGTAGTCATCCTTGTCCACAGATCTAGGATTAGGATTATTAAAGGTCCATTATGTAGATTTGAGCTTTAAAATACTGCTAAATGGCCATGATAAATGACATTTACATTTTTGGCATTTAGCAGACGCCTTTATCCAAAGCGACTTACAGCAAATACATTTGACTAAGTAGGTGAATCATCTATCCAGCAGTCATAGCAGGAAAAAGTAATCTATGCTCGGGCTAGGGGCCATTGGCAGTCGTCGTGCTAGAAGAAGGAAGATCTTTTTTCTGTTTCCTTTCGTTTCCTTTCATTCATTCTGACAATTTTGTATAACATTATGTATACATAAATCAGTAGTCATCATGGACTGAGATCACATGATTAAGGACATTCAGTGAAGAGCGCTGTTTTGGTCTTGCCTGCCTTTATGTACCTATTTTATATTTTGTTTGCAAGGACATGCACACATTTGCTGCTATTAGAAGACATATAGCAGCATATTTACGTTTTCAAATGTGCGGCCAAAGAGGGCAGCAAAACGCTGAACGACATGCTTCACTTAGACAGGAATACTTGACCCAGAATCAATGTAAGAGGCAACGGCTACGACCTACTATGTAATTTTCCCCCTGAAGCTATCGAACCACACACTTCAAAACATTCAGTGAACATGAATAAACATAAATAGAATACGAAAAAAATATTGATTCATGATGAATAATAAATAGCTACATAAATACACTCATACAGAACATAGTGTACGCCTGTGACACGTGCACCTCTACAGCATGGGCTACATAAAATATTGTTGGAAAATCCATCTTTTCCAATCTATAAGTGGGGTGAGTTATTCCTACAGTTGTGCTACTCAGAGCCGAGGTCCAGAGTCGGGCAAACGCATTCATGAATAATCTGTCAGAAAGTCTCACTTTACAAACAAGGACGTATTGATCTGAAGGGGACCGTGTCTTCTCACCCACTAGGAACAGCGTTTTTGGTGCATCTCTGAATTTGATTAAAAACCTCTTTATTGAGAAGAAGTGGCGCAGGAGGTAGAGCCGCCATCTAATGATCGCAAGGTCAGCAGATTGGCGGTTCGAGCCCCGACTGGCCACATGTCGAAGTGTCCTTGAGCAAGACACTGAACCCCAAATTGCTCCCAGTGAGCAGGCCGGCGCCTTGCATGGTAGCTTGCCGCCATTGGTGTGTGAATGTGTGTGTGTGAATGGGTGAATGAGAGGCCGTTGTAAAGCGCTTTGGATAAAGGCGCTATATAAGTGCAGTCCATTATTGCAGGGCTCCCTTGTAAAAGAGACCTTGGCCTTAATAGGACTAATGCTAAAATAAAGGTTACCGGTAAATAAAAAGCAACTGAACGGGAACCTAAACACATGAAACACTAGACTAGTACTGCTAGTGCTAGGCCCTGCCTGATGAAGGGAGGGGGGAGATGAACACCTGGAATCATGAACAGTTGTAGATTAATACAGAGAAAAAATTACTTCATATTGACTTACTGTACATAATTGTATCACACTCTCCAAATGTCCTACATGATATATACGTCATAAGATAGAGAGTCTGTGTTGTACTATGTTGTGATTTCAAACACTGCTAACCACGTGCCCCAAGCTACTGTATAACCTCAACACAAGGAGAAACTCTCTTCTGTCAACAAGAGGAGGACCAACTCAGTCAACCAATGTAGCCTCATCAATCAATGGTTGGCATTTGAAGTGTGTGTGTGTGTGTGTGTGTGTGTGTGTGTGTGTGTGTGTGTGTTTGTGAAGGAGAACAGAAACCTTACAGTACTTGTGTAGCAATTAACCATAGGGTGCTGTATGACATAATATGTAACATAACATATGACCCTATTGTACAGCAATTAATCAAACAGGTTCCAAACCCTGCAAGTAGTGTGTGTGTGTGTGTGTGTGTGTGTGTGAGAGAGAGAGAGAGAGAGTGTGCGTGTGTGTGTGTGTGTGAGTGTGAGAGAGTGTGCGTGTGTGTATGTGTGTGTGTGTGTGTGTGTGTGCGCGCGTGTGAGTGTGAGTGTGTGTGTGTGTGTGTGCGTGTGCGTGTGTGTGTGTGTGTGTGTGTGTGTGTACAGCAATTAGCCAAACAGGTTCCAAACCCTGCAAGCCCTGGGTAGAACACCCTTTGGACTTACAGCACAAAGAGCCATTACAGACATGGGGCACATTTTATAAAAAAAAATGTCAATCTCTAGGCCTGTTTTTATGTGACATGCACTTATAACATGACAGCTTTACAATCTGAACATACAGTACAGGCCATGTTTCATCATTATTTAGTACTTTTGTGCACAATGACAAATACCTTAACGCCATAATGATTTACTCAATCCCAAAGCAAGGAGACAAGAAGCATGTCCCATTGATTCACATGAAATGACATTCATCCTCGCTTGTCATGCTTAGTCCACAGTGCATTGCATTCATTTCGACTCTCTTCCTGGGTACACATAGTCGGTAATCCTATGGAACAATAGCGGTTGTTTACCCAACATATAAACTGGGAAATACCAGGAGAGGAGAGAGTTCTGAGACAGCACGTAGCCCAAATCGGACATTAAGCAACTGGGTACTAGTTAGAATGGCGGAATAACGGTCAGTTCAGAGGAAACCGATAAATACTTCATTACGAGACAAGCGATCATATTTATTCTCATACACGGGGAAGCTCAGGATAGTATAATTGCGTCGAGCTGGGACTTTAACTGAGAGAGAGAGGTAAACTGAGCCTGAACCTCCCTCTGCGTGGCTGCTCATTAAAATTGCAGATCACATCCTCATCAGCGCCATGCCAGTTCAAAACAACAGCCAGCCTCTTCCTTGCCATTGGTCCGTCTGTCTTAGCAGATCAGCAGGAGACAGGGACGTTTATAGAGATACAAGTCCTTCCATACTCTCACGTCAAACACCACTTTTTCCCCGTCTCACAGTAATATTCCCCCCCCCCCCCAGAGCAATAATCCTTCGGACGGAGAGTAAATAAAGAAATGGTGAGGAACATCTCGGCGTCGACAAAGATAATAGGGCAGTAATAAGGTGACGACGATGATATGGTTGTCTATATGAAGACCTCATTCTGAGAGTGATGTGGTACTTTGAAGAATGTTACCGGGTTGATTGGACCTGGCCACTGAGATGGAGGACGGCCATTCAAACGGCCATTCGTTTGCAGACACAAATACTTCACATCTAGCCTACAACTATTTCCCCCAGATTGTGGACCAGCCACTGGTCAGACTGTTGACCGACGGCCACTTGGTGTTTTAATTCAGGCTGGTTCTGGTTCACCATTAGATTTTTTATGTTTTTATTTATCATTTTGTGAGCTTAGAATTATAAGGTTCTCTCTCCGTTTAGGGTAGTTCAGAGATATTGAGCGTCAACGTTTTTACATTCCATTATGTTTTGTGAGATGGAACCTTTGTATTTTATGAATTAGCCTACTAACTCAAAAATGTCAACATTTTAAAAATAACACCACACAGGCATTAATAAACACCTGATGGATCAGATTATGTAAAAAAATCAATTTTGACAAAAATGGAGATAGAACCTTATAATTCTAACATCACGATTTGCTCTTGCTGAATACAGTCGGTGTATTACCTTGCTTTTCTTTCCACTACAATAATAATAATAATAATAATAATAATAACAATAATAATAATAATAATATATATATATATAAGGTTTTATATAGCGCCTTTCTCAAACCCAAGGACGCTTTACAGATTTTACAGACAGAAAGTCAGACAGACGGAACAGAAAAAGAACAAACAAAGAAAACAAAGACAGCGACGACAGTGACAGAACTAGACTAGGGGCCAAAGGCCTTGGTGAACAGATACGTTTCGAGGGCTGATTTGAGGGTGTCCAGGGTAGGGGGGTGTTGCGGATCACTGTGGGGAGAGAGTTCCAAAGGGTGGGAGCTGCCACACTGAAGGCTCTGTCCCCAAAGGTCCGTAGGTTGCAAGAGGTAGATATCACTTCTCAGACTGGTGGGAATGTCCAAAACTGTTTAATATTAATTTGGGATGTTGTTCCTCATTTAGAAAAGACTGAGACTGAGATATATTACTGTCTGATGAATGAGTAAGTGAGTTAGTAGACTCATTTGACCTATGTCTACAATTACACCATCTTCACCAAAAACCTACCCTCTACTCTGTCTAGATACAGTATGTGACGTTAGAATTATAAGGTTCTATCTCCATTTTTGTCAAAATTGAGGTTTTTACATAATCTGATCCATTAGGTGTTAATTAATGCCTGTGTGGTTCCATCTCACAAAACATAATGGCATTTAAAAACCTTGACGCTCAATATCTCTGAACTACCCTAAACGGAGATAGAACCTTGTAATTCTAAGCTCACAAGTAGCCTATGATACTCATGCACATCAAGACAAACATTGAAGAATTTGTAATTATTTAAGAAGTTGCCCAAAAGTAGCAAGGTCACAAAAGTCTCATAATCTAATGAACAAAGGTCTCATTTTCTTTACGCTGTCACAGCTTTTGGAGCCTTGAAACAGCAACTAATGCGCACGTCTAAATTCTCATTCTGTCCGAGCCTTAACATCAGGGGCTGCTGCAGACTTACTCCTTGTTGCTCTCATCACTTTTACCTTGGAAAAGGTGCCCTACGCAAACACATTTCTTTCCCACTAATTCTCTTGCACATAGCACATTAAAAGCTCATAATATCCCTGTCACAAATATCATGTCTCATGAGGATCAATACTGTTGAATACTTCCCTTAAACTCCCAAATAAATACAACAAAAATGTTTCTCTTCTCTTCGTCGTCTTGTTAGCAAGAGACACGCTCTGTGGCTCTTTTTAATTTTTTATAGAGGACAGCGTTCTCTGTATGTGATACACTGAATACAATCGCAGGACCCACACTGTCATTCCATGCTGTATCCTACATCACAATCCCTTGAGGACCTTTCCTTGACGACTTACAAAGGTAGTCATTACTGCATTCTTGGGTTGACATTCCTCGCAGCTTCGAGTGGACAAAAGAATCTCAACTCTAAAGGCTTGTCGCCAGACTGAAGGACGGACATTTTGGGTGCCATGGAGATACTGTACAGCAGCTCTGACTATGGTTTTGGTAGCACAAAACAGCAAAAAGTAATAAGTACTAAGTAGTAGTAAATAAGTAATAACGTAATTACGATTACGATTGTTATTACAAGGTAAGTTGGAATGTAGTTCCATGTCATTATTTGGCATGAAAGACACTTGAACAGAACCGGTAGGTATTATGAAATAAGGTGGTATAATAGCTGGAAAATGCTATATTACCTGTTTCCATTTTCTTCTTGCCATGTACACCATCTTAATATTAACGCTAAAGCCATGTTACTACAGTAGTATCAGTATGCACGCCATCCACTGACTGTAACACTTGTAATAACAAGGTCATTGTCGTTGTTGTTACTGGTAACTATCAGTAATTACTGGTACTGTAATTACCATGGTCATTGTGGTTTCATGTAAAGTGCTACTGTACCAAGGTTGTTGAGACTTAGAATCAAATTCACAACCGCCTGTTGAGCAAATGAACATTATCACTGCCCGTCATAGACTCATCGCTCTATGCCCATCATGATCATGCATGCTCATCATTAACAAATACATGATCATCTTGTGTATTTTCTTTGTTTAGCCCTTGGTGATCCTACCGTTTTCTCCGTCAGACTTCCTCTCCTGCTCCGTGTCTGTGAGCGACAGGACCGAGTTGGCTCTGCTGGACAGACAGGAGCTGTGCTCCGACTTGATCTCCTGCATCCACAGTCTGAGGGTGTGATCGGGCGAGGGGCCCCCCTCCCCTTCTGTCTCCACATCAGAGCCCATGCCCTGCGGGTAGCTGCGCTGGGGGGGCCCTGAGCAGAGGCTGGGCTGGTAGCTGGGGCGCGCTAGCTGGGAGGGCTCACAGAAGTTCATCGCTAGGAGAAGGAGAGAGATATAAATAACATCAACACTCTGCATCCAGCAATGTTTCTTTTTATATCTTTTGTCCGTGTTTTTTTCGTTGTGTCATCTCCAGTATATCAGGAAGAGAATTTTGAAACGTTTAAGAGATCAAAGTGAAGACAAGCTGATCACTAGTGTAACTCTTAAAATGTGAAATAAAGGTTGTGCACTGATTATCTTCCAAAAGAATGTTGTTTTATAGAAGAATGGTACCAGTCATCAGATGCAACGCTAAGACCCGGTTTGTATCGCAAGCGTCAACCTCAGCAGCGCGTGTGTGTGGCGGAACTTCTGCGGCTCTCTACTGGCTGCGTGTCTTCTGTGGCTCTAACTGCGGAGCTGCTACTGCCAGCCCTGTCTTTGTACATTGAGTTTTGCCTGCAACATGCGTGGTACGCGGGGAAAATAGGCTAGTCCGACTCTCTAGATGTGCGTGCTGCCATCTCACACAGGCTGTATGGCTGCTCTAACCTGTTAACATGGGCGCCGAAATGAAATGCGCACATTTGGCGCAAATTTTTTAAAATGTGAGGATACTGGGTGGTAGAACGCACATATCTCGGAAAACTCATGAAAGGAGGGTTCTGAAACTTGATCGAGTGCAAAGATAAAAAATGTTTTTACTCACAGGGGTCACCGTGACCCCACCACGGCTGTCCTAGTGTTTACGTACTCATTGCTCTAAAAGAGGGTAAACAAAAACAACGGGCCTGCTTTCTGCTTACAACGTTTGACTTTTTTCAAACTGCTCATGAAGGATGGATGACAGCAGAGTGATTTATAATGAAGTGAGATGAAACATTATATTATTGATGGCCATTATCAAAGGCAAACACAATCTACAAAGATAAGGCTGACGGTAGCAGCTCCGCAGTAGAGCCGCAGCATTTAAACACAGTCTGTATGGAAGCTGCAAGCACGAGAACTGCTGCAGTTCCGCCACGCACACGCGCTGAGGTAGATGGCGGAGGTGTATTCCAGCCATAAAACCCCTAAACGCCTCGTCTTTGAACAAGCAGAAGCAGACCCGTGTTGACTTAAATGAAAAACAAACGTTTCCGTTTTGTTTGTTTCTATTCTAATATATCTAGGAGATAATTGACTGTGGCATTTAGGGGATGACGCTCGTGCATGTTAAGTGATTTTCCCTTCAGCTGAGGTCTCTCAAATAAGGCAGCGTTTCCCTTGGGGAAGGTTAAGCTCACAACACATACGGAAATAGGTCCTACGGGTCCGGTTCCTTTTCAGAAGACTGTAGTGGAAGAGGGAAGGGGTTAAGGGCATATCGCTTACATTTACTGTACATTTACATGGCAGTCACAATGCTAGAAGAAGAATGACTTACTATCATTTTGATTCTTTTATTTTTCTGTCGAAAAACTGTATAGAGGGGGTAATGGGGAAGAAGAGGTGTTTACGAGGGACAGTCATGATGTAGGCTAAAGAGATGACCCAGTGTGTTCTAGTTCTGCGGTCTATTGAACAATATTTACCTCAGTTGCGTGACATCCCGTGGCAATATACTAACTATACCCTCTCCTTTAAATATATATAAAAAAGCATTTTCTATCTGAATCCTTCTCTCTGTTTAGACGTGGTGGGGGGGCGGTTGGAGGCTGTGAGTATTCCCACCGAAGGAGGTGTTGAGTACCATCTGTTTTCCGCACCTCCAAGATGAGGGACAGGGTGAAGAACAATTCACTACGGTTCCCTTTGAGAGACAAGAATCAAACGTGATAACCTTCAAAATAAATAATTCAGGACTAAGAATACTCGTCGTATCTCGCAAAGCGTGAAAAGCATTCCGATTTCTGGGTCATCATGGAGCGGTATAATTACTGGTGAGGTGTACGTTCTCTGCAGTAAGATAGAAGTACTAAACTGACCAAAACTGCCGATCCTCAGCGGAACGCTCGACTATATTATGTCTATAATGAGAACACAGGAAATATGACTGACCAAAATCGATCTGTGCTATGAAAACACAATACGCTAGCCTGTCCGCCAACAGTGTCTACAGTATGTAGGCCTGCTGTAGAGCTGATTTTCAATGACAGGTTCTCCTTTTCCAGTGAGGAGGAACTCCTAACTCCATGACTTAATGCCTAAGAGCACTGGCGGACTCAGGGGCGACCGCCCCTCCTGGTGCCCCCACGGTTGAAAAACGTCTCGCTTAAGTGCCCTTTTGGGTGGCAAAAATGAGAGGACGTGCCCTATTGGTGCCCCTCCAGTGGTCTAAACTTGACCATGTGCCCCCACAGTTGAAAAACGTCGCACTAAAGTGCCCTTTTGAGTGGCAAAATTAGAGGATGTGCCCTATTGGCTGCCCTTCCAATGGTCTAAACTTGACCATGTGCACTGATGGGGTCCCATGTTGTGCAGTAGGTGCCCTTTTTTTCTTTTCACCCCTGCCCTTCAAACAGCCTGAGTCTGCCACTGCCTAAGAGTGAATGTATTAAACAGGACCTTCTGGACGGATAGCGTACACCTGTTCCGTTCTCCTAGTTGAATCCTGGCCTAAAAAGCTCTGTGTCTAACTTGGAATCCATACATCATTTATGTGGGAGTCACAGCAGGCCTTCGTATGTGTGTGTATCTCAATTAAGGATTCTGCCACATCAATCAATAAGCACAGTATCAAAAATACCTATGCACCTAACACTCCATCCATAAACCCTGCACGCCGGAAACCCTGGAGCTCAATCATTAATTATGAGTTTGTGCCAGAGGATCAATCTTTATCAACATTTACTCTGCCGAGTGAAATGAATTCACATCCATGATATTTGTGATGAAGACAGGGTCATTTAGCTAATCCACATTAAAATATAGCTGAGTGCCTTCACTTGACCGTGAGAGACAGAGAGATTGAGTATAGATTATCTGACATCATCTTGTAATCAGAGGGTAGAAATGAGAATGGTGCCAGTCTGATATAACAGTCTGATATAATTTTAGACAGAATAAATCGATATGTATATACACTGATCATTTTATATTTCTTTAATGACAACTGCCTCAACAATCTGGGCTAGAATTGGGTGATATCCACATTTTTGTATTCACGATATAACTTTAGAAAATATTTATGATAATATTTATGATAATATTGTTCATGGGTGAAGAATGGTGGAGACATGCCACCATTAAATAAATAGTACATGTTCTGGTGAAACCAAAACACATGTTTTCACAGCTAGCATTTTTTTGCAAAAAGTGTGAAACTAGTAGTATTTTCTGTAACAATGTCACAACATGCTACAAATATCACAATAATACGCTCACAATATCACAATATGCTCACAAATATCACAATGCTCACAATATTCAATAATATCAGATATCTGACCAACTCTAGTCTGGGCTGCACAATAACCAGTCCTAGATCAGAATCCTAGAACCAGACTAGACTAACGTGGTCCTGTGGCCATGGTCTGTACTCTGTCTACTCCTGGCATATGGAGAGGGTCGGCTTTCTTTAAACTGCTCTTAAGAATCCCTCACCAAGGTGACTTCCCTGACCTCCCTCTCCAGTAATAATCTCTACACTAATTACGCCAGTCAGGAGCCGATGTCCTTGACTAATTTCATGTCAGTGAATATCTCTCTCTGACCCCCCTTGCCCCTTAAAATCAGTGCTGCGAAATGGAGGCACCAGCGGAAAATGGACACATAAATGAGCACGGAGAATGGTCCTCTCCCCTCCGCGGGGCTGAATACTGTGCATACTGTTTTGTTATCAATCTGTTCAGGTTGAGAAAGCTGCTGCTCTGAGCAAAATGTCATTTGTTCATTTTATGCAGTTTCCAAGGTAACCAGAACTAAATGTTTTGTTCAGTGTATCATTTGAATGCTGCGATACACAGAAAAACCGATTTCCACCTAACATTTTCAGCAAACAAGGACGTGACAATGCAGTATATGTATTCATTTTCAGAAACATATGATTTAAGGTACGTCTACATCATGTCAAAGATCATAATTTGACTGTTAAAGCTGTGTGGGCGAGGGTTGAGAGTTATTCACCGCCTACCGTTCATGTGTATGTAAAATGGCCATCCAAAAATAATATGTCAAATAAATTCAAGCTATTTTCTTATCATATATAATATAAACAATAGCTATCACTGTTAGGCCACATTAAAGGATATCTCAATAGATAAAGACAGTATATCATAAACGGATTTTTTGCAACATGGCTACTTCTTTCTTTTATTTAAAATGTATTAAAATTAGGCTATTGGGTAAAAGGCAAAATGACAGAATAATAGAATAACACCTTTATTTCTGGACTCCACGACGAGCCAGAATTCGGGTTAGCAGAACTATGTCAAACAATGAATATAAATATCCAATGAGAAATGAGTCTATAGACATTAACACCCAATCAGTGACTTGGGAACAACCCCCCTGCTTTCATCTCTAGGACACTACTCCATGTTCAACTAACGCAGAGCAGACTGGGTGACAATATCAACATCCTCACAATAACGTTCACTCATGAACTTTTCAGGCAAAGAGCCGGCAAAATGTTCCTCTGTGTATTAAAATAGACAACAATTTAACTATTTAGATTGTTGTTGTTGACTGTGTGATGAAAACAAATATTGTCAACCAAAGCATTCATAACTCTTGAAGTGGGTTTTGCTCTTGATGACAGTGTGTTACACAGAAAGCTGGCAGTGGCTCGCACCACTCATTTCCTCTATTCATTTCCCAACAATAGACTAATTTAACGGATAAAATAGAAGCATGATTGCATTATTTTCTACAGAGAGCAAGGGTC
The DNA here is from genome assembly GCF_963989245.1 of Nansenia antarctica. Classification (NCBI taxonomy): domain Eukaryota; kingdom Metazoa; phylum Chordata; class Actinopteri; order Argentiniformes; family Microstomatidae; genus Nansenia; species Nansenia antarctica. Next base: position 27,565,016 of record NC_137689.1, on the reverse strand, counting down.
CATTCTAATGTAATTACAGTGCCCTCCATAAGTATTGCAAAGAGGAAGCAATCTGTCTTCTTTTAGTTCTATACTCCGACAGTTTGGATTTTAAATCAAACAATGACTATGTGGTTAAAGTACAAATCCTCAGCTTCAATTCAATGTTGTTGTTTTTTCAGATTGGGTTCACCACTTACATTTTATGGCACTTCTTATACATACTCTCCCTATTTCAGGACTTCAAAAGTATTGGGAAAAAATCATATATTAGTACACTGAACAAAAAATATAACCCTTTTGTTTTTGCTCCAATTTTTCACGAGTTGAAATCAGAGATCTAAGAACTTTTCTATGGACACAGAGGCCAATTTCTCTCTTGTTTAGATCTATGTTAGTGAGCACTTCTCCTTTGCCGAGATAATCCATCCACCTGACAGGTGTCATATCAAGATGCTGATTAGACAGCATGATTACTGCACAGATGTGCCTTAGGCTGGTCACAATAAAAGGCCACTCTAAAATGTGCAGTTTTATCTTGAAAAGAGACATTTATTAGGCACTGAACGTTTTTGGGGGTGGGGGCAGAAAACCAGTCAGTATCTGGTGTGACCACAATATGCCTCATGCAGTGCAACACATCTCCTACGCATAGAGTTGATCAGGTTGTTGATTATGGCCTGTGGAATGTTGGTCCACTCTTCAATGCCTGTGCGAAATTGCTGTATATTGGCAGGATCTGGAACACACTGTCGTATCGCCGATCTAGAGCATCTGGATCTTGTCACTGTATTTCTGTGGTATTTCTGTGGTATTTCTGTGCATTCAGAAACTGGTTTTCATTCACTGTCAGAAAGAAATTTGCGTCTCAACTCATCTTACTAATATTAGACTATGCTGATAGCTGGTATGGAGACTAATCTTCATCCTTTGAATGGAGCTTATAATAGACTTTGCAGATTTGTTCTTGGCTGTCCTTTCTTAACCCATCATTGTACAATGTATGAAAGTCTCAACTGGCCCTCTCCCACCTTAAGAAGACAGAGACATTGGCAGTTGCAGTTAATTTTCAAATGTATACATCACAAGTACCCTCTCTATTTAAAGCAGCTGATGGTTCCCTTCTCTTCTCCTTATCAATTGAGACATTCTGTTCATCTCTTTTTTTGGGGGGTTCTAAATCTATGGCTAGGAACGCCTTTATGTTTAAAGCTCCGTCTGCTTGGAATAATCTGCCTGCAAAAAAGCACTGTCCGCCTATTATAAGCTCAACTGTACATGTCCATTATAATATCACCTCTATTGTAAAAATACACTCATGATATAACTTATAGTATCACTGTCACCATTAATATTCTTCTATTGCTAATCATTGAAAGATCCATCTGAATACTTGTTTTGTTCTAATTTAGATGTTTTGGTTTTGTTCTGTCTGTTTTGTTATTTCGTCTGTCATGTCTTGTGTGGTTCATCGGTCCTGTTGTTACTGTAGTTTTTGTTATTTTATTTCATTTTTTTTTCTTCTCTTGTTTTTTTGTGTGTTTTTTTTGTTAAATGTGTTGTCTAATTGTCTTGTTCTTTTATTGTTGTTGTATAGGACCCGCTCGAAAACGAGATAGCATATCTCAAGGGGCTATTCCTAATAGAGCAATTTCCTATATCAAGCATGCAGCACAAGCATGCAGATGAGCTTCCGTGAGACGGTTTCTGACAGTTTGTGCCGAAATTCTTTGGTTATGCAAACCAATTGTTGCATCAGCTGTCCGGGTGGCTGGTCTCAGACGGTCTTGCAGGTGAAGATGCCGGATGTGGAGGTCCTGTGCTGGCGTGGTTACACGTGGTCTGCGGTTGTGAGGCCGGTTGGATGTACTGCCAAATTCTCAGAAACGACATTGGAGACGGCTTATGGTAGAGAAATGAACATTACATTCACAGGCAACAGCTCTGGAGGACATTCCTGCAGTCAGCATGCCAATTGCACACTCCCACAAAACTTGCGACATCTGTGGCAGTGTGCTGTGTGATAAAACTGCACATTTTAGAGTGGCCTTTTATTGTGACCAGCCTACGGCACACCTGTGCAGTAATCATGCTGTCTAATCAGCATATTGATATGTCACACCTGTCAGGTGGATGGATTATCTCGGCAAAGGAGAAGTGCTCACTAACACAGATTTAACACAGATTTGAGATAAATAGGCCTTTTGTGTACATAGAAAAAGTCTACGATCTTTGATTTTTTAAAATCTTTTTCAACTTGTGAAAAATTTGAGCAAAAAAAGTGTTGTGTTTATATTTTTGTTCAGTGTATTTGGTTGACAATCATGCAATCATGCATGGAATAACTGCCTGAAGTCTGCGACCCATTGACCCCACCAGACACTGGGTATATTTGCTGATGCTCTGCCAAGCCTGCATTGCAGTCATATTCAGTTGATTGGTTTGAGGTCTTCTTGCCTAAAATCTTATTATCAGGAAATTAAATGCATGTTCGGTTGGATTTAAATGTGAATTAATTTGGCCAATCAAGAACTTTCTGCTTTTTGGCCCTGAAAAAACTCCCTAGTTGCTATGGCAGTATGGGGTCATTGTCTTACTGTGATGAAGCGCTGTTTCTGTACACTTACAATACGTTCTGCTGCTGCTGTAACATTACAGTAACAGTAACATCACAAATTAAGACAAGTTAGCCAGTTATTGTAGCAGCTATACATGGCCTAACATGAACACCCCCTCCACCATGTTTCACAGATGAGGAGGTATGCTGTAAATCTTAATAATCATCTTATCTGTCCACATTTCCAGATCTCTCCAGGCTTTACCAAACTAGTGGTTTGCACCTTCCAGTGTCACCAGGCATATTGTGCAGATGGTGTGGGACACGTTCACGCCTACCACCCAGAGAATGTTCCTGATCTGTGGGACAGTTGTTTTGGGGGTTTTCTGAATTATTGTGCGCATACTTCGGTCATCCACTGTAGAAGTCTTCCTTGGCCTACCAGCCCATTTGTGATTGCTGAGCTCACCAGTGATTTATTTATTTTATTTTATTTTATTTTATGATGATGTAACAACATTTTGATTTTGTTACGTCTAAAGTTTCTGATTTTTTCCCCCCTGATATTTCAGCTCATAACGGATTCCTTGACTTTCATTGATGTCTCTTTGGTCTTCATCTTGACAGACACCAATAGCTGACTCAGAAGGCAAATGCAAAGCCGAGAATCAGACTAGACATTGACAGCTCTCTTATGCCTGCACAAATGATGTGACGGAACACATCTGACTAACCAGAAACACCTGTCAAGACAATTGAAATTGGGGGACAAGGCAGTGGTAAATGGTGAAACCAAACTGAAAAATTGATGCTGAACATTGAATTGATGCTGAGAATCTGTACTTTAACCTCATAGTAATTGTTTGATTTGAAATCCAAACTGTTGGGAGTATAGTGCTAAGAGAAGGCTTCCTCTTTCCAATACTTATGGGGAGGGCACTGTAATTACATTAGAATGGACCCTTGCTCCCTGTAAAAATAATAATAATGCAAACACGCCTCTATTTTATCCACTTTAAATCAGTCTATTGTTCAGGAAATGAATAGAGGAAATTAGTGTTGCAAGTCTGCCAGCTTTCCGTGTAACGCACTCTATACATTACAGTACCAACATCCCCAACACAACCCTGGGAAAGCTCCTATATGTGACTCACTAGACACAGCAGGACATAAACCAAGAAATAACAGTTTTTTAATAACTGTTTTTACATTCCATGATTACATTCAATACTTCCATAACCACTGCAGCAGAACATTTCTTTATACTGAACATTTACCAAGGGGTATATAGGGGATAGGGGGCCAAGAGATTGTAAAAAAATAATTCTGCTGGCTGCAACCTCATGATAAATCATATCATGCATACCATCAGTTATCCACCTGTGTGCCCCTGCAACCTTTCTGCCATTTTTACTTCAGAACGGACCACATCCTGTGCAGTGAGAAATGGATTAACCTGGGTTTCACCGCCCGACGCCGGTGAGGTCGACTCACCCTAACTTCTCCTAACAGATGCCTAGGTGCAAAGTTGACTGAATGAAAAAGCTATCTCTACCCATATGTCCTGTTGTGGTGTTGTTGTGGTGCTAGTGTGCTCTGACGAGGCTGTGTAGTTACCTCCTGCAGGCTCGTCCACTGTTTTCCGCTTGGCTCTGTGGCTGTTGTAGTTGAGCCTCATCTCCTGGCCGTAGTCCGGCAGGGTCTCTCGGGAGGCGTAGGATTTACAAAGGTCCCTGCCACCGCCGTCCTCGCTCTCGTCAGAGGAGCTGGTGTAGGCAAGCTCCATCTCCTTCCGTGCCTTGGACAACGACTGGTAAGGCTTACAATCCATCTGCTCCATGCCTGGCAACACTGGACCGCGCTCATTCAGTCATGGGATCCACGAACGCAAATGCAAGACCAATCTAGAGAGAGAAGGAGAGAAGAGATGGAGCGTTAGGGGCTTTAGGGCAATTAATACACCTCACACATGGCTAATGTTGTGTCCCACAATGGAGAGAAATAATATATAACTTAGCTGAAAAGTAATCATTTGGATATTAGTCTCTTTAATCAGCGAGTCCCTTGTTTCAAGGGGGCTGCTACTGGCTGATATTGTGGTAAGATTTAGTAGCTTTGAGAAATGCGAGAGAAGAAAATGCTCTCGTAAAGAACATATTGAGAGATAACTTTAATTTACTGCAGATTCTGATGGACTACAACGGCAGGAAATGCATGAGAGAAAACAATGTGTTAGCCGCAGAATCAGTTCTTCTTCCCTGGATAGCACTATGCCTTTTGATACCCTCTCTCTCTTTCTCCCTCTCTCTCCCCCCCCCCCCCCCTCTCTCTCTCTCTCTCTCTCTCTCTCTCTCTCTCTCTCTCTCTCTCTATATATATATATATATATATATATATATATATATATATATATATATATATATTAGAGGTTGAGCTCCAAATTCAACTTACTACATGCTACATTCTTAAGGTATTGTACGCTGTAATTACCTGATACCTGTAACAATTTCATTTGTGGGATTGAGAAGAATTTCAGACGACTATTATTCATTCATGATGATAGAGTAGTAATATGGCATTAGTACGATGATGAATAATTGATTTCAGATCTCTATCTCCAGAGGTGACGGTAGTGTCTGTACAGTATATATATATCCTGCAACCCTGTAGTGTTGCAAAAGCACATACAAGTAACCTTGACATGAACCCCTGTATTCTGCTCTGAGCTCTGCTTGACCTTTCTATCATTGCCATCTGACAGACACTAAACCTTGGCCACGGCCTTGACCCAAACACTCACGAGCAGCAGAGACGATTGCATCACCCCCCGACTGCCCTTGCCAACGTGCAAAATGTCAAGAAAACAAAAACTCCCCAAATATATATTTTGTTGAAATCAGCAAGAAACCAGAGGAGGCTCCCGGGCAATTGATAGTTGTGTTTGCCCTATGACATTTGGAATATTTAACAGCATTAAAGACTAATATGACAATCAAATGCTCATTAGGTGGTCCCGTCATTGTCTGACCGTGGTAATAGGTTATTAATTGCTAGCTCAGTATCTTGCTTGACTAATTGGCGGTAGAAGGCATTTTTATGGGCCATTTGTATTCTGCACTGCGTCCAGCCCCCTAGTCGGACGACGCTGTTCCTCTGTGAGTGTGGAGGTAATTACCACTGGTACGGTAGGTGTGGTAGGGAGGTGATGAGGAGGGAGTCAACACCAGTTGCCATGAGGCTTTTGTTTGGCAGGGGTACAGTCTGTGCTGTAGAGGCAAGGTATTCAGGTAAGGGACTCACATACTCTACGGAGATGCTCTCAATAATCAATGACTCCTTGTAAGGCAGAAACATAATATTGTCATCAAACATACATGTAGAAATGCTGCTGTCAAAAAAAAGGGAACAGAATACTTTTAATGAGTGGCTGGCTCATCCATCTATATTATTTATTTTTTTACTTCTCTTTCAACTTTTTTTGGGCTCAGCTTCGTCTTATGAAAATAGAGTACAAGTACACACACGCACGCACGCACACACACACACACACACACACACGCACGCACGCACACACACACACACACACACACACACACACACACACACACACACACACACACACACACACACACACACACCAAGTTATGAAGCTATCTGAATTGCTTCCTGCTGTGCTTTTAGAGGCCTCATATACAGTAGGAACCTCCAGTTGAACCTTGAACGAGAAGAGAACTTAAACCTCAACATGTGTGCAGATATGCTCACCCATGCAGAGTGAACTCTGAGATACTGTATGTAATAACATCCAATAAAGAAATACGTCTTGTCCATACAGATTATTCAAATTGTCCATATGGTTTCATTGATATCAGTGAAAACTACTGATATTCTGTAAAAGTGTGTGTTGAAATGTATTTGTTGAACAGGGACAGTACACATTAATAAACCAGTTGGTAAATGAGTCAGTGTTAGCCAAATGGCTACTTTTCAACTGTTGTCCCTGTGGCCAGATGCAGATCAGAGCAGTATAGCAATAGGCTCTCATTAACTAACTAGGCCTACTAGACATTATATACATATACATATACTATATTTTCAGAAGAAGCATGTAAAAAAGCATAGAATAGTATTCCTTTTAATCCACCCTTATTTGGACAGTTGTTTGAAGTCTGATGGTATATATATATATATATATATATATATATATATATATATATATATATATATGACTGACTATTGGATGAGGACTATGAGACCTAAAGTATTTAATTATTGTACTGTATGTATTAGACATACACTATTTAAGGAAAACTGCTCTCAATGTATTTCTAAGGACCAGTATTACTGACAGTTACAGGATACAACATTATAATATGTTCAATACAAAGATCTCACATCTCAGCATTTAAAATAAATAACAATTTTGTTGCGACAAGCTGACTGACAGAATTCTCTTCGGAAAAGTTTCATAATTCACAACAAATCCAATCAACGGGCTAGATATTCATAACTTAACTTTCCCACTCAAAATCCAATATTACTCTGCAAATGTCATTAATGTAATAAAAGAGCAGAAATGAAAAAAGATACATTTCCCTATCTTCGAAAGGGCACATGCATAATTTACAACTCGGAAAATGTAACTTTTTTTTCTTCTTTTTTATCTTTCGTCTGCTATCTTGAAAACATGCAATAATAAAATCTATTCTTAAGATAGCCTTATGATAATATCAGGCAATATGTTAATCAATATTACGTAAATATGCTTTTCCTCCTGATGCTCCAGGATGATTGTTGCAGTGACTGCAAATTACATGGGCTTTGTCTATAGGAAAAGCATCTGGTTGCTCAGCCAAACTGAATGCAAAGGTTTCTAAACGCATGGGAGTACATTGGACTAAGGCAATGTCTTCTGATGAGGCCAGAGTAGGTTTTAATGAGATGATTACAATGTTAGTAAATGAACTGCCAAGTGGACACACAAATCATTGTGAGGAACACCACCCTGCACGACACAGTCATTTGCTCATTATCCATGGGATTTAGCAGGTCGAATGCTGCTGTAGGTCTTATTGAGGAGGTCCATGGCATTTGGCGTCAATAACAAAACATTATAGCACAAATACTAAAGCATTATTGCACATTATAGAATGGTTTGATCAGAACAAGCATTATGATTGGCTGAGAGTTGTTCGAAGGCATGATGATATTCATGAACCAGAAGAGTAGATTTACTTGACAGTGTTTGTAGTTTTGGGAACCATACAGTGGCAAGAAAAAGTAAGTGAACCCTTTGGAAGTACGGTATCTGCATTTATGTATAGATTTGTCTTAAAACATGGTCTGATCTTCATCTAAGTTACAATAATGAACAAACACAATCTCTTAACACACAAATGATTGTATTGTTCTTGTCCATATTGGATACATCATTCAAACATCCACAGTGTAGGTTGGAAAAAGTATGTGAACCCCTAGGCTGGTGACCTCTACAAAAGCTAATTGGAGGCAGGAGTTAGAAAACCTGGAGTCCAATCAATGAAACGAGATTGGAGGTGTGGGTTAGAGATACTCTGACATTTTGAGTTTGTTATACACAAGAAGCATCTGCTGATGTGAACCATGCCTCGCAAAAAAAAGATCTCAGAAGACCTACGATCCAGCATTGTTCATAAGCATGAAGCTGGAAAGGGTTACAAAGTAATCTCAAAGAGTTTAGATATTCATCAGTCAGTATGGCCGTTTCGTCCACACGGAACCGCATTCTGGGAGCCTGAATACGCTATTTTTTAAAAACGGGTCCCAGAGTGAACAAATCTGAAAACGCCACCCTTGCGTTTCCGTCTTTACAAGCTATACACATCTTTCCTAAACCGATGACTCCATAGCCCCACCTCTCCCTTAACCCGCATGCGCTAACCCAACAACAACAACAACAACAACAACGGCGCCTTACAGGGTTGTTGTGTTCGTGCTGCAGAAGCTATTGAACTTGATTGGGCTTTTACAGCAAAATGAACTGCTGCTCTACTACCACCGCCATGTTCTTCAATATTGAATTATTATATTATTAAATGATATTCAATAATTCTTGTATTTTCTGCCATTGTTCTTCTTCGTGTGATTGTTCATCGCACAAGTTTTGTTTTTTTTGCTTTTTGGTGTAATTTGTGGCAGCGTTTCAGCATTTTCAGTGGTTTCGTTTGTACGCACATATTTCTTGAGACGACTTCGTGTTTACAGAAAACGTTTCTTAAATGAAAAAGAAAAAGATTGGTTCTGTCTCTGTGTGGACATGGCCTCAATGAGGTAAAAAAGAACAGCTAAAGGCTTGAAGGAGTCATTGGAACAGGCTAACATCTCTGTTCATGAGTCTACCATACGTAAAACATTGAACAGGCATGGTGTCCATGGCAGGACACCACGGAGGAAGCTGCTGCTCTCCAAAAAAACATTTCTGCGCGCCTGATGTTTGCCAAAGAGCACATTGACACTCCACAACGCTACTGGGAAAATGTTTTGTGGACTGATGAAACTAAGGTTGAATTGTTCTGGAAGAACACGCAGCACTACCTATGGTGTAAAAAGGGCACCGCATACCAACATGAAAACTTGCCATCATCGAGGAGAAAATGTATTCCCAAGTTTATCAAGGTATCCTACAGGATAACGTCAGGATGGCTGTCCGCCAGCTGAACCTCATTAGAAGTTGGGTGATGCAGCAGGACAATGACCCTAAACGTCAAAGTAAATCTACTATAGAATGGCTTCAAAAAAAGAAAATCCACCTTTTGGAGTGGCCCAGTGGCCCAGAGCCCAGACCTTAACCCAATAGAGATGCTGTGTAATCACCTCAAGAGAGACGTTTACCCCAGACATCCTAAGAATATTGCTGAGCTGAAGCAGTTCTGTAAGGAAGAATGGTCCACAATTCCTCCTGAACGTGGCGCAGGTCTGATCTGCAGATACCGGAAGTGCTTGCTTGAGGTTATTGCTGCCAAAGGAGGTTCGACCTATCATTAAATCCAGGGGTTCACTTACTTTTTCCGCTAGCACTTTCAATGTTCAATGGGTGTGTTCAATAAAGACATGAAAGATTATAATTGTTTGTGTGTTATTAGCTTTTTTTGACCAATTAATGCAGAAAACCAGGTAATTCCAAAGGGTGACCATACTTTTGCTTGCCACTGTATTTCACAGCACAGGGCAAAAAACCACCACAACAAAATACATTCTTAAAGTATTGTTTGGTTGTCACAATTTTGGGATGTGTTGTGTAACCTTGGTATAAAAGCAGCAATGACCTCAGTGATTCATCGTCAATAGTCAATTGTGAACAATACTGTTACCAAACAGCTCCCCTTGTCCGTGACAATACTGACCATCAATCACAGTTTCTCTGGCATTATTGCTTAAATATTCATGACGCAGAGTCATCATCATACATACCCAATAGCATTCCTATACATCCAAACATTTCAAAGCCAATGAAAGCATCCATACCACTCTTGTATATCAAATCTGTGCAAAACGTAAAGGTAAAAAGCACAATTTCGGATCCTTTCTGTGTGAAATACAAGTCTTGGCTGAGTGTATTGAATTGAGTCCACAAATCAATGGCCGGTTGGTTCTGAAATGCCAGCCTGGACCTCTAAAAAATGCATTTATAACAGGGGGAAAGTGCTCAATGTTAATTGGGGAGAGAGTGAGGGGGGGGGATACAATATTCATGTGAATGTCCCCCCGTCGAGAGAGAGAACAGCCCCAGCATGGGCACAGCAGCCACAAACTTCATTACAGTGCTACAGGCATGCCGCAGGGTCTCCAGTGCCTCCGTCTCTGTCATGCGCTGAGTCTCCTCGGGAGCGGCTCCCCTCCTTCCTCTGGAGAGATCTGTCATTGTCGTTGCTCTAAAGTATGCACACGGCTAAGGTTGTTTACCGTCTTTACTGTATTTCTCACCCCAGCTCATACATCCCCTCACACAAACACTGTTCCTCCTGTACTGTCAGTCAGGGCGACCCCAGTGGTTAGATTATGGTTAAGATAAAAATCCCTCTAGTTTGGTCGGTATGTAATAATAATAATGATAATACTAATAATACTAATAATGTTTTATTTTCCATGCAATGAAGTTGTCAATCAATTGTTTGAATGTGGTATATTTTTTTGCTCTAGGCACAGTCAGCCATAAAAGTCAGCCATAGTTGGCGCCCCTGGAAACGCCTCAAGCACAGAGACAGATTACTTCTTAGCCCCTGTGATGCCTTCGGGTGTCAACAGACAACGTCTACTGTACTGCACATAGACATCAGGGGAGGTTGGTGGAGGGCTTCTAGTATTAAGACACAATGTCTAGTGTACTGCACATAGACATCAGGGGAGGTTGGTGGATGGCTTCTAGTATCAAGACACGATGTCTACTGTACTGCACATAGACATCAGGGGAGGTTGGTGGAGGGCTTCTAGTATTAAGACACGATGTCTACTGTACTGCACATAGACATCAGGGGAGGTTGGTGGATGGCTTCTAGTATCAAGACACGATGTCTAGTGTACTGCACATAGACATCAGGGGAGGTTGGTGGAGGTAGGATTGGGGAGACGGGTGGCCTGATACATAAACATTATCTTCACTGCTTTGTACGCAGCACCGGGGAATGTGCTCTGTCGCCTCCGTACAGAGTGGCAGTTCAGTTACAAACAGTGGAAATAATGACTAGTTTTTAACGCATGACATGACACACGCAAAAAAAGACATTGAAAAGGGACGCATCATAGCGGGGTTTGAACTTTTTCTAATTTCCGCTTTGTGTTAAAAGCAGAATACATTTCCATGAATAGTTTTCTCAAAGTGAGTCCTGTTTTCCTTTCTTTTTATAGTCAAATATTATCTCATGGCCTGCTGTTACCCGTCAAGATGTTAGATGATACAAGATCAACAGCCAGACTTCTTTCTCCCCCCTCTTTGCTCAGGGAGGAGAGGAATATAAGCAGATGATTATAATTTGTCAGGATATTTCTTCCGCAGGTGACGGACAGGTCTTAAATTAAGTGCAGCCCTCATGGCTACCTCCATCCTACTTTAACATGGCCTACATTGACCCATCCCCAAGAGAGGCACTAAAGCTGCGTTCCACCATGCCCCCAGCCAATGACACTTAGTGACGGCAGACAGCAAAATGAACTTAAAGCTATGATTTCCATTTAAAAGATGAATAATACAACACTGAGAATTCGGGAGAGAAAAAAAAGAAAAAAAAAGATACGAAAAAAAGGCCCTCTACCGTGTATCTGTGTTACTGGCAGTAATCCCACTAAAATGTGAACTGTATAAATTATTCATAGATATTTATGAAATGTCATATCCTATACCTTTTGTGGAGTCATATGACAACTGAATACACTTACTGTAATAGTGGGCTTTGGTAAGACTAGCTGCTCACGCACAGATGACACGGAACCGAAGGAAACGGGTCAAATCCTTAAAGTCGCGTTATGAAGAGCAGGGCTCCATCCCATGTGGCAGTAGGAATCAATTCCCTTGAAATGACTGACTCGACGCTCACATATTTTGATAGGACAGAAAAATTACACATTTTCAATGGTCACAGAGAAAGAGCCTGACATATGGATGTATCAATAATCCATCTACAGTGAATACCGTTAAGACGGCTCCCTTTCTGCCACTATGGCTTTCAGTAAGCCGTGTAGCCTCCTCGAACAACCATTAGATTGTGTCGAAGAAGAATGTCTCATAAAAAGTCTCATAAAAAGTGCTCACAACGCTCGGGATATTCAACGAGCTCTGCCAAGATACAAAACAGGATGTAGAGAGGCTCCTCTCGAACTCATACCCTACATGAAAACATTGTTTTCACCCTATTGTTGGGACGTTACCCACAGTGGAGGCTCCCATCTCTGACTCGCTAGGTTTAACACTACACTGCAAACAGTACATCTAAGTAAGATGAAATATCTTAAAATCAAGGCAATATATGTTTGTTTTCTGTCTGACTGCAGTAGTTTCTTTTTTGGATATATTTTCCTTTTAAGGATATATTAGCAAGTGAAGTTTTCCTGTTCTGTTGGCAGATAATGTTGCTTATTTTAAGTCAAATGTCCCCACATTTTATGTATTTTTCTTGTTATAAATATATATATATGTTATATTTTATAGATATACAGTGCCTTGCAGGGCTGTAGCTCTGAGCTGACGGATGGATGTGGAAAGCCACCTGAGGAGGAGATGTTCTGCACAAGCTCAGGGCAGTTTCAAACATCTATTAAAATGATTTTACACTACTGGAAATACATGTTCACAGAGATGTTTTACACACACACACACACACACACACACACACACACACACACAGTGAGGCAGTAAATACCAGTAAATATAAAAGTCAAGCTCAGGTCAACTATGAATACCTCTTTGCTCTTGGCAATTTTTTTGTAAGTGTCTTAGCATTTATCTTTTCATTTGCAACAAGCAGTAGAATCTTTATGTGATATCATGCAAAGGGTATAAAAGTGAAGCCAAGGAGCAGAACATCGCCTCTGGGAATGATGGGAGGAAATGTCAACTACCCAAGTATGTTTTTAGTCATGCTAGCTGGTAGACATTTATTTGAAACTGTCAAGATGACATAGTGTGTACTACTATATCATATTCTGCGTCTCTTCTGATTTTCAAGTAGAACTGAATGCTAGTGATAGATTTAAAGTTTCAAATGAATACAGAAACAGAAGAAAAAAAACGTTTTTTTCATTTTTTTTGTTAGTGTGTAAACACTGCAAACGGCTTGCTTCTGGGTATCATGTGACTGATCTCGTGGTTCTTTCACAATATTGCCTAGAAGATCTAAGAAAATATGAATATTTTTTTCTCCACTTCAAATATATTTGCAAGTATTTCCTTACGCCTGTCATGAAAGTCCTTTGGCACAATGCCTAAAAGCCAACGACAGTGCTTGTGCCAGGATGTTATAGGTTAAGGCACAGGGAGCTATATATTTTTTCCAATTAGGTCACAATTTTGCATCTCTGAATCAAAGGGGTGAACAAGCAGCTGGGGATACAGTGTTCTCATAAATACTCTAATTGCATTACATTCATTACACACTGTAGAGAAGCTGTGTGATCTAACAGAAGTTAGCTGGCCAGATCCTCACCAGGAATTCAACACTCATCAATCCATCCGTTGCCTGGAAGTTCCCACTTTGGTTTTCCAGGACAGCGTTTTTAAAGAGGAGCTATCCTCCAGTAGCTGTCCCTCTGTGCCAGGCCCATTTCGTGGCTTGATGTTTCTTTTTGATATGAGACCTGAAAGCCTGCCCTTCACTGAAAAATGAAAGACAAATCTTTGGTCATTTGAAGGTTTTTTTAATAGACAGCCTGAGCTCAGCTCACCTCTGTATGACCAAGTGTTCCATCAGTCTGTGATGATTTATATGAATCATAATCGTATTATGCCTCACAGTTTTCTCTGTTTTAATGTGGTGTTTGTATCGAAACATTTCGATACAAGTAAAGTAACCAAACAATGGTGCTCAATAGCATAAATATGAAAATAATAATAATAATAATATAATAATAGCAGTTATAGATATAGTAGTAAATAGTCATAGTTATAGAAGACAATCAAATGGGTGTTAATACAGCAATACTATAATACTTAATGTGTAGTTTGATTGGATTACATGTTTCCGGAGGATTTTGGGGAAAGCATTTTGCATTTGTCAATCTATAAAGCAGAATAGTTTTAAAAAAGCTGGACTGTCAGTTACATTGAAAAGGCGATGTTCTTTCCTTACAATATATTGTACACTTACATTATACTGTACACGCCTCTTAAGATAGCGACACCGCAAAGCTTCACTAGCTCATACCTCATTATTACACGTTGCCCAATGACTCTGAAAGACTGTTCCAAAGAGGGAATCCTTTCCCTTGTTAGCCAAGATGATCAAAGTTTTTGGCAAATTATTTTGGACACACGATAAATAACCTTCAGGCTAGCGAATCATTACCATAATTCCAACTCTTTAATCTTCCCTTAACAGTGCACATCAAAGTCTTTCTTTCCGACTCAGCCTCTAGTCAAGAGCCACCATGACCAGCAGCAATATGACAGGTTTTCTTCAATTCAGTCTGTAGTTATTTGTCTCTTTTTTTTTTTACAGACCCAAAATAACATGGCCTGTCACTTAGGCATCCACAATAATCAATTATGATTAAAGAGAATTACTAGCCTCATTGGTGACCGCGCCAAGCACAGTTATGTTAAACCTGACAGCCAGGAACTTCAAAAATCACCCCATGCAGAGCACTGGAAGTATGAACCTGAGGAAAAACTCTTTCAAATTCAAATTGGTATTCATGATTCTACTTCAAAACAAACCTGGCAGATAGTACAGAGAGGTAAGGATTGGTTGGGTAGTGGGTTCATCAGCTCACCTTCTACCGTACAATTACTGTACACCAATAATCTCCAAAAAAGTGTCTATATAATTAATTCCGTAATGAGTAATCAGTAATATTCAACATGGAGGAAATGAGCCCCTTGTGCTTTGACAAGCGAAAGAAAAAAGTACTGCGATGTCGACAGATTCTAAATGATTGGTATTCTCAAATGCTTGTATTAATCTATCACTTCTAACATGTGTATCCTACATGGAAAACAACACCACGACTCATTAAAAGACGATTCATGTTTACATGACTTAATGAATTGGACAAATAAGTGTGGAAATACAAGTAGTCTGTCAGACGTGATGTGTGTGAAGGCCACTGCTCATCACACTGCCTCCCTCTCAAACAGCTGATTATTAATGCTGGATCCACACACATCCTCCTGTCAATGTCCCCAACCCAATATTAAAAACTGTCAACAACAACAACAAAAAAGTAATTATGGCAAAACAAACAACGTATTTATGCAGCTTTCATATTATTTATGCAAATTATGAATGCAGCTTGACCTCAGGGTAGTTGATGAACCTCACAACACAAGTTACTGTATGAAACTGACTGACCAAACTGACTATGTCTTGTACTTACTATCTTGTTACTAGTTTGTTTCTTGACTTTAAACTGCCACCAAAAACTGCATATTATGAGGAATAGTCCAGGAATAGTCCAAACTGTCCATTTAAAGTGAAAAATGACGCTCATCATGCAGTAATTCATAATGAAGTAATCTGTGATCTCTAGACTAGGGTAGAGATGGAGAGTGCTGTCTGGTACCGCTAGCTACTTTCATAGGCCATGCAGATTCGTACTTTGCTGAGTTGCTAGTGTAACCGAGTCCAATTGGTAAACTCACTCCTCAAGCTGAAATACCCAGCGTAATGTTATAAATAGCTTTTCGGTGGCATAGCTGGTTAACATCGACTGTTTCGGAGGCTGGCCACTTGTTTTCAATACAGAGGATTGGGACTCGTGGAAAGGAAGCGATACTGTTATGGTACCTAATATTGTGTCGCCGGTTACAATGCCAAAATGGCAAAAGGAATGTTGTTGTTTTGTTTTCGTTCTGTTTGTCCATGTATAACCCTAGGCTAGATTAATATTGAAAACAGTTCATCACAAAAAGGTATAATGAAACCAAACACCTATCACGACTGTAATATCATTAAGAAATATAACCTATTGAGCTTTGACAGTTTGTTATGCCTGGCCAAGCCTACGCCTGTTTGAAAGCCCTCATGACCTCCACATCCTCAGCAGTTTGTTCTATACTGCAGCAAGGATAATACCAGGACGACAACAGATTCAACAAGAGAGGACTGCTGAGCATAGATTAGGTCCACTACATTTGGCCAGATTGCTTTCTCAACCAGAGCATGTGGGTTTACAGAACACCGTACCAACCCGGGTGAGAGAGTGCTAGCTTTGTTAGCTTCAAGGCAAACCTACAAAAGTGGCTAAAGGCAAACCAATGCTGTGAATATTAAGACATTCCTATTCCAACAGTCAGACAGGACCAAAGGACATTTTAATATATGATTATATATATTGTATATTTTACATTAGTATAATTAGTATTATTATTATTATTGATTTTGTAATAATGTGTTAGATTGTAATATTGCATTGACATATTTATGTCGATTGTTGATGAAATTGATCTGTTGATGTTGATTGATGTTGATAGTTTCATTCCCAGGGACTACAGATGAAAAACAGCTATCTAGCTACATCTATTGCAATGACATGTACAAGGTCCCAGTTTCCAGTCAGAAAAAAAATGTTTTTCGATCACCGATTGTGCAGTTATTGCCAATATTGTCAGATACTAATTGTTACTGTAGCTGATCGTTCGAAGCATCCCAAGTATTCATACTGTTTCTGTTATTTTGAGTGTGGTTTCTTTTTCTATTAAACTATTTGAGAGCACACATACATGTTATGTTTTCTTGTTGTAGATTAAGATTACAGTTTTTCCCAATTGCTAAAACACAAAAGCCAATTCTCTAAACCAAATGACCAGTTCTCTAAACACATTTAATAAAACTAGCCCCCATTTGCCAAAACCATAAACACATTTCACATGAAGACACAATTCACAAAACACACCTTTTCACACCTTTTCTCATAAATCTAAACACATTTTGTCTTGCTAAAACACAAGTTGCAAAAAACTCTGCTCAAATTCTCAAATTAAAGCTCATGTGATGCAAAATGCTTGCCACAGTCAGCAAAATCTGAACACAATTAACACCTGGCTTCATTCATTACAGTTTTTCTCAATTGCTAAAACACATTTCACAAAACTTACCTCCATTTTCCCAAAACTCTAAACACAACACACTTTTCTAAAGCTACATAAGCAAAACCACACCTTCTCTCTTCAAAACTCAAACTTTCACACCAAAACAGCTGCTCAAAGCCTGCAAAAATGTAAACACTATAAGCATCATTACAGACTACAACAAAACAACTGAAAACACAATGTTCAGTGTGTGAGAATGTTCTTTTTTTTCACAACTGCCAAAGCACATTTTTAGAAACCTTACAGTATCTGTTCTCAGAATATATCACTGTAGAGTATTGGGCATTCATAGATTTGTGTGTTTCATATGAACAGTATATAAATCTACAGAAAATACAGTAGGCTATGTATGTTGTTGGAAAATATCCTTTTACAGTATGTATATGTTCTTCATGAATGTTTTACTGTAATGCTTGGTTAATTTTACTACGTAACTAAAAGACATTACAGTACAGTAATTCGAACTTGATCTTACGTGTGGACAATCGACTTCTTTCTAAAGGGATCTCTTGACCATTCTGTAGTACGCATTCACCCACAGGGGTGGGTGAGAGTTACAGTAATTGAAATAGTATAACTTCCTTCAATGTTACGGTACATGTGGGAATACGGTACATGTGGGAAAACTAGGGTTAGGGTTAGGTGCTAGGGTGGCTTGGTACATGCTGGCATGTCTAACCCTAACTGTAACCTTAACCCTAACCCTAACCCTACCCCTAATCCTAACCCTAACCTTACTGTAACCCTAGCACCATAGCACCTAACCCTAACCCTAGTTTTCCCACATGTATGATAGTCATGCATAAAAATAAATCTGCGCTCCCTGTCTAACGTTATATCTAACATTACATATTTTACATTACAGTAAGGCTGATTTTGCATGATAGTCATGCATTTTTAGATATCTATTTCCCCCCTTTAAATGGCATATGATGTCCGAAATGTTACTAAAGTTCAGCCGCGAAGTTGTTGCACTGTTGTCCTATCGAGTTTTACGTAAATAAAGGTTTGAAAAAATGTACCGTATTCCCACATGTACCGTAACATGTACAATACTGTACTGTATCACAACTCAATGCAAACACTACAGAGGATCCATTACACACAACAATACTCACTGAAAACAATGTTCAGGGTGTGATGTTTATTTATTTATTTATGGAACTATACCACACACACACACACACACACACACACACACACACACACACACACCACAATCATTTGCAACAAGTGTCTTAAATTTTGAGTCGTTATGTTTAATGAATGAAGCCAGGTGTGTTCATTGTGTTCAAATTTTGCTGACTGTGGCAAGCATTTTGCATCACATGAGCTTTAATTTGAGAATTTGAGCAGAGTTTTTTGCAACTTGTGTTTTAGCAAGACAAAATGTGTTTAGATTCATGAGAAAAGGAGGATTGTGTTTTGTGAATTGTGTCTTCATGTGAAATGTGTTTATGGTTTTGGCAAATGGGAGCTAGTTTTATTAATGTGTTTAGAGAACTGGTCATTTGGTTTAGAGAATTGGCTTTTGTGTTTTAGCAATTGGGAAAAACTGTAAACATAACAACTCAACATTTAAGACACTTGTTGCAGATGATTGTGTGTGTGTGTGTGTGTGTGTGTGTGTGTGTGTGTGTGTGTGTGTGTGTGTGTGTGTGTGTGTGTGTGTGGTATAGTTCCATAAATACATAAAAAAACATCACACCCTGAACATTGTTTTCAGTGAGTATTGTTGTGTGTAATGGATCCTCTGTAGTGTTTGCATTGAGTTGCGATACAGTACAGTAGTGTACATGTTACGGTACATGTGGGAATACAGTACATGTGGGAAAACTAGGGTTAGGGTTAGGTGCTAGGGTGCTAGGGTTAAGGTTAGGGTTAGGATTAGGGGTAGGGTTAAGGTTAGGGTTAGGGTTAGACATGCCAGCATGTACCAAGTCACCCTAGCACCTAACCCTAACCCTAGTTTTCCCACATGTACCGTATTCCCACATGTACCGTAACATACATACTGTATTTTCTGTAGATTTACATACTGTTCATATGAAACACACAAATCTATGAATGCCCAATACTCTACAGTGATATATTCTGAGAACAGATACTGTAAGGTTTCTAAAAATGTGCTTTGGCAGTTGTGAAAAAAAAGAACATTCTCACACACTGAACATTGTGTTTTCAGTTGTTTTGTTGTAGTCTGTAATGATGCATATAGTGTTTACATTTTTGCAGGCTTTGAGCAGCTGTTTTGGTGTGAAAGTTTGAGTTTTGAAGAGAGAAGGTGTGGTTTTGTTTATGTAGCTTTAGAAAAGTGTGTTGTGTTTAGAGTTTTGGGAAAATGGAGGTAAGTTTTGTGAAATGTGTTTTAGCAATTGAGAAAAACTGTAAGAGTCTGCCATCACAGACCTCCATAGCTCCAGATCACTGAAGAGAGCACACAATATTGTGGCTGACCCCTCACATCCAGCTCACAGCTTGTTTGCATTACTCTCTTCTGGACAGAGGTACAGGGCCACCAGGACAAAAACATAACGCCACTTGAACAGTTTCTTCCCCAAAGCCATAGCCCTTCTCAATAACTGCTGATCATTGCACCGGCACTTTACATGTTCTTGCACTAAGTTGTACAGTATATTTATTACTAATATTCACTCATATTGGTACTGTATATTTTGTCTTGAGTATTGTCGTGTTGTCGTCTTGTTTATGTATGTACTGTAGCTTGTTTAGCATGGTAGAATACCAAATCATGTTCCTAGTGCACTGCACATGGCGAATAAAGTTGAATTGAATTGAATTGAATTGAATTGAATTGAATTGAATTGAATTGAATTGAATTGAATTAAACGAACACTATTGAAAGTCTGAGATGCATATTTCTAGGTACAGCATATACAGTAAGTCTCACAGGGCCTGATGTGTTGCCCATGGTAACAGGCTGACCCTGAGACTAAATTGTTCACTTTCAAATGTATTCAAACAAAAACCCTTTATAGCAAAGTTCAGCAAGCTATAACACTCTATGCACGAGGACCAATTTACTTTAAGAACTATGTCACTTCAAGTTCGGTAACAGAATGACCCTAAAATCTCCCTGGTTTCCCCAAAACTCTGCACCAAATTAAGATTCCAAATTTCAAATTAAGAGTCAGATCATATTCAGTACTGTATTTTACTCACAGCCTTCATTATTGTGTATAAACAGCATTTATTTTATAATAAATGTATTTACAGCAATTGAACATGACACACACACACACACACACACACACACACACACACACACACACACACACACCACACACACAAGAATAGAATGCATGTATGCACACACACTCTTAACAAAGCACGTGTTTAAGTACAGTAAATTGACCCAATTCTTGTTCCACCCAAGGTCAACATGTCTTAATTTGTGACAATCCCAACACTATGTTTTAAACATAAAAGAGATGGGGTCATAAATCATTAATATACTGTACACTTATTCAGAAATTGGCAGATTTGTGGGACATACAATCTGCAATAAAAGTAATTCTAAATGTCTCCCACTCCCATATTCTAAAAACAATAATACAAGAATAAAACTGTAAATAGTAGAACATAAGATGTCTTTCATTTCTTTTAAGTAACAATCCTCTGAGACTAAATAGAAGGAAAAAAAAGGCTCACAGGAATACAAACCATCAGATTAATATTTCATAGTGTCTGGATACAATCGCGTTCAGCAGCTCAGCTCTAGCTCAAGGTCCATTACTGCATCTCTAATCAAACTCTGCCTCTCCCCGACTCACTGTTAACTACGTAGACCGCAGTATCGCTTTAACAGTCGACCAATATTTATTACGATATACTACACGGCCATCAACCAGGCTGTTTTGGCCAACCACGTGTCTTCAAATACATTCTAACGGATGTACTGTTCTCTGTGGTTGGCCTCAATTAAGTAGCAAGTCAATGCGTAAAAGACATGATTTAAGTAAGCACAGAGAAGAAGTTAGGGATAGGGCATCAGAAACAACTTCAAGCGGACAGCCCAATATGACAGACCACAGGTTGTGCAAGCCCGTCCACTTCTGACAGAACGGAGCTCATGATGGATCATTACAAGAACATCCGATAGCTTTCCTCTGTCCATATAACAAGGGCGAAGGCGGGGGTCCCAATTTGATGGAGCAAATAGTGTTGGGCAGTAGCAAAACATACATTAACAACTCTCATTATATTCTACAGCATGACTACTTTTGTAGCTTGTCTTTAACAAGGTGTTTGAGAAAGTGCTGATTATTCCACCAGAGTTTTTAGTAAACAGTCGGAAAATGCATTCGCATAGCATGGAAATGCTAGTGACAGTCTTCAGAACTCCCATTAGGTTATCTTTCATAATACTAAATTAAAGATGGCTAATTTTGCTCCTATTTGACACATTTTTGCACATGCAAATTGGAGGACAGGGACTCCGATGAAGTGAGTGATGGCATTGTTTGAGTGATGAGTGACACCTGCTGTCACAGCCTGCAGATGTTGTAATCTGTCGAGGACAACGATGAGATATAAATCAGATTACAGCTCAATAACGTGTAGGCCTTTCTATCTCACCTTCATGTCTCTGGTTTGCTATCCTCTTCACTGTACCTCCCTCACTACTGTGACCTTTCTTCAGAGCGTAATATATGGGTATTATCCTGTCCTCCTCTTCAATTGTTATTGCAGGTCAATACGATATCAAAGTATTATATAATGGTTAGATCCGGCAACTCTGATTAGCACAATCTGAAGGAACTGGTTACAATGTGCAATCCAACTCAAATAATGATATACTATGGCAAACCGCTTGACTGTTTTAATGATCACTGTGCACAATTATGATAAGAAGGAGGGTTTCTCCCTTCGCAGGCTTCTCTCACAAAATGCATTTCACCTCGAAATAAAGATGGCCGATTTTTTTTACTTTGCTTGCTAGATCAGCATGATTTGTGATGTGTGAGCTGCACCGGTGTAGCGAACCCATTTGATGGTTCAAATGTTTCCAATTTTGAGTTGTGGGAGCATCTGTGATTCTTTTGTCACGCTGAACTGATTCTTCAACATCTGCTGAAGCCTCTATTGCTAGCAGGCTTAACTTTCGGTCTGGATTGCTGCTAGCTAGCTCTAACCACTGAGCTGGCAGCAGGTAGCCTAGAGGTAATTGGAAGGTCGCTGGTCCGATCCCTGCCTCAAGAGGGAGCTGCATGTGAGCTGGTGACTGGAGGATTGCTGGCATCATATCTAAGGTGCCTACCACTGCCGTTGTGCCCTTGAGCAAGGCACTTAACCCCTAATTGCTCCAGGGGCGCTGACTATGGCTGATCCTGAGCCTAGTCACATTTCATTGTACTCTGTGCAATGAAAAAGGTTTAATCTAATCTAATCTAATAATCCTCAAAACAAGTGAAGCAACCCAGCTGACATGTTGACACATCCAGCAAACATGTACGAACAACATTACGAACAGAGCCAGCTAGCTAGTAAGCCAGATCAGTGGGTATTTTCGTTGCTATGCCAATCATATTATCGCACATACAACTGATCATTTAAGATCCAGGACCAAGGTTTGAGCACGGCTGAGCTGGTCGTCGGCCTTAGACCTCAGGACCCATCCTCACACCGCCATATAGCACACTCCCTTATGTGTTGTTACTGCTCAAGTACAGAGTAGCATTCAGATCAGGAAAATGTTTTTACTTTTTTCAGTTTTTCAAACAGTTTCACTGAATATAATTTCAAAAACATGATTGATGCTGATTGGTAGACAAAATGCACCAGATTTGTTATCATGCACACATACAAACACACACACACGCACACACACGCACACGCACAAACACACACACACACACGCACATGCACGCGCACGCACACGCACACGCACACACACACACACACACACACACACACACACACACCATCGTTTTCAAGTGCCTGGTGCCAGTGCCCTCCTCCTCCTCCCCTGCCCTCCTCCTCCCCTGCCCTCCTCCTCCTCCCCTGCTCTACTACTCTGGTCGTGTCATCATCTCTCACTGTGTCTCAGGGCTAGCATGGCGCTACGAGGCAGCCCTGTGAATCCCTCCCCCTCCCCACCCCACCACCTGTGCTAATGAAGCCTGCCCAGGGAAGGGGAGAAAGGGCGAGGGGGGGCGGGCACTGAAATCCTCTCCCCCCCTACACTGTTGTGTGGCAGATTAAAGGTGACTCCTCCTAATGGAATAACCCTTTCCCCAGCAACATATCCTGAAAAAGTAATCCATGAGGTGCAGGTTAAACGTCCGCAGCTTTGCAGAATATTTGTAGGGTTAAGGCAGCGTTCACTGTGACTTTCCGCTGTGCTTTGACACCTCTAGAGCGTAAAGCATTCAGCTTGGTACTCTGGGTTGTCACAACAGCTAATGCACTATTAGCGACGAGAGGCTATCAAATTAAGTGTTAGGAGCATTGATTTCTCTGCTTTAGAGAGCCATTTTAGTTTGGGTGGCTCAAAGACTGTTGTGGAATTGTATCAAATCCAATGCTCTCTCTATAGTGCATTAGACAAATGAAACAAACAAAAATGAAAAATGTAAGTGAAAAGGAGACAGTGATATGCTTGATAATGACTGCAAAATCAGAATGCAGTAATATTGAGGGATAACCATGGGCTTTACAAAAGTCTCGTCTTCCATCGATGTACTTGAGAGAACAATGCCTGGTAAATAACTGTTAAAGATAATACTAATACTAATAATAGATTTGATTTAAAAGCGCCGTTCTCAAACTCAAGGACACTGTACAGAAAACAAGAAGAAAAGAAGAAAAGCAGGACAATAAACAACAACAACAACAAAAATTAGGCTACAACAAACAAAAAGGCAGCTATGGGGATAGTGTTAGTCAGGAGCCATGCCATGCTATACAAAAGATGAAGTATTTCATGTATTTCTTGGCAATTCATTTCTG
This sequence comes from Nansenia antarctica, assembly GCF_963989245.1. Lineage (NCBI taxonomy): Eukaryota > Metazoa > Chordata > Actinopteri > Argentiniformes > Microstomatidae > Nansenia > Nansenia antarctica. The sequence goes on along the minus strand of NC_137689.1, from coordinate 27,540,732 downwards.
CTGTTCAAGAGCTGCTGTGGACATATAGCAGTATGAATTGTATGATTCACTAGGCCACACAATTATATATAAAGGAGCTACACGTAACCGTTTCACTGTACTACAGCATGTAATGGCCTTGAAAAATCTGCAGGTATTGTGGATCGATATTCTTAAAAAAAAAAAAAAAAAAGCTCCCCACCACTGTTTGGAGTGGCTGAGGTATTAGCAGATTGATTTCTGCTAGCTGCCTGGCTAGTTTTTGTCAAATCGTAGCTCATTACAGAGAGTAGGCAAATCCAATCTATCTGTAGTGTCCAAAGAAAATCTGTATTATTATTATTATTCACTTCACATGTCAGGATCTTATCTCAATTGTCTGGAAAGTCAATTTTGCGATGGAAGCTAATTAGCACTTGTAAACAAACAGCTCATTGTAAACGTAATTGCAATTTTTACTCATGGCCACATGGGACCCAGAGTTAATCTGTATCTCTTTAAAAGCAGCTACACTAAATGCGAGCAGGTCGAACAATGAAATTCAATGGCATCATTTATAGAGGTCCTTTTTTCAGGTATACCGTACACTTTCATGGTAAAACAGTTTCTTTAGGATTCATTGAAACAAGCACCACTACAGCATGCACCATTTGGTAGCCAACAGCTTTTAACTATGGATTCTTCAGTTTGGCCTCTGAAGGCCGAAAGATGTACAAGACAAACTACAATATAGAAATTGACCTTACAAGTCGAGTTAGGGTCAAATGTCGCCAGGGGTTTTAAACAAAGCAGAGGAATCAGTTCTGAAATAAGCATCTTACTCTAATGAATAGACCACTCCACATAAAGACATCCACTTTGTTTCCCAGGCCTTATATCAAACGGAGGAATCCGCCGGGGCATTATACTCAGACACATGAGCTTTTTTGACAGGCACCAGGGGAACAATTTATTGTATGATCCACACAGCTCCCACTCTCGGAGGTCCTCATTCCCAATGTGCTGCAGCTGCAAATCTTCCATTCGGAGTGTAAGAAGGTGTCACTCAGAATCTCCCAATGTCAAACGTCACTTTGATACTCACGCTTTTGTCATCCCTCAACTGTATACCATTTGACATTCAACTTTGGCTCCCTGCTTCCTGCATGGACAAGCCCCCCTTAGATGCAACACATTATTCACTCTCCTAGCTGGCACGTCTGTCAGGCGTCTCTCTGCTCTGTGTGGCGTTTCCACATCGCAGGTGGCTGCTCCCCACACCCCACTCTGCCCCCCCCCCTCTCTCTGAAGCCTGTCTCTCTAGCCAATCATCCATGCCAGACATGGAATGTATGTGCCATGTACCGAACATTCGAAAATACCCTCGCCGTCGAAACTCATTTGAAAAAACATAATTGCCTCGCCGCCAAACTAATAACGCTGACATCCGACGTGTCAAAACAAATTCCGTTCCTATGCTAATCCGTGCTTTTTTGCTCTAAGGAAGACTATGTACAATACATAATTTCCTTCTCACCACCCAGCGATAGGTTTATCTCCCCTTGGTGCGACTGTTCTACTGGGCGTCTTCCATGTGCATCATCTGTAGTCATCTCCATTACTTCGAGTCTAGTGCTCGAGATGGAATGGAGGTTGAAGGACATGTCAAATTCCTCTCCATTTGCATTTCAAGAGAGGTTCAAAAGGGAGGCTGAACACGTCTCTTCCCAGAGTCCAACGTAAGACATTTCAGCAGAAGTGCTTACGCTGTACAGTATTAGTACCAATAAATAACATTTTTGGGGCAGATATTCAATGTGAAGAATTCTGAGAGGTCTTGGTTTGAAGTCACCTTTGTCATATTGAGCATTGTTAATCACAAACAAATCAAACCAATTACGAAGGGTTAACCTACAAAGAATCAAAGGGTTATGGTAAATCGTGGTTCAATGGACAACTCCTTAACTACAGAGGAGCCACCCTGGCCAGGCCCAATAGCGTCTGTATAATTCACTGAGATTTACTGTCACTCTACTGTAAAAGACACACGTTATGGTGCAGTACTAATATCCACTTTATGGCTGTATCCTCTCCAGTCCAGAAAGAATTTCATCTTCAGTCCTAAATATCCCCCTCCTTTTCTTATCCCTGGCCCAGTACCTATCTCTACGATGAGGCTATGCTACTGCAGCCTCTACCTGCAAACTGCAGCAGGCTTGCCATTTTGTAGACCATTTTGCGTAGACTTGCTTGCCAAACAACAAAAGTCATTTTACAGCCTTAGCTACAATAGGATCGGTTCTCCTTTGTGCCAGTGATAAAACAAGACCAATAAAGACCATTCATTCATTCATTCATTCATTCATTCAAGAAAGCAACATCGTCATGTACAAATATCATGTTACTGTATAGTGTAGGTTTCAATCATTGTTTTCATCTATCTGACAAAAAATGGGGAAAGATGGCAGGAATAGATGGAATAGTGGTATGGGTGGATGTTTAGTGTGTCGAGCACGGGAGGCTGGTGGAGGCAGAAATGGGAGGACGACGTCCTCCCCTAGTGTGGTGGCGTACTCGGTGCTGTACAGGTGAAAGCCACTGCTGAAGTGGGAGGCTGTTGGGAGAGGATGGGGAGGTTGGGGGAAATGGTTGCTTTTGTTGTCAAGACTACAATCCATTTGACTTCAGGTTATGCTAACGGCATCATCTGAGAAGAAAAAAAGATCTAAAAACGATCTACAGAAGAGCATGGTTGGAGATGATGGTGAGGCAAATCATTCAATTGAAAATAGACAGACGAGACGATGTTGGGGAGATTAATGTTTGGGGACACAAACACCTGCTCATGCATCCATATCTCAGAGGATTATACAGTAGTTGGGAGAAAACAAGTATTATACACTATAAAGGACCTTCACGTCACTCAATACTTTACATGGATTGCTACATCAACTGTTGATACTTTTAAATGAATGGCCATATAGCCACTGATTCTTGAAGAAATGTAACTCATAAATACTACCTGAGCGTTGTTCTACTGTCTAACCCCATCAGAACCCCAAATATTGAGATTGTAGTTGTAAACAAACACACTATAGCTTGAAAAACATGGTTAAAACTATACCTTTTGATCTAATGGGATGGACAGTCCCTGTATCCACACTGTAGCTCTGTCTATGTATTTGTGAGTGGTTACATTTCTCCAGCCCCATTCCTCAGCAGTTTACCAAAATAACAGGCAGGGTGACCTCTATGTTGTTAAAGGGCAATACTGCCCTTTAAGACCCTTTCATCTGGGTCAGGGAAACCAGTCTTGGGAGCCACTTCCCTTAATCGGGAGGAAACCATTCCATCCAACATGGACCAAACATTTTTCAAAAATACTACGGTCCGCATGATAGGCCTCCAATCTTTTGGACCCCATGTTTATAACAACATTGTATTTGCGCACACTGTCTGAACTTCACAATAAAGGGCTTGTGCAACCGAGTGGCGATGATAAACTCACTGTTCAAGTTGAAATACACCTAGCTGTTAATAATGGGTTGAAATACACCTAGCTGTTAACAATGGGTTGAAATACACCTAGCTGTTAACATTGGGTATGTTTGAAATACACCTAGCTGTTAACATTGGGTATGTTTGAAATACACCTAGCTGTTAACATTGGGTATGTTTGAAATAGACCTAGCTGTTAACATTGGGTATGTTTGAAATACACCTAGCTGTTAACATTGGGTATGTTTGAAATACACCTAGCTGTTAACATTGGGTATGTTTGAAATACACCTAGCTGTTAACATTGGGTATGTCTGCTAAGGGGTCATGTGGATGGATGCAGGTTGGAGACTCGCGTGAGCTCTGTCTCTGGGCAGTGTGCCGCCTGTTCCACTAGCTTGTCAATCCGTGACAGACAATAATGCTCTTAAATGGGGTAATGTCACAACAACACAATGGAAAGCTCATGTGAGCTGATTCACATCTGCAACAAAGAATGTACCGAAGCACTTGTAGTCAATAATGCAGAAGGCCTAACAGAATGAGGGCATCGAAGTCTACGTAATTCGTAGTAGATGTTGACTTAGTTATGTTTACAGGATGTTGATGTTATCTACAGGAGGTTTATAGAGGTTTATGGCCGTTCATAAGAGGACGTTGAAATAAAACCCAGACCTGCCCGAACTTTTCTGCACAATCATTGAGGCATATTGGACTCTGACACAGAGTGTTCTGTCTGGTTCCTTTTACGGGCCTGGCCAGCCGGGCCACTATGACACCTTCTTACCTGAGAGGGATCTGTTTTATCTGAGAACTGTAGGTATGCATGCTAATAACTCTTGCTTTCTTTTGTCATCTTAACTGGCACGAATGATCGTCTATATACTGTAATCCTTTCACATTAATAACAAAGAGAACACAACAGCAATTCACATTAGTTAATGTGTGGGATGTGGATTGGAATATATTTGCATCACTGATTCACTGATTTAAATTGTGTTAAATCTCTTCAGTCTTCAAATGGTGAGCGAATCCATTTGAGGGAACACATCGTTTTACATTCACAGTCACTTGCAACATATATTTTTCCTAATCAAGAAAAGGTCCTTGTAACGAAACAAAACACTTGACATTGTGCATATACTGTAGCTACCTCTGTCTTAAAGATAAGATGTCAGTGTGAAGGACAATGAAATGTAATGATTTGTGTATGTGACAATCACAAACAAAACATACAGGATAGATAAATATACTGTTATCTGCATCACACTCACAACCACGACTTGTGTTTCATGCTTGACCACAAGTTCAAAATAGCAAGGTGTTAGGTGGTACTATATTTTAAGACATAGCATTATATTTCCAAAACAACAACCAAACCCAGTGGTTTAATTAGAATATATATATATTAGAATATAGAGAGAATGAAAATGTAGCGCTTGATGTTCCACTATATAAACTACACAGATTCAAGGTACAGACACTATAGACACTCGCCTACAGTATACAGTATAGCCTAACGTGTGTGGATTCCAAAATAACAAAATTAACAACAAATTGTTTGCAGCCAGACCTCTCAACACACCAGGAAAAAAATATATAGATCATGAGTGAAATTGTTTGATTTTAGTCAGATGCTGTGTTTTGTTCTAGTTTCATACTTGCCATTCAGCCAAATGCAGGATTTTCACGACTTTCATCACTGTATTATTTTACACCATGACTTAGCAATTATGCATTTTACTATAGCCTATAGCCTTATGAGCAATGTATTTTAAAATGGAATACGTGTGCCAGGAATCGTTTGGAAGAAAGATAGAACGACAACCTTACTGTCTCCATTAAATGTAAGACACTGTGACTACACGGAAACTTCAATGCCCTACATAAGTAAAGTTTATGGATCTGTGTCCCGTAATAGCAAAGGTCGAAATCTTCTAATTGGGCACAACAGAATGTCCTCAGAGAGTCGGCTTCACCACTAAGGAACATAAAGATAATGCCCCATAGGCTAAGCATCACGGGCCCACGGATAGGAATATCTAGCCAAACCAGCGCCTTACAGTATAGTAGATAATACAACACACACACTAGATTGCTAATCAACAATGCTGATAGGCAGGAAGCACGAATAAGTAGACATACACAGTGATACGGTCCAGTAGTTATTCTGTGATACACATCATTTGAAAACAGCATCTCACTAACACAACTGGCTCACCTTTGCGTGATGTGACCATAGCGGCTTTAGTCCCATATCATAGCTGCATTTGAGAGAAATAAGAACAAGACTAATCGCATTCCTATGGTTTATCCTCGGGTATCCTTGGAAAATAACGGAATGATGCTGAGTCGGCTGAGCTAAGCTCGCTTCCTCTGAACGATGCTCCGGTGGACGGCTCGAAGAAACGCAAGACAGCGGTTGATCTGTGGACCGGAACGCGTGGATTACAAGTGATGTATTTTTTTCGAAGGGTTATGATTCAACTGCTCATCTTCCGAAAATCTTCCCTGGTGGACACAATCACCCACTCAGCATCACCGGAATATACCATATGCTAGGGAGAGGAAGGGGGTGTGGCACCAGTGACCAGTCATCTCACCATCCAACACCAAGCCGTCGATTCCTGACCAGACGAAAAGTGCGTTAAACTGGAATTAGATGAAGTTATTTACTTTGCTGCGAATATCAAGTGAATATTTTGCTGCGAATATCAAGTGAATATCTTCCCGTGAATTTAGTCGAGCCATATCAGTAAATATAACTTTAAATGAAGTGAAGTAGTTCAAACATATTAGGATTCTCATAACTACAGTAGTGTTATAGCTTATAGTGTTATAGTATTTATAACTTAACTTAACGTAGCTACTGTTATGGTTCACTGCTGTTGTTATTGTTCACTGCTGTTGTTATTGTTACTGATTGGCCGTTTAGTGACAACTAATTTGCATATCAGCGGTCCCAAAGGATTATGGGCACATTCCATGTCCATAGTGTTGTACAGGTTGGAGTATGGGGTAGTTCGGGTTCAAGGGGATAACCAAGCTTTAACCGTGCCTTGAATTTGTGACTGTGTCAGTGTTATTATGGCGTTCTACCCAGGGGTCATGGGGACGTTGTCGAATGCGTCCAGACCTCCAAGAACTCTCCAGACCTTTCAGACCCCCAACTCTCCTAGAACAACCAGATCTCCCAGTATCTTCCAGACTCCCAGATCACCCAGAACGTCCAGACCTCCCAGACCTCCAGGCACCCTCCAGACCTCCCAGGCCTGCTCCCTCCTGGGGTGCTAGCACAGACCCCCAGCCCTCCATCCGTCCCAGAACATCCAGACCTTCCATGCCTGCTCACTCCTAGGGTGCTAGCACAGACAACCACTGCCCCCACCACAGTGACAGACTGACAGTAACAATGACAATGACAGTAACAGTGACAATGGTAATGATATTCCTGACATTAGGCACCATTAGACGCCCTGCCCCAGTTGCTTCCCCCACAGCCAAGTCCTGAGCCCAGGCAGAATATGAACACTCCCCCAGTGAAACTGGGACGGGATGATGGGACCTCCAACTGGGAGGGGTTCCTTGCACAGTTTAATTTAATTACAGGAGTGCTAGGATGGAGGCAAGATAGGCTCTGTTGGACCTAGCGGCGGGCCCTAGGGGGCACTCACCGCAGCCCTAGACCGATGGTTCGGTGACCACCAATCACTGACCAGCCTCTGGGACCAGCTCCACTCTAGGACCAGGCAAGGCCAGGAAAAACTGGGGATCCTGGCAGCAGACATTTGGCACCTGGTGAGCCAGGCATATGCAGAGCTTCCTCCCTCCACCATCCAATGCCTCACCCTGGACTATTTCCTGCACATTTTACAGCCTCCACGTCTCCGGCAACATGTGTGGCTTGCTAAGCCACTCACCCTGGAGGAGGCTGTGCAGGCAGCGGAGGAGGTGGAGGCTATTGTAGCGGAGGGAGGAGTAGCCCCACCACTACGCCATCAGGTGAGGGCCCTACAGGAGGGTGAGGATGTACACCCGGCCCCAGTCCTGGCAGCCCGAGGCGAGGAACCATTCCTGTGCTGGGGCTGTGGGCAACCAGGACACATCAGAAGAAGGTGCCCAAGGGGCCGGGCGGAGGGTGGGTGAGGAACGAACCCTGGGTGTCTGGGGGTGTCCATGCTCTGGGGGAAGGCCTGGCTGTAAGGGGACATCCCCCCACTACCCAGGCCCAGCGCTGCACTGTACTCCAACAGGGGGGACTGGAAGGGGACACAGGGCTGCACTGGGGGGAGTCTGTCCCTGTCCTTCTCCCTGTCCCTGTCCTCGGTGGGTCTCCTGTTCACGTCCTCCCATAGCTCCAGGGACTGGCCTGGCAGGTATGGGATGTCTCTCCTCAGCCTGGTGTGGTCAGGGTCACCACCACCACCACTCACTGGTCCAAGTGACTTTGGATGTCTCTCTGGGGCGGGCACCGCTGTGGCAGCAGCTCTGAGCTCCAGCTCCTTCTCCCTCCTCCTGCTCCTCTGCTGCTCAGATCAAATCCCATGCTGTCCCACGCTTTCATGTCACTACCGAAACACAAATAGGTTTTTGGTTTTTAGCCACACCCTTGCATTTTTTTCCATGAAGTGACACTGCATTCCTGTCCCTCAAGGCTGCATGGTGAGTAGTTACCTCTCATCATTTTGATGTAAATGTTTTCCAAAGTCTGAAAATCTGTATGTAACATTAAGAATTGTCACTACCGAACACTATTCTCTACAATTGAGTAAACTTTTGGGGGTTTAGTGCAAAATATTATGTTTTTATGTGTGTACAACTGTTCAAACATCTGTTGCCTAGCCATGTGCTTGTTAGCATTTTTGAGTTATGCTAGGAATTAGCTCAAACTGTCACTACCGAAACAGATGGTAGAGTTGCGGTAGTGACATGATCATTTCTGTAGTGATTTTATTGATCATAAACATTTGTTTGTAATATTCCCAACTTAAGACATGTTATGAGTTAAAAAAAAAATATTTATTTGTTTTTCAGATTTTATCCCTTTTTTCACCCAATTTGGTAGCCAATTGAACCCAACCTAGCATCCAATTATCCCCTGCCTATTGCGAGGGATCCGCCGCACGACCCCGCGGCCGGCAGTCCCAGAGAAGGCCGCCAGGCAGACTAGCTGACTGGCTCCTCGAGCCCAGCACCGTTATTCCAGCACCAGACGGGGGCGCTGTTGCGCGACGGATCCTTGACCGGAACTACTCCTATACCCCCCTCGGGAGCGGCCGCCCAATATGCCGTTCCCCGTGTGTGCCCTGGCCATATCCGGGTCTGGGGATACGAACCCCGGCCCCGGTGGGCAGCATGCACTAGTGGCTAGTGCTTAGACCGCTACACCACCGCGGGGCGGTTATGAGTTAATATTAAGCAATAAGGTTGAGGGAATATGATACAACCTTGCAAACAAAATATTGTGGTCACTACCGAGAGAGTGCAGCCACCACGATGTTTTGTAAAAAATAAAAGATACCGACTTACCAACTAAAATGTTATGATAACTATTGGTTAAATGTATGTTCAATTTCATAACTCATTAACTCTGAGATCTATATGATCAGTGGAATTCATTTTACAAAAAAGGATTGCATTTAGATTTTGATGAGTCTTAGAAATTGAACTTATTAATTTTAATTGATTTAGTTAAAATCTTCAACAAAAATGGGTAATTTAGAGGGACTAAGACTAAATAAAAGGCACAACACGAACGAACTAAAGTGCAATGATTTAATGAACAAATGGTGGTGTACAAAAACCAAGCCATAGGACAACAGGCAGACTATGAGCGGTGTCAACCCAAAGAAACAAAAGAATAAAGTGACCCAGTGTACAATTCTACATAATGACAGCCGCTCCTTTGCCTACTGTATTTAACATAGATGAGGCTACATGATGTAATGTATACCCAAGGGTATCTCACCTACGCCTGTTTCCTATGGCTAGTGTGTGACAATACAAAAATAGAAAATAAACTATAGTCAAATACTAAATCAAATAAACAAACAACCAACTTAATCTTAATCTAAACAAACTACTAAATGGAATATGGAAAGGTACGTACTAAATAACACAAATAACAAATAACCTAAAGCTAAGAGTCGACAAACTAACAAACAAAACACAACTAAACAGTCGACTAACAATGGGAGACAAGGAGGAGCATTTAAACAGACGGGCAGCCCTCTGATTGGAGAATGGTCAGCCTTCTGATTGGATGGGAGTGGGATGATGAATGAGGGAATGATTGGCCAACAACACCTGGATGGAAAATTATAGAGGAGAACACAGAAGGGAAGGAAACACAACAAGGACACATGTGGACGTAACACCCCCACACATAAAAGAACAAGTGTCTAACACTTGTGATAATTAATAAACAATTAATCTACAAAAACAAACAAAAACACACATCACACACGAGAAAGGGCATCAGCACAGACATTTTCTGAACCCTTCTTGTGTCTAATGTCCAAATTGTAACCCTGTACAATCAATGCCCAACGCATGAGCCGCTGGTTCTGATTGTACATCCTATGGAGAAAAACTAATGGGTTATGATCTGTGTAAATAATAATGGGTGTAACACTGGAACCTAAATAAACCTAAAAAAACTGGAGAGCCCACAACAAAGTCTCTTGCTCAATAGTGGAGTACCGGGTTTGACATTTGTTGAACTTTCGTGAGAAGTAGCATACAGGATGATCCGAACCATTTATCAAGGGCAATCATCACCATCCGAACAAAATTCCAAAATATTTATATATAATTTAATCATTTTTTAAATATATTTCTCATCAGAAATAATTTCTCATTGACGTGGTCCCGAAATATCATTATATTTGCACAAGAGAGCCTCATCCCAATAGCAAGCTTATAGATCCTTCCTAGAATAGTCTCTCTTGAGACGAGTACAGGAAGTACATCTGAGCTCACAATACCTCTGTATGCACAAAGTAATGATGTTTTGGGACCATATCAATGGTGGGCTGACGAGAAATATAATGATTTTGGAGTAAAATTCCGCTTTGAGCCCAAACCCTTACCTTATTTTTCAACAAATATTTTGATAGTACTGTAAATGAAAGAGGACCAATAACATGTAAGAGGACCAATAACATAACATCAAATAGACAGATCCAGATAGAGAGGAACTAGAACTGCATGAGAACTGGCTGCTTCTCCCCGGTTAGTATTCAAGGCTGCTACCTTATCATGGCTAATTTGAATTGCAATCTGTTTGCAGGAGTCTCCTGCCAGACGAACCAAGGACTGAGTCTTACTCTGGGAGGCCACAGCACTACTGTGCATCAAGGCAACAAGATTAATCAATACAGCACATGTAAATAGAGGCTCCTTGCATCATTGCGCTTGATCAAGGACTCATTTCAATTCTACTTCCTATGCCATTACTAAAGGACATCTAGGGACTAGGGAGTCAAGAAAATGGACAAAACACATGCTCATACAGCGTACAGTGTAAACTTATTGAAACGTAGGGGGGGTCATGCACTTGATGCTGTGTACTTTACTGTACAGTATTAGAGGAAAAATCCCCAAGTACGGTATTTTGCTCCTCACGTGCAGCCATTGTCTTAAAGTAATGTATAGCATTGCTGAAGATCAGTATACAGTAGGTGACATTGTAAAAGTCGCATTCAAAGGCTTTGAGTCACATGGGTCTGTAGTGGTGTACAGTAGCATGTTATACAGTAGTGCTAATAGACAAACCAAGCAGAAGCCCAGTTTGATAGATTAGTGAATCAGTACATTGTTGCAGATGGGTAACGTGACATCATCATGTAACAGTTGGGAGTAGTGGCAAGTCTAACTAAATGGCCTTTACAGTGAAACAGAGGGTTTCATACTGATGTTTGTATGTCTTCTGTGTATGGGTAAATACAGACAATTACATTACGTATAACGTTATGAAAACAACTATTGAAAGGTCTGCCAAATATTTTAATGAAAACAAATACCTGCCTAACATAAAACAATGTTGTTCAAAGCGTTCACGTTGTGAAGGTCTTACATAATGATGATTGTTTGTTTTCATTATTTTCACTTTTTCTGATGTTGTTTTATTATCAGCTCGCAGGGTAACAGGCAACATTTAGAACATCAGCGAGAAAAAAATAAATTAGGGCTTTCATACTGCAGCCCCCAGGGAACATAGGAAATAATCTCTTGGTGAGAGCATTTTTTTTTTAAATGGGAAATCTAATTTTGTGCTACTATCATTATAAGAAATATACAACAAATCAGGCCTGTAGAAAATATGTATGTAAATAAGTAGACCATTGACAATCATTTATTTATAAAAGACAGGATCTTTGTATGGACTGCAAGATATGAGAGGATATCCGTCACCTTTGAATCCAACATGCAGGGGCTGCGGTCGAAGAGAAAACAGCAGCCACTAAGAATGAAATCTTTAGATAGTTTTTTTGGGAAGCAAGAGCCATGTAATGTTTCGCTGCATCTCTTTTTCTCCGACAGCTCTCGACACTTTTGTTGCGGTTGCAGCCAAGAGACCGAGTGGCTGGCTGCTTTGATCAGAGAGTCTGTGAGAGGGCTGCTATGGTAATCCCAACGCATAGCAGCCTGTTCATTCACCTCACTCTGGAACAGATCACACTATCTATCGTGTGACAAACACGGCAGCGCTAGGTTCAGTCAAAGCAATAAATGACATTTTAACTACAGTCCTGACCATGCCATGGCAAAGAAAGATGGAGGTCAAACTAATTGTACCATGTTCATACATTGTATGTGCTATACTGAAAAATCTTTTCATTTATTGTAGCATTGGTCCCACACCATGACTACATAATAAAAAATGTTTTAAATGACATTGGATCAGACTGGACACTGTCAGATCGATCTGAAGATGCGTTTGCTGCTCAACCATGTAGAAAATAGAAACAGTCGCATCAATGATGTGTCTCATATAGCTCAGACGTAGCGGCTGCCCAGCGATGGACGTTGGAGGCCAGGTGATGTGCTCGTACTGGGATCACACACACACCTCTGTCAACAATGATGAATAAACATACTCGTCAAACAGAGAAACAAACCTGCCTACTGTTCTCCTGATATATACGGTTGTTTCCTTATACTAAACCCAAATTAAATCTGTTCAAATATTGTCCTGCTGCTCACCTATGCCAGAGACAGTACTCACTTCAGCACCTCACATACACAGTACACACACACACACACACACACACACACACACACACACACACACACACACACACACACACACACACACACACACACACACACACACAAACACACACACACACACACACACACACACTCACACACACACACACACACACACACACACACACACACACACACACACACACACACACACACACACATACTCACTCACACACACACTCACACACACATGATTGTATTTAGTACTTTACTACCTTATTAGTACTTAACTGCCTTATTACTTAACTGTGTCTTATTAGTACTTAACTGTGCCTTATTAGTACTTAACTGTGCATTATTAGTACTTAACTGCCTTATTAGTACTTAACTGCCTTATTAGTACTTAACTGCCTTATTAGTACTTAACTGTGTCTTATTAGTACTTAACTGTGCCTTATTAGTACTTAACTGCCTTATTAGTACTTAACTGTGCCTTATTAGTACTTAACTGTGCCTTATTAGTACTTAACTGCCTTATTAGTACTTAATTGCCTTATTAGTACTTAACTGTGTCTTATTAGTACTTAACTGTGTCTTATTAGTACTTAACTGTGCCTTATTAGTACTTAACTGCCTTATTAGTACTTAACTGTGCCTTATTAGTACTTAACTGTGCCTTATTAGTACTTAACTGCCTTATTAGTACTTAACTGTGCCTTATTAATACTTAACTGTGCCTTATTAGTACTTAACTGTGTCTTATTAGTACTTAACTGCCTTATTAGTACTTAACTGTGCCTTATTAGTACTTAACTGCCTTATTAGTACTTAACTGTGCCTTATTAGTACTTAACTGTGCCTTATTAGTACTTAACTGCCTTATTAGTACTTAACTGTGTCTTATTAGTACTTAACTGTGCCTTATTAGTACTTAACTGTGTCTTATTAGTACTTAACTGCCTTTTTAGTACTTAACTGTGTCTTATTAGTACTTAACTGTGTCTTATTAGTACCTGCCTTATTGCCTATTGTGTTTGTTATTATTCTCTTTTACTCCTATCATGTTATACTGTATATTTACTCTGCACTGTTTAGAGGTTGGTTGTACTGATGACATAGGATCATCTGATTTGATTTGATTTGATTTGAAATGTATTTAGTTATTGCTGTGTAATAATGTAAAGAAGTTGAGTGTGTTTGTTATTACATATGTGTAATAAGAAGTGTTCCACAGAACAGTATGTGGTGGGTTGCTGGGTACTAATAGTATGCTCTACACCATACCATTTAGCTGCTGCTTTTATCCAAAGTGACTTTGAGGGAATCAAACCCACAACCTAATTGTTGTTAGCACCATGCTCTACCAACTGAGCCACAAAGGACCACAACACCACTGTGCATGGTGTTGGTTGTCATTCAGTAAAGGAGTTGAAATGGGAGTACATTCTGGAATCATCTAGATTATTACTCCCTCTCTTGTTAAGGCACAAATGATACCTTGCTCCATTGCTAGGGGGAAGGGAGGTGGACACATTTTCTTAATCATTGAAGCCTATGATTGAAATTAAAGTTTATGACAAGGAGAGTCTCAGTTACTTAACGAGCATAGAGGGCCTACTTGAGGGGGCAGAACAATCTTCTCTGAGGTTCTTAAGACTTGCTCCATCAATTTACTGTAATGCACAATTGACTGATAAAAAAATTCTGTTTGAATATGAAATTAGACGATGAGAGAGGACCACATACTGGTTTTTCATAATCATAATCATAATAAGTCAACATGAAGCAAGCTACAGTATGAGTGTGCTGACAAATTATTTTAATGGTTAATTACGGGATCTTGGTGTTTTGCCTGGTTTGTTTATGTGCTTTTGAAAAAGATTCACAGAGTCTGGTAAGTAAGTAGGATAAGGGCTATTAAATAATACATGTATGTAATGTGCTGACAGTATTTTTGGTAATTGAATATGGCTTCAAAGAATTCATGCTGTTCTTAAGTTTAAAAAAACAATCTTCTAACTTAACACATATTTCTGTGCACACATTTTTCTTTGTAGTTTAAAGAGATTTCTGTATAATTTCAGCCACTAGTTCTAAAATTAGTACTCACAAGGCAAAAACAGGTCCCCGAAATAGGCAAATATTGTCAAGAAAATACCTGATTGGTCAGAGAGGGTCAAGCCTCTCCACTCTCATGAGCAAAAGTTTTTGCTAGCCTTAAACTGAGGACTTTTGGTCTAATGAGAGGAGAAACTAATAGTATTCCATGAACCATACAGTCACCACTTAAGACAACATGTTAGGTAAAGAATTAGCAACAAACATGCCCTAGCGTCTCCTTAACTGTTCCCAGTATGCTATCAACTAGCCTCTACATTAGCGCCGCTGTCCTTGGAATCTGACCTCAGTCTTTATCTAAATCTCTTATCCTTCTATCATCTTTATTTCAGCAGGGAGCCTTAGCAATTATGTGGTGACAAGTATTTTATAGACATTAGAGATTAATTCGAGAGGAGATTGGGGACGGTTACACTTTTCGCATTTTCATACAGTATGACATTCTAGGCTTATGGACTCTCTTTATTGCACAACTACAGGATTCACGGAATGAGCCAAGCCCCATGACAGTAACACACAATGGCTTTATAGCTTTATTCCACAGCTAAAGTGCAGAGGTATTTCATTTGTCTAGTCTCTTTAGGCGATGGTAGTTATGTCCGTCTGCCTTTTGTCAGTAGAGAAAGCTTTCAGTGCAGTACGCTAAGTATTGATTTACACACTACTGGGGTGTGCTGTACATTTCTATGTTGATTTACTGTAGATGAAAATCAAAATTAGACTAACCTTCGTAATAGTTAGGGCGTTGTTGTACTGTATGTAAGAACGGCTTCATGCCTCAAAAGAAGGGTTGATCCTCTGATCAAAGGCAGGAACAGCTAGGGGGTAGACAGAAAGGTGCTTTGTGGCTGTTTTTACTCTCTCCTGCACTCAGAGAAACTAATCCACTCGCTTATCTATGGTACAGTAGCTGACTCACTCAGCTTTCAAGAAAACCTTTTGGCCACCCTTTCTACTTGCGGAGAGTTTGACCGTATTCAGGGTAATATCAAACTTTAGATGAAAGGGTTTATATTCTGGCTCTGTGATATTTTTGGATCCATGCAAAAAAAAAGGAATTAAATGTCATCTAGACGGATTTAGACATTCTGACCCCTGATGCATCTCATTGAATTTCAAAAGGAATGGAAGCAATGCAGGCATTGTTGTAGGAGTTGGTCTGTAAACAGTGAGCAGATGTATGCTACAACATACAGAAGGCTCCTGGTTTTACCCAACGCCAACTACTCCATCTGTGCCTGCCTGCCTAGCTCAGGGAGTGACTCTGTCCTCCTGCACATAAACCTTAGGAGCAACAAACAGTAGCATGTGCCGTCAGTGTGCTGCATTACATACGTACAGGGTATGTCGTTATCGACATTTTAATACAATACAGAATCCTTGTAGTTATGATACGGATGCAACCAGTGTGTGTTCATTTGCTCACTGACATCTGTGAAATGGATCACTTCTCTATCTTACTTTTGGTAAATATTGCCATACGGTAAAACTACGCCTTCACCAGTTAACCCTCTCCCCCTCCCCTTCCCATGTGTCCCCAGCACTACCTTAATTAGGCCCTTATACTTTCTTACTTACTTGATTAATTTTTGGTTTCTTTTTATTATTACTACTTGATCTTTTCAGTTTGTAAAGCGTATTTGAGTGTCTAGAAAAGCGCTATATAAGTCCAATATATTATATTATTATTATTATTAATAATAATAATAAATCTTGCATTATGGTGACCGGTGCTCTTTCTCTCCCTGGCATCGTACAGCTTGAAAGTCTTATTTCTGAGATGGATTTATGGATCTTCTTAGTAGCAGCCCTGTGTTTTTTTTATGTACCAGTGTAATGTTACACCTCTAATCCATGTTAAGTCATGTCAAAGAGAATGTCATAGCACCGCACAGAAACAGTCATTTGAATGAATATGTGAATAATGAATATTCTCCAAAGCAATTAGCCAGTCGTGGTTGTACATCGTGTCCTTATGTGTTATAATGAGAGGCGAAAGAGCTAAAAGCATGTTTTATGAGTTCCCAGCAAATTAGGAGCATTGCGAAACCCTGACATCTGGGGATGGAGAATAAAAACCCACCGTGTGTGCATTGTGATAATGAAAAAGTGGATGAAAAATCACCAACCTACTGTTAACAGTGTTTGAACCAAAACATTTTACCATGACAACACGTGATTAAATTAATATATGCATATATCCCCCAAGACATTGAGAATATCCTTGGATGACTTCCTGGTCCCCCCCCCACCATGACAGGAAGTGATGAGCAGCCTCTAGCTAACATGCATTAATAGGTCGTTGGAGTAAGTGTCTGATTTATTGTGTTAAAAGCATGTGTGAATATTCAATGTAGTGTGTTACAGTAAAACTGTTGTTAGGGGAGGGGCACTAAGGGTAGGTCTCTGGGGCTATGGAGAGGATGAGCTGGAACTGCCGTCCTTTTGCTGCTGTTGCTGGAAATTGAGCTAAATAATATTTTAGGCCTGTGGCCTCGAAGCTTTTGTGTGTGAAATCAGGAAAACAGCAGTTGACTATTGTGATTCTTCCCTCCCGGAGCTGCTGCAATGGGGTTTGCTCACAATGGGGGTTGCTCATTTCACATTTGAATAATTTGTCTGTGCTTTGCAATGTCACCTGCTAATTAACAGTTAACATCCACCGTAAATCAACGCAACAATGCTAAAGCTGGTGAGGCAATATATAGCATGTGGCCTCCCATACGATCATCTTGTTACGGGTGATAAGCTGTATGTCATCACTGATGAGATGTCCCTTCTAAATCCCTTGTTATGATGACCTCTGTTATAGGGAGTTCATCTTTATTATGAAATAATCCGATGTACATGAACAGAGCATAAGGGACAGTACGTGACATACACCCCATGTCTACTGATAATTACCCATGAGCCCTATGACACAACGTTACAATGACGAAGAGAAACATCAGAGCATCTTCTGGGGAGGGCGTTTAAGTTCCTAAGGGGAACACCTAAATACACTAATATACTGTATATATAGTGCTGTCAATCGATTACAATTTGTAATCCAGTTAATCACAATAATAGGCTGTGATTAATCATCATTAATCATATACATGTTTTTATATTTACTTGTATTTTGGGGGGGAGATAAAAAAGAAATGTGTGTGGTGTTGGAATGACAAATGCATGACAAACTGGTTAGAGGAATCAGGAAGTTTTTTTTATATAACTTTAGGGTTAGGGTTAGGGTTAGTTTGGATGATTTCTGAATAAAGCTTTGTTTTCATCATTCTCTTCTCTAGTCTACATTCTCAAAATAATTATCCTATAATAATGACAAGGTGACAAAGTTGTATAGTTCTTATTAATAATAATTTATTATTCAAAGCTTACCATTCTTATCATCTGTACTATTTAAATATTATTTACATCAATACTATTTCAAATGCTAACACTATGACTCCTTCATAGTCTCATCGACCTCTTGGATGAAGGAGGGCCGTACTCTGAGCTGCTGCTCTCCTCACAGGCCTTCCTTTTCCCCTGGCCCTGGGGCCTCGCAGACCCCCTTGTCTCCTCACCACCCTGGGCCTCCCTGTCCATGGTGATCTTACACAACACAGACAGCATCCGCTTGCCCTCTGGACTGTAGTCGGACACTCTCCACCTACCCTCTACCTCCCGTCCTGAAGGGGTCCATACAGGGGAGATGACCCTCACAAACCGCTCCCCCCTGAACTCCAGAGGGGTGCACTTGGTCCTGGGGTCTGCCTCCAGGGCTGCCCAGTCCATCGTCTCAGGGTGGGCCGCAGCCATCAGTGGTGTGAAGGCAGGAAGTCGGGACCTCCCCTGTGCCTCTGCTGCAGCCGCCGCAGGTGGCGTGATCCACTGAGCGGGACGCGTTGCGTTCTCCGCATTGGGATTGTTGGGGGGTTTTAATGGCGTGTCAAGCCGGTCCACTTGGAGACAGCCAATGTGACGTGTCCGGTCAAACAGGGACTGGTCTCCATGGAGACGGCGGTGAAGAGGAGGAATACTCTGAGCTAGGGCCTTGAGGTTGCTAACAGTTAGAGGACACCTCGTCAGGTTGGACACCAGCATCTTTACAAGCCTCTACTCTCCATGGAAACCAACTGGATTGACAGGAAAGACAGGAAAAAGATCAAATTTCGTTGTTTGGTACCTGTACTGTAGCAATGACAATAAAGTCCATTCATTCATTCATCCTCCAATGGAGTGACTAGTTAATCAAGCAAACACTTGAAAAGAATGACAATAATATATTCCTTTACCAGCTTATATTAAAAAAATACCTGAATTATCCCAGTCAGAATCAGAGTTGAAAGTCAAGCAATATCTCTCTCGTCTGGGTAGATTTGCCATTGTTGTATGAGTGAATCTTTTAGCGCAATCTAAGTTAGATCTGAAATGGTTCTTTGTGCTACACTTTTCAATTTCAGAACATGCATTACCTTGGAAACCATATGACCAAAACATTCTATTTGGTAAATTCTATATTATGACATCACAGCTACTATTTTTGTTTACTTTCAATCTTAATGCTATCCCTGTTTCTCATTTCAGAAAATGCATTTACCTTGGAAACCACCAAACATTCCAAAATTCCAATATCACTATGTGATGACATCATGTATGGAGGTGCAGGGTGGCAGAGTTCTAAAATACCTGTGGAGGTCTATCTCAATACAAATGTAGCACCAACTCACTGCAACTTTGCCACAAAGGAAAGGGCAAATACTTAACCCTTGTGTGGTGTTCGGGTCAACCGGACCCGTTTTACATTTTTACTTAAAGAGAAATGGTACAAGAATACATTTTATCAATCTGAAACTCCATGGCCTTGGCTTATTTTCTATGAAAAACATGTAAAAGTGAAAAAGCTATATTTTTACACATCCTACAATACCCCAACAAATGTATGTCCTTCATAAGATGTTCGGGTCATTTAGGCCCGGATGCACAGAGACACACAGAAACATACACACACTCACACTGACACTCTGACACGCTGTCTGCTCTCGCACTTTTTACCCGTGAAGTGCAACATTGTAAACATTTTTACATTTTCTTGCACTGTACAGAACGTATGCAGCAACTGCAAAAAGTGCATTTGAGGTACACGCACTGTCACATTCTGTGCTTCATGTGTTGTGTAGACAGGCATACCCATGCACACACAATTGTAGCCAGTGTTATTTCAGAATTATTTGGGATTTTTCTGACATTATACTGTATTTTGACAGTGACAGTGAAAACAGTGTACATTCCATTCGTGTTTTGTGATTCAGCATTTGCAGAAAGTTTTGAGAGATGTATTTCATAGCTATTGGCAAAAACAATCTTAGTTTGGTTCTTTCATTTCTATTCTTGTTCATCACCTGTATTTTCTTTACAGCTTTGATTATAATTAGATCAATGTGAAATTCAATTGAGAATATAAATTCAAAATAATAAACAGCAATGAAAACATTGTTTCATTAACATTTTTCCTAGATAAGTATGATTTATGACACCCAGGTCTTTATTATAGTGGATTTTGCATTTTCAAAGTTAGGGGCATCATGTGCGTAAAAATGCTTCTACTCATCATGCTGTCGTTCGGCCCCACCTATTCCCAGGGATCTGACACTTTGTGGGTTGTTACTAAGCATCCTCTGCTCCAGCCTCTCCAAAGGGCAGCCCCCTAGATCCCCCAGAACAAAAGATATGCACTTTTGAATGTGTACACAGTACCTATTGTGCATTATTGGGTACAGTACCTGTTTGTGCCCACTGGAGGCGCCCTTTAATATTATGGGCTATTTTGGGACTTTCTTGCGCGCCGAGTATACCCCCTTGTACGGGTCACCCTTGGGACTAGGAGCACCGTGTCAAGACAAGTGCTTTTAAAACCCCAATGATGTCCCGGGTCAACTGGACCCGAACAGTACGAAAGGGTCCAAAAAGTGAGAGAAGGGAATTTGTCTGTCTGCTGTAATAGAATTATTTAAGTATCTAAATATAAAATCAAAAGGCAGTCTGCTTGCATAGGAATAAGTATTTTATTAACGTTTACAAAAGGAGAACGTTTACAGCATAACAGACCAGGGTCTGACAGTCAAACGTCCTCAAAAAAGTTTGCCAAAAAATAAATATATATATATATATATATATACTGTCACAGCCCAACTCTATCTGTTAATGTAAGCTTAGTGGGTTATGGTGATTGGCTACTCAGGGTAATTGGGGGGAGTGGCGGGTATCATGAAAAGAGCTGATTGCCCACCTGAGACAGGAAAATGGGGAAGTGCTGTTTTTCGGGACAAACGGAGAGAAATCTATTCTAGACCCCTGCAATGTTTACCTTAGTTAACGTGATTCAGTTGGGACTGTGACCTACCCCCTTATCTTGTCCGGTTTGTCTATCCTAATGTGTGTTGTTGTTGTATGCTATCAAGTCCATATACGTATGTTGTTAAAACTAAACAAATGGGATACCATACCCTACCAGAGGCGGAGCAGGCCAGGAACTAAGGCATTAGTAGCTGTTCTACTACATGCATGATTCCCTCTAAACCAACATAAGGAACTGGTAAATATAAACCTGTTATGTCACATAACAAAGACTGGTTCTGATTAAATAAAGATTTCATGGTAAAAAAAATAAAAACTATAATTCACATACTTTCAAGTAGCACTGTACTTTGACCCAGTTGTCTGGTCATAACAATTTGCTCCTTGTCAATGTCACTGAGGTCATTACTCCTGCTCATTTCTCCTGCATCCAACACATCAACTTCAAGACTGACTGTTCACTTGCTGCCTGATATATCCCACCCCTTGACAGGTGCCATTGTAACAAGAGGTTATTCACTTCACCTGTCAGTGGTCATAATGTTTTGGATCATTAGTGTACAGCTCTGGAAGAAAGAGACCACTGCAAAATGATCAGTTTATCTGTTTTTACTATTTATTTGTAGGTATGTGTTGGAGTAAAATGAAAATGTTTGTTTTATTGTATATACTACTGACAACATATCTACGAAACTCTAACAAAATATTGTCATTTGGAGTATTTATTTGCAGAAAATGTAACAATTTAACTGGTTAAAATAACAAAAAAAGATGCAGTGTTTTCAGACCTCAAATAATGCAAAGAAAACAAGTTCATATTAATTTCTAAACAACACAATACTAATGTTTTAACTTAGGAAGAGTTCAGAAATCAATATTTGGTGGAATAACCCTCATTTTCAATCATAGCTTTCATGCGTCTTGGCATGCTCTCCACCAGTCTTTCACGTTGCTGTTGGGTGACTTTATGCCTCCTGGTGCAACAATTCAAGCAGCTTAGCTTTGTTTGATGACTTGTGACCATCCATCTTCCTCTTCATACATTCCCGAGGTTTTCAATGGGGTTCTGGAGATTGGGCTGGCCATGACAGGGTCTTGATCTGGTGGTACTCAATCCACACCTTCATTGACCTGGCTGTGTGGCATGGAGCATTGATCTACTGGAGAAAACAATCCTCAGAGTTGGGGAACATTGTCAGAGCAGAAGGAAGCAATTTTTCTTCCAGGACAACCTTGTACGTGGCTTGATTCATGTGTCCTTCACAAAGACAAATCTGCCCAATTCCAGCCTTGCTGAAGCACCCTCAGATTATCACCAATCCTCCACCAAATATCACAGTCGGTGCGAGACACTGTGGCTTGTAGGCCTCTCCAGGTCTCTGTCTAACCATTAGACTACCAGGTGTTGGGCAAAGCTGAAAATTTGACTCAACAGAGAAGATGACCTTACTCCAGTCCTCTGTGGTCCAATCCTTATGGTCTTTTGCAAACCTCAGCCTGGCTCTTCTTTTCTTTTCATTGATGAAGGGCTTCTTTCTAGCTTTGCATGACTTCAGCCCTGCCCCTACAAGACTGTTTCAAACTGTCCTCACCGTGCACTTCACCCCAGCTGTCGTTTGCCATTCTTTTTGTAGGTCACTTGATGTCATCCTAGGGTTGTTGAGTGATATTCGAATGAGTTGGCGGTCATCCTGGTCAGTGGAGAGTCGTTTTCTGCCAGTCTGTAGCTTTGTTGTCCCCAATGTCTGCTGTTTGACCTTGTTCTTATGAACCGCCGTCTTTGACATTTTAAGGGTTGAAGCAACCTGGTGCTCACTGTATCCTTCTGTCTGTCTGTCTGTCTGTCAGAGTGGAGGTGTTACTGAGGTATGTCTGTATCCATCTGCCAGTAAAGCCAGAATTTAACCCTTCTTTTCCTCACTCACTCACTTTTCTTTTGAACTCTTTTTGAACTATTATTATTTGGTCAATAGTTGTTATATTACAAATTAGAGGATAGTGATGACCACAGCATTGGTTTTTCTACTTTTCCATGTTAAATAAGATTTGGCTCAAGTGATCACCTATCAAAACAGACATTTTCTATTTATAAAATATTTTTTTCAGTTCCTGATTGTTCCCCAGTTGTCCCCCAGTTAAATGGGGCTGGTGGCGGTGGGGTTCAGAAAGTTCATTAAACTTAGTTTAGTTAAGTTAATAAAATTTTTATCTTTTTTTAAAAGAGAGAGTCTCTGTACACCCCTATTTGAAACACAAAAGCTTAATGCGCCTGAGAACATTAAAACAGATACATAGATGGAGGTGTTCCAGAGAACTCATGAAGTCATAATAAGCAACACACATACATGTGAGTCATGTTGACATTTCAAGGAAATGGTGTTCCTCAAAACAGAAACTACACTTGAGCCCATGTTTGAAATGAGGCAATGTAACAATTTCTACTGACCTATTTTAGATAGATAGATAGATAGATAGATAGATAGACTTTATTTGTCATTGCTACAGTACAGGTACCAAACAACGAAATTTAGGAGGGGAGGCTCCCCTGGTGTTTAGGAAAGGAAAAAGAAACACATTTTAGAAAAAGCATAGATGCATAAAATCACAAGAAGGTAAGGAGCTGGTTTACATCAATAGAGGCTATGTACACAATCCACTGTACTATACTGCACAGATAGTCAACTAGGGTTGTCATATTTCACAAGAAAGTATTTTTTCACATTATTTTAAAGTGTCACAGTTTGCAGGCTTGAAAATGTACATGTTTGTGCCTCAGCACTAGCTGCCATACAATCCGTCCGGGCCAGAACTTAGGCCTTTTCTGTGTTCAGGGCCTTGATGGCCCTGTGGTAGAAGCTGTCCTTCAGTCTGTTTGTCTTAGCGGCCGGGGTCCTGTACCTCCTGTTCGAGGGCAGCTTGACAAAGTGTTCGTGCCCAGGGTGGGTCGGGTCCTTGGAGATCTTGGAGGCCCTCCTGAGACAGCGTGTTTTGTACAGCTCCTCCAGAGAGGGGAGGGGGGCGTCGGTGATCTTCTGTGCTGTTCTCACGACTCTCTGTAGCTCGCTTCTCTCCGCTGCCGTGCAGCTGTGGAACCAGTTGGAGATGCCGAAGGTGAGGATGCTCTCCACTGCGCCGTGGTAGAAGGCCACCAGCATCTCCTTCTTGCTGTGTTGTTTCTTGAGGCATCTCAGGGTGTATAGCCGCTGTTGTGCCCTCTTGATGGTGCCTTTAGTGTTGTCCTTCCAGGCCAGGTCATCCCGCATGTTGTGTCCCAGGAATCGGAGGTTTGAGACTATCTCCACGCTCTCTCCGTCGATGAGCAGGGGCAGGATCTCGGACTTTTTCCTCCTGAAGTCTACGATGAATTCCTGGGTCTTTGACTTGTTTAGCAGCAGGTTGTTAACCTTGCACAGCTTGCTCAATTGCTCTACCTCATCCCTGTACGGCGCCTCGTCCCCCCCCGAGATACATCCCACCACGGTGGTGTCGTCTGCAAACTTTACGATGTAGTTGCTGGGGTGGATGGGGGTGAAGTCGTGGGTGTTATGTATGTAGACAATAACATCGATAATTCCCGATCAAGAATGGAGGCAGAGGCGGCGAAACACTTTGATTATATCCGTAGTAGCTTTACTGAACACATCGCAGGTATACAGGCATAATCACTTCCGCATTTACCTATCCGCTTTTTATCACTCCAACTACGGTGGTCCACATAGCTCAAAATTACACTTCAATACATAACATATCCTCCCCCCTTAAATGATAATGTCCACATTAGCATCATACACATTAAATGTCAACTAGGGAGAGATGGTAGACAGGGTTAGCACCAGGCGCTCAGGAGGTTTCCTGTCTCTTGGGGGATAGCGCCTCAGCACCGGAGAAGGGCTGGGTTCCAGCTCGATCACAGGGCATTCGATCACCGAGGGGTCTGGAGGTGCTGGCTCTACTGCTGGCGGCGAAGGTGTGGCCGCTGCAGGTACCGGCATGCTCAGGTGTGGTGTCAGCTCGTCCGTGAACGTGAATCCTGATGCCCCGGATGTGGGGCTGGTCACTCCTAGCTCTCTAGGCAACAACTGGTCCACGTGCCTACGCCATGTCTGATTGTCTTTGGTGTGAACATGATAGGAAACAGGTCCAGTCTTCCGGAGGACCGTGGCAGGGGTCCATTTCTCCTTAGTAGTGTAGTTGCGTGCGAGGACAGAGTCTCCAACATCAAACTGTCTGTCTTTAGACCGCTTAGCTCGCTGATTTACTTGTTCCTGCTGTTTCTCGTGGACTGATGTTTCCGTTGAGGTAGGTCGCAGCAGATCAAGACGTGTCCGAAGCTGCCTCTTCATTAGAAGGTAAGCTGGCGAGGTCCCAGTCGTTGCATGAGGGGTATTACGATACTTGAATAGAAAAGTATCAAGGCGTTGCTTCAAGGGAGCCTCACTCTTGGATGCTTTGAGGGCATGTTTTACAGTTTGCACCATTCTCTCCGCCAATCCGTTGCTGGATGGATGGTATGGACTTGAAAGGATGTGCTTAATTCCATTGTTCTGTAGGAAGTCCTCCATCTCTGTTGATACAAAAGATGGCCCATTATCAGTGACGATCTGCTCAGGGAGTCCAAATCGACCAAACATCTCCCTCAATATCTGAATGGTCTTCCCCGAGGTGATGGTGGACATGACAGCCACCTCAGGCCACTTTGAGTGTGCGTCCACGGCCACCAGCAGCATAGCTCCATCAACTGGTCCTGCAAAATCCAGATGAACTCGTTGCCAGGGACACGCTGGCCAGTCCCAAGGATGCAGCGGAGCCAGGCTTGGTGTGTTTCTGATGACTTGACATGATGGGCATGATCTGGCTTTAGATTCAATGTCATAGTCTAGCCCAGGCCACCAGAAGTAACTGCGTGCAAGCTCTTTCATCCTGACGATGCCACAATGGCCTGAGTGTAGCTCTCTCAGGACTGGTTCTCTCAGCTTTGTCGGGATTATGACCCGCATGCCCCAGAGCAAGCATCCAGCCGTCACCGTCAACTCCTTCCCCCGCGAAAGGTAAGGCTGAAGATCCGGTGGTGCGTCAGGAACCTGTGACAGATCCCCTCTCATAACGCGGTCAAACACCCTGGAGAGGATGGGGTCCCCCTTTGTTTCCTTCCTGACACGGTGAGCAGTCACCGGGGCACTCTCCACCATGTCAAAGTAGAAAATGGTTTGCTCCTTGCTCTTAGGGTGATCAGGAAGTGGAAGGCGTGACAAAGCATCCGCATTGGCGTGTGCCCCTGACCTCCGGTACTTAATTTCATAGTTGTGAGCACTGAGGAGCAGTGCCCAGCGCTGCATGCGGCTTGCTGCCAGGGTCGGTATCCCTGCATACGGACCCAAGATGGATGTCAAAGGACGATGGTCGGTCAGCAGGGTGAACCTCCTTCCGAACAGGTAAGTGTGGAACTTTTTAATTCCAAAGATAATGCTTAATGCTTCTTTCTCTATCTGTGGATAGTTCCTTTCTGCTGTGCTCAGCGTACGTGACGCAAACGCGATGGGTTTGTCTTCTCCAGTCGGTGTGATATGGGACACCACGGCGCCCACTCCATATGGCGATGCGTCACATGCGAGTTGGAGAGGCAAGGACGGGTCGAAGTGTGTTAACACCCTCTTGTCGGTCAATGCTGCTTTGGCTATGTTAAACGCTGCGTCACATTCTTTTGACCATGACCATGTTTTGCCCTCCCTCAGTAGTTCGTGCAACGGCTTTAGCCGCGTAGACAGCTGTGGAATAAACTTGCCATAATAGTTTAGAAGCCCCAGAAAAGATCTCAACTGGCTCACATTCTCGGGAGCAGGAGCCTCTGAAATGGCGGTCACTTTAGAGGGCGCTGTGTGGAGCCCGTCTGCATCGATGACATGGCCCAGGTATTCCACTGCTGCCTTGAAGAAGTCGCATTTTTCCTGGCGAACACGTAAGCCATATTCTTCAAGTCTTCCCAGAGTTTTATCCAGGTTCAGCAGATGTTCTTCATCATCCTTTCCAGTCACCAAGATATCATCCAGATAGCATTGCACACCAGAGAGACCACTCAGGACCTGATCCATGGCCCTCTGGAACACTGCCGGGGCGGAGGTGATGCCAAACGGCAGACGGTGATATCTAAAGAGACCCTTGTGGGTGGTGATGGTGAGGAGCTCCTGTGACTCTTTTTCAACATGCATCTGTAGGTAGGCCTGGTTCAGATCGATTTTACTGAATTTCTTACCACCAGCCAACCCAGCAAACAGGTCCTCAATCACTGGAAGAGGGTATTGTTCAACAGTCAGCACCGGGTTAACAGTTACCTTGAAGTCACCACACAGGCGAACTGATCCATCTCTCTTGATTACCGGGATCACGGGGGTGGCCCAGTCGCTGTATGGTACTGGCTCAATGACCCCAATCTTCACCAGCCTCTGTATATCAGCGTCGACCTTTGGCCTGAGTGCATAGGGAACAGTCCTGGCTTACATAAAGCGTGGTTTGGAATCAGGTTTGACCTGCAGCTTGACTGTGATGCCTTTCATGCTCCCCAGCTCGTCTTTAAACACAGCTGCATGTCGCTTTAACACTGCTGATAGGCCGGTGGTATCTTCTGATACTGCATTCACCTTTCTCCAGTTCAGACGCATCACCTCCAGCCATGGTCTGCCCATCAGTGCTGGATAGTCCCCTCTGACCACATAGATCGGAAGCCTGACTTTTTGTCCATTTAATTCAACTAGGACCTTAGCCCTCCCAACCATGGGGACGGTTTCACCTGTGTATGTTTTTAGAATGAGCTTTGCCTGAGTCAATGGCATATGGTTCAGTTTTTTCTTGAACAGTGTCTCTGACATTAGTGATACAGCGGCTCCAGTATCGATTTCCATCGTAATGGGATGTCCTTCCAATAACGGGGTGACACTATAGGCTGCCGAGCCTCCTTTTACAGTTAACACCTTTATTGGTAACTCCTCTTCTGAGTCTGTTCCACTGCTGCTTGTCTGTCCCTGCTTAACACTGTGCAGTTTCTTCTTTGACCGCCAGTTGTCTGTGTTTGCCTTGTCTGACTTTTTCCTATCTTTAAAGGTGTCCTTTGTTGACTTCTCTCTCTTAGCTCTACAAACCCGCTCAATGTGTCCCCTCTTGTCACAGTGATGGCATAGGAGCTCCCTCGCCCAGCATTCTGATGACAGGTGATCACGTTTCCCACAACGATAACATTCCAGGGTACCCCCAATCTGTCTATCATGTGTGGCTGCTACCCCATGCACTCTTGAGGCAGCCCCTAGCTGCAGTGCTTCCCTGGCAGCTAGCTCCATTGATATTGCAATATCCACAGCTGTCTTAAATGTGAGGTGCTCCTCTGTGAGCAGGCGCTTCTGTATTGCCTCACTCCTTAATCCACACACAAGTCTGTCACGCAGAGTGTCACACAGTGATGTGCCAAACTGACAATGTTCAGTCAATTTCCTCAGTACTGCTACATATTGAGTAATGGATTCACCTTCCTCTTGATTCCTCTTGTGGAACCTGAACCGCTCTGCAATCACCAAAGGCTTTGGGCAAAAATGTCCATTTAACGTTGTCACAATGTCCGTGTAAGAATAGGCACCTGGCTTGTTTGGTTGGAGTAAGTCCCTTAGCAAGCCAAACGTTTTAGCTCCTATTATACTGAGGAAGGTTGCCACCACCTTGTCATTTTTAATGTCATTAGCAATAACAAAAAACTCAAACCGTTCAGTGTAAGCATTCCAAGTCTCTAAAGTGTCATCAAACTGTCCAAATGCTCCAGTCATCGGCATTTCCCCACTTTAAGTAAGTCCGTTTCACTTACTTGTGTACTCTCCTCCAATATGCGCAGTGTGAGTTTCTCTTTTCCCGAACTTCACAGCACGCACACCGCCCTGGTCATGACTCCCGCCGGTGATAATTTGTAATCCAGGGGGAAACAAAACCGCCGCACAAGTTCGTCGATCCTCGTCGCCAATTGTTTTGTTATGTATGTAGACAATAACATCGATAATTCCCGATCAAGAATGGAGGCAGAGGCGGCGAAACACTTTGATTATATCCGTAGTAGCTTTACTGAACACATCGCAGGTATACAGGCATAATCACTTCCGCATTTACCTATCCGCTTTTTATCACTCCAACTACGGTGGTCCACATAGCTCAAAATTACACTTCAATACATAACAGTGGGTGTAGAGGTTGTAGAGGATGGGGCTTAGCACGCAGCCCTGGGGTGACCCAGTGCTGAGGCTGAGGGCTGTGGAGGTGTGGGGGCCCACCCGCACCCTCTGGGGGCGGTCGGTCAGGAAGTCCTTGATCCACGCACATATAGAGTGTGATAGACCCAGGTCTAGTAGTTTGGTCACTAGCCTGTCTGGAAGGATGGTGTTAAAGGCGGAGCTGAAGTCCACGAAGAGCAGTCTCGCGTAGCTGTTTCCCCTCTCCAGGTGGGATAGAGTGGCGTGGAGAGTCGTCGCTATGGCGTCCTCTGTGGACCTGTGGGCTCTGTAGGCGAACTGGTATGGATCCAGGTTGGGCGGGAGGCGTGTGAGTATGTGGGCCCGGACTAGTTTCTCGAAGCACTTCATGATGATTGGTGTGAGTGCCACCGGGCGGTAGTCGTTTAGGCAGCTCACCGTGCTTTTCTTCGGGACTGGGATGATAGTTGAGGTTTTCAGGCAGGGTGGGACGGTGGCCTGGGACAGGGACTGGTTAAAGATGTTGGTGAAAACCCCGGCCAGCTGGTCGGCGCAGTCTCTCAGCACCCGTCCCAGGACGCCATCCGGCCCCGAGGCTTTCCTGGGGTCCACCGCCTTCAGTACGCGTCTCACCTCGTGCTCTGTGAGGGTGAGGCTGCTGAGAGCTGGAGAGAGTGGTGTCTGTGTTGTGGTTACCTCCGTTCGCCCCTCGTCGAACCGGGCGTAGAAGGTGTTCAGCTTTCCCGCCAGCAGGGGGTCGTCCTCTGCGGCTGTGAGCCTGTTGGCTCTGAAGTTTGTCATCTGCTGAACCCCTTTAAGCTATGTAATCAGAATATATACATTTAGGCAGAGGTGGGAAGAGTATTGAAATACCTCAAGTAAAAGTACTGTTACTCAAGTAAAATTAAAAGTTCTAGTTACCAGATAAAAAAGTTATATGTGTCACTGGTTCTGCTGGCTTTGTCGGGTCCTGGTCTCACATGGTCGTATAGGTGCTGGGGCTGGAGCTCTTGGTGGTGAACCAGCACCGTTGGTCGAGGGGCACAGCCTTGTGACACCTCTGTGTTGATATCCTGTATGACTTGTGAGGACATGTCAAGTCTGGAGAGTATAGATATTGACAATATTGATATTGACATTTTTTGGGTACCTTTTCCTTCCCAACTTCAACAACAGGGGGGTGTTCTTATTGATAGCTGCATACTTTTTCCCTCAACTCCTGTAGCTCTTTCTAAAGGTAAAATTCCAGATCTCAGAGATGCAATCTACCATGTGGGACCTAGAGTACGACAACCAGGGCGTCAAAACAGAAATGTGCAGACTGAGAGAGGACTAAAGGTCCTATAGGTCTCTCTGAAGGTCTTGTACTGTAGGTCTCTCTGAAGGTCTTGTTCTGTAGGTCTCTCTGAAGGTCCTGTACTGTAGGTCTCTGAAGGTCATGTACTGTAGGTATCTGAAGGTCCTGTACTGTAGGTCTCTCTGAAGGTCCTGTACTGTAGGTCTCTGAAGGTCATGTACTGTAGGTCTCTGAAGGTCATGTACTGTAGGTCTCTGAAGGTCATGTACTGTAGGTCTCTGAAGGTCCTGTACTGTAGGTCTCTGAAGGTCCTGTACTGTAGGTCTCTGAAGGTCATGTACTGTAGGTCTCTGAAGGTCATGTACTGTAGGTCTCTGAAGGTCCTGTACTGTAGGTCTCTCTGAAGGTCATGTACTGTAGGTATCTCTGAAGGTCCTGTACTGTAGGTCTCTGAAGGTCATGTACTGTAGGTCTCTGAAGGTCATGTACTGTAGGTCTCTGAAGGTCATGTACTGTAGGTCTCTGAAGGTCCTGTACTGTAGGTCTCTGAAGGTCCTGCAGGTCTCTCTGATGGACTGAGGTGGCTAGCTCCTCTATCAGTCTGCTTACCTCTGTCTTGAGGGCCTGGTTGTCCTACTCTAGGTTCCACATGGCAGACTGCATCTCTGGGATCTGGTCCCGGTTAGGGATGTACCCTAATACGTTATTCAGAAAAGCACAAATAATGCGATGGAAACCGATACAGATTCTACTGAAGTTGCTTGTTATTATTTGGAGAAAAAAAAAGCCATGATTGGCATATCTGTGCATCAGCTATTAACAATCTTCAAATCAATTCATATCATTGTGAATGACCACAAGATAAAAATGCCCATTTTGTTTGCAACATAGGACTTTGATTTCACTATCTACTCGTTTCATTTACTACACATTATTGAAAAGTGATCACTATTCTGTAGTCTCCGCCACCCAGTCAACACAAAGCAGACTCTCACATCACAAGTAGTAATTAACGTTTACCTAGCGAACTGCAGTAACCTAACATTAACAGAACATTAACATTATCATTATCAAGAACACAGCATCATTGGAATTTAAGATTACTCCCTTCAACTGAAGGATATGTTTCTTTATATCTTTACTGTAAATTGTTTCTATTTCCAATGCAAAACAGAATCTTTCAATATTTCTGATTTGTTGATGTGTCGGTGATGAGCCGGCTCCCGTCTGAGAGAGCCAATTTCTTTTTTCTTTCTCTTTTTGTAAATGAATACAAGACAGAATAATAGGATGATCATCATTTTTGAACAGAGCACAAATATTTTGGCTGTGTGTGTATAGAGTTGTGTAATTATTTATGAACCATACTATTTCATTAGTAGGCCTAGTGTGTTATTTTTGTTATACAACTACATATCCCACTTTTTAACCATCAATATGACTGAATATTTCAATGTATTGCTGACAAAGTATCTTATTATATTTATTTCTCGCAACAAATAAGAAAGTAACTTATAATACATACGTTATTTAAGGTAATAATGTAAAATGGTATTCTAAAAATGATGAGGTTTAGTATAATCACATTGAATCATTTAAGTGATATGAGCACACATACCAATCATAGGTCAAAACATTGTTCAATTTGGCAGAAGAGACGTTTGGGAGCCGAAAGAGCCGTCTCTTATTGCTGAGCTGAGCCAATGGATCTGGCTCACTAAAAAGAGACGGAATTCCCACGACTATTCTGATTGGTCAATGTCCCCCAGTAAAAGGGGTGGTGTTCAGACAATTCATAAAACTTAGTTTAGTTAAAAAATTAAATAAAATAAAAATAAAAGAGAGAGAGAGAGATTCTATA
This sequence comes from Nansenia antarctica, assembly GCF_963989245.1. NCBI lineage: Eukaryota > Metazoa > Chordata > Actinopteri > Argentiniformes > Microstomatidae > Nansenia > Nansenia antarctica. The sequence goes on along the minus strand of NC_137689.1, from coordinate 27,508,229 downwards.
ATTAAGTATATGCCTATATGAAATCAATTAGATGTTTCGAAGGCACACAATTGCATTGCCAATGAATATTAGGTTATAAAATACAACATTTGCCCGATTTAACCACACCCACTTCCCGTCTTCTATCCGAGACAGAGACAGATACAGACACAGATACAGATACAGATACAGATACAGACACAGACACAGACACAGACACAGACACTGGTCTGGTCACCTGGTCTGTTGGTCACCTGGTCTGTTGGTCACCTGGTCTGTTGGTCACCAAGTCTGGTGTTTAATAGCTCTCTTATTGTATGGAAGCTCAGCTGGGAGTTGTCTGTTTTCTGAGCCTTGCACCATGATCGTGCATTAATGTTTACTGTGATGATCAAGCAGTTACAATCTGCAGTCGTCTGCATTAGAGTCTCTGGTGAATCCCTTCCCTAGAATCTTAATTTTGTGTTGCTTTTTTAAAATGTGCATGCTCAAATACTGTCTCTACTTCTAGTAAATCAAACATCTTACAGCACAAACAGTAATTCAGCAGCTCATTTTGTTATTCTCTTTTAGTAAAAAGTGGTGGTGTATGCTGCTTTGCCTTGTTTCCACACTTAAACTCCTCAGTTTCTTTTAAGATAGCTTTATAAAAAATAGTAATACAGTCAGATACAGAGTATAGCCCATATATATAGTATACCAGTGTTCTACTGTATATGTATGGTCTGGCCACCTCTTACATTGTTTCTTTAGATGAATATTAGTTTAGTTTAATACTAGTTTATTATTAATTATTAAAACGCTATTGGTGAAAACTCCCTATGGGGAGCTAGTCAAAGCTAACATGTTTGTGTGCCTTATTTCAACAGTTTTTCAACATCTTTTTTGGCAATCACATTGCATTAATGTAAGAAATGTGCTACCTAAATAAAGTTTGATGGATTTATTGATTCATTGACTCGTTCATTCTATCTTCTTACTAAAATTGGAAACAGTCAAAGGAGCGAATAATTGCCAATGTTTTTTTTGGTGATAGTTCATGTGAATGCAGCCTGCCTGACACCCTCATACTGTCTGACAGTACACACCTCCATCAGCTGATCAATGGCCTCCTTGTATGTTGACGCCACCAGGATGTCAAGCCCTGAGCCCATGTTCAGCCCCTGTGATCCAAATCTCTCCATTGTAAATGGTAAATGGTAAATGGACTGCACTTATATAGCGCCTTTTTTGCTGCTCCAAAGCTGTTCCAAAGTGCTTTACAATGGCTTCTCATTCACCCATTCACACACACATTCACACACCAATGGTGGCAAGCTGCCATGCAAGGCACTGGCCCGCTCACTGGGAGCAATTTTGGGGTTCAGTGTCTTGCCGAAGGACATTTCGACATGTGGCCAGCCGGGGCTCGAACCGCTGATCTGCCAACCTTGTGATCATTAGACGGCGACTCTACCTCCTGCGCCACCGCCGCCCCTAAATTAGAATATGCAGGGACATGATCACTCGCCGATCCATTGGATATGCTTATGTTCACTTTTAACACTAGAACAGCCATGCCTTTTTACCTACTAAAAGAGCCGAAGGTCAAATGACCCCCTCCTTTTCAACGCAAAGCCGCTATTTACACACAACGACCACTAGTTGGCCGCTTGTAAATTAGCCTGCTTCCTACACAGACAAACTGCAAAATAGCTTTATACTAGCTTATCCTGATGTCATTTTGAAAATGTAAGGATACACATCTAGGAAAAGTCATGAAAGGAGTGTCCTGAAATTTGATCGAGTGCAAAGATATAAAATTGCAGCAAGCTGATGCTGAATGTGCCCTAGACACAATTAACTTTGATTTGTTAAAGGACGACCTACGCGCATCATGGGTCACCAGGACTCACGTGGAGATACCAAGGAGTCAATCTGTATGTGAACAAACTGGATGATGACTGGCATGACTCTGCACAAGGAGTTCTCCCACTTGGGAACAACCACCAGTGTAAGGGTGATGATGGAGAGTTGACGCAGCGAGGGCTTTGGCTTTAGGTGTTTCTTCTGTCCTGAGGAGGCCACTCAAGCTGTGACTGAGGTGAACAGCCACATCGTTGCCACCAAGACCCTGCATGTGGCCCTGGCCCTGTTCAAGGAGGATCGCCAAGCACAGCGCGAGGCACTTATCACAAACCAGTACATGCAGAGGATGGCCAGCTTCCCCAGTGTGCCCAACCCAGTCACCAACCCCTACCGGCCTGCTCCATCATTCTGTATTCAACAGACCTTTGCTGCCTCCTACCTCAGCCAGGGTGTGAAACCTGAGCATTTCCAGAACATGCCCAAAACCATGCATTCATTGGATCCTAGGCCTCAGACCTTCAATGCCAAGAAAATTAACTGAACAGTTATCATGAATATGCTTTTGATTATGAGTATCTAATAAAACAATAATTTAAATGGAAAGAAATGTACATGATTGTCGCTGCTAAGTCTGGAAAAGGGTAAGCTGGATGAATTATTCATTCCCCTTTTCCATTATTTTGCAGTGTCAGTGATCAGTCAGTCAACAGTGTATAGCTGTGCGTTTTGGAAAATTATTTTGGTTGAAAAACGCTTATTCTTTAGAGGGCAAAACATATAGCATTCTGCTTATAGATAAAAAAACATTAACATTTGGAACAGGAAGGCTTAATTGAGGCCTTAGACAAAATCACAATTTCGTTACAATGTCCTTAGTCATGAGAAATGCATTGCTTCTTTAGGGTCTTTGATGAAAACAGTGCTTTTGATAGAGTGTATACGTTCCTCAGAATATCTATTCACTCCATACTGTATGTGGTTCAGAGTGCACCAACTAAATCTCCTAGCGAAGGTCTCCTGAACCCCTACATGGGTAAAAAAAAAAAAACTCTGTACAACATAATTTACACTGCTGGCTACAGCCCTTGAGCTAACAATGACTAGTTAGAATGGTTCTATACATTATCACATAGACATTTAAATAGAACATCAAGGAATGGTAAAATATTAACACAAATATTAATATCAGTTTTCTTAACTAAATATGAATATGGCCTCCTTGTATGTTGGAGATCTCCACCAGGATACCAGTGAGACAATGTTGCAGGAGAAATTCAGCTCTGCTGGTGCAATTATCTCCATCAGGGTGTGCATGGACAAGATCACCCAACACTCCATTGGGTATGCCTATGTCAACATTCAACAGCATGCTGACGCAGAGCTTGACATCGACATTGACTTCGACATCCTTAAAGGAAGACCTGTGCGCATCATGCGGTTTCAGTGTGACCCTTCACTGAGGAGGAATGGGGTAGGCAATGTTGTCATCAAGAACTTGAAGGAATCTATTGACAACCAGGCCCTCTACGACACGTTTTCTACATTTAGAAAGGTCCTTTCCTGTAAGGAAATGAGATGAGAATGGCCAATCTCAAGGCCATGGCTATGGCTATGTGGAATTTGAGTGCCAGGAGGCTGCTGAGAGAGCCATTCAGAGGCTGAATGGCATGCTGTTCAATGACAAATTAGACACTTTATTGGACATTTCAATATATTGTTTATTGGACACTTCAAATCTAGCAAAGAACGAGAGGCTGAACATGGAGCCAGAGAGTTCACTAATATGTACTTCAAACTTTGGAGAGGATATGGATGACCAAAAACTGAAATAAAGGTTTGGAATAGACCAACCCTCAGTGTCCGGGTCATGACTGATGATCAGGTCAGTCCTTTGTTTCATTTGCTTCGAAAGGCATGAGAATGCCCTGAAAACCGCTGACGACATGAATGGTAAGGCGATCAGTGGGAGAAAAGTCTATGTGGGCCGTGCCAAGAAGAGAGGACAGTGCCAGACTGTGCTGAAGCGCCGGTTTGCACACATGAAGCATGAGCGTATGACCAGATACCAGGTTTGTGGCCTCCAGTTCTTTGATACTAACACAAAAGTAGATATTTCTTATACACAGTTATTTGTTGATGTATTTGAGGTATGAAAAACATATCACTAAACAGGGTTTCTCTTTATCAGGGTGTCAATCTGTACGTGAAGAACCTGGATGATGGTGTAGTGGATTTAATTGATTCGTAGTAATCAATTGGCTCAAATGAGGCCTTTTATTAAGCAAAGTTACATGAGCTCAGAGGGAAAATAGAGACTCAAAAAGCCCCATCCTGTGAGAGGGACACACATGTATAGAAGTTTCCTCCCTGATGAGGTCACTACTCTTCCTCCCTGATGAGGTCACTACTCTTGCTTCCAATCATAATCATCTGCGCCACAAGTTATTGGCATATCTCTTACAGGAAGGGAAGGCCTTCCTTAGTGCTCGGTTTCCCAGAATGTAGAGAGACAGACTTCAATTCTCAGCATATTTGATATAAAACTACAACAATAGCTTGGATGATGAGCATCTGCACAAAGCATTCTCCTCCTTCGGAACAATCACCAGTGTAAAGGTGATGATGGAAGGTCAACGCAACACGGGCAACGCACACCTGGCCCAGCGCAGGGAGGATCACCAAGCACAGCAAGCGCCATGCCCAACCTAGTCATCAACCCCTACCAGCCTGCTCCACCATCTGGATACATCATGGCTCCCATTCCACAGGCCCAGACCTGTGCTGCCTACTACCTCACCAACCAGCTGGCTCAGCTGAGACCCGCTCCTGGCTGGGCCAGAACATGCTACTCCGGGCTTCCAGAACATGCCCTACATTATGCCACAGAACTTCAATGCTATGAACCCCACACCGTCCTAGGTTCCCTGTATGATGAGCTCTCAGCGGATGGGTCAGTATATTTATTGAAGCAATCCTGCACATACAGTAGATGTGTGACTTGAGACAAGACCAATATCAGAAAATGAAGATTATTTTGATTATGAGTGTCTTCTTCCCCACACAGTTACTCAGGCTTCGAGACAGCGCCCTGCCAGTGCAAATGCAGCTACAGCCAGGATGTGCGCTGGGTCCCAGAACAATCATGCAGCTGCTATACACTACCCACAGCAGCACATGGCTCCCCAGCCACAGGTCCCAATGCAGCAGCAGCAGCCTACTTTGCTGACTGCCTCCATGCTGGCTGCCACTCCTCCTGAGGAGCAGAAACAGCTGCCTGGTGAGTCTACTTGTCAGATCTTTAGATCCCCATTTGCTGATTGTTTGATTCTCCATCCCTCCAGATGAGCATCTCTTCCAACTTATCCAGAAAACACACCCTAGTCTAGCTTCCAAGATCACAGGGATGCTGCTGGAGATGGACAACACTGACCTTCTCCACATGCTGGAGGCTCCAAGTTCCCTGCACTCCAAGGTGGATGAAGTGGTCACTGCACTGCAGGCACACTGGGGAGGCTGCACAGAAATCTGACCCCCTCCCAGCTTGAGTTCAAAGCGACTAAGACAAGGGATGGAGATCCAAACATTAAAACCTACTCCTACAACATTGAAACATCTTTTAACATTGAACAACTTAACATTTTCTAAATATTGCAATATTAATAATGATTTCATTACCAATTAAATGAAATTAGTATTGTACTGTACAAAGACTTGATAACTGTGCATTTTGGAAAGTCATTTGGATAATACCGCTGGCTGTGATCAATTCTCAAACTGTCTTCAGAGGCCAAAACATCTCTGTGCTTATAGATCTGAGAGCCAGACAATAGCATTTGAAACTAGGGATGTACCTGAATACGAACACGTTATTCTGAAAAGCACAAATAATGCAATGGAAACCGATACAGATTCTACCTGAAGTTGCTTGTTATTATTCAGAAAAAAAGCTGTGATCGATATGTCTGTGCCAGTATGTTTCTTCAAATTGATTCATATAATTGTGGATGGCCACAAGATAAAAATGTCCATTCTGTTTGCAACATAGGACTTTGATTTCACTAACGAGTCTTTTCATTTACTACACATTATTGAAAAGCGATCGCTATTCTGTAGCCATCCTCACTGAGGCACCATAAAGCAGACAACGTGCTGAGAGCTGCCTTGATGCAAAACTCTTGCATTGCAAATAGTAATTAATGTTTACCTAGCAAACTGCAGTAATGTCAACACTTCAAGAAACATGAACGCAGCATCATTGGAATTTATGATTATTCCCTTCAACTGAAGTATAGTTTTCTATATACATTACTGTAAATAGTTTCTATTTCCAATGCCAAACAGAATCTCTCGATTTATCAAAAAAATAAAAATAATAATAATAATAATAATAATAATAATAATAATAATAAACAGTTCTCCTCCAGTTAAAAGGGGTGGTGGTGGGGTTCAGACAGAACTTAGTTTAGTTAAAAATACAAATAAAAAAAAGAGAGAGAGAGAGAGATGAAACATACAGTATGAGGATATGGAAATATATTATATAATGTATTATTATAATTAATGATATGCCAATATGAAATCAATTTGATGCTCTTAAGACGCAAAAATAGAAAGAAAAAATTAAATACGTTTGCCGATTTAACATGACTTCCTGTATAAACCACGCCCACTTCAGGCCTTCTATCCAAATACAGATACAGATACACAGACACAGACACAGATACAGATACAGATACAGATACAGATCATTTTGTAGGTTGAGCAGATACAGATACAGATAACGACGTCTCTGTACACCCTTACTGCCACTAATTCTCCACATACTGTAGGCCCGACTTCAATGCAGAGACTATTGACTGTACAGTATGCTGTAGCATTATGGCCGTCTGCCAGATGGAGAAATGACAGATAAATGCTACTGCTACATATTTCATGGCTCCACAGAGCACACACAGTTATTCCCCCGTGTACAGCTAACCTCTAAGTTTAACCATTTTGCAGTGCTCTGAAAATAATGAACAGTTCATGGCCTAAAAAAACAAAATGGGTTTTCAATGCTCATTGTTAGGATGTGCTGCGATGACTCAATGTTGCTAGCTTCACACTAAGGCAAAGGAGATGCTAGGCTGCCTCCCACAGAAGGAGCAATAATAGCATTCATGGTATTTGTAATAACACTGTATACCTCTGCCTAGTGAGGTCATTCTCTCAATTGTGTGTATGTGGTCTGTGTCACGTTAACTTCACCTCTTTCCTCCCAGGGACAGCTGTGTTTCCTCTGACGGGGTCAGGTCCTGCTTAAATACACACCTATCTCTGTCCCCAAGAGCATGGAAATGCAACGCGGGATGGAATGGAAAAACGGGAGCATTGTCCCTCCTTGGCTTGGCCTCTACGCCAGGCTGTAATGCCATTCTGTTTGGGGACTCCTGCTTTTTCTGAAAATGGGGAGAAAACATTATAGATTTCAGTACAGTGTCAAGATTCCACACAGCACCGTGTTTGATGAGAACAATGAGTGTGAAACATTGGAAGGGAGAGCTGTGTTCTGTTACATTGTGTGGGATACATTGCTCTTAGATTTAAAATGTCTCTTACAGCATTGAGGGAGCACATTTTGTGCATTTGCCCCCTGCCTCCCATCACAGACCTTCATAGCTCCAGATCACTGAAGAGAGCACGCAAGATTGTGGCTGACCCCTCACATCCAGCTCACAGCTTGTTTGCATTACTCCCTTCTGGACAGCGGTACAGGGCCATCAGGACAAAAACATCACGCCACTTGAACAGTTTCTTCCCCAAAGCCATAGCCCTCCTCAATAACTCCTGAACATTGCCACTTGCACTTTACATGTTCTTGCACTTAGTTGTACAGTATATTTATTCATAATATTCACTCATATTGGTACTGTATATTCTGTCTTGAGTATTGTTGTATTGTCGTCTTGCTGTTGTATGTACTGTAGCTTGTTCAGCATGGCAGAATACCAAGTCATGTTCCTAGTGCACTGCACATGGCCAATAAAGTTGAATTGAATTGAATTCATAAAGATTGGAAATACTGCCTGTAACCTTGAATGCATTACATGAATGCATTCTCACCTTTGAATAAATCTTGACATACATAACATAACCACCACATATTCCCAGTGACAGTAACCTTTAACAAACACTACGTTAGTATGAAAGTTAACCCTGTGGTCATCAAACCGAACCCATGGTTTCGGTACTTAATTTCCCAAAACACTTACAACATAAACAGAAACGATTACTAACAATTTAACAACTCTGAACAAACATGGATAACGTGCATAGGACATTTAATACATAACTGTCTCTAATAACATAACTCTCGAAGTCTGAACACAATGCATGCTGGGAAACAGGAAGGCACAATGCTAACTGTGTAGCACTGTCGCTACGATACGTTTGAATGCGTTTTAATGATGCATGCTCCTAAACGGCTAGGCCAGCTAAAGGGTAAGACCTAGGTTGGGCAAAGAATACGCCCAACATGGAAATCTTGAAATCTGATTGGTGGTTAAAGAACATGACAATCAACAATATGGTCCCTATTTGCTTCAACAGCAGGTGGGGATTCACTTGAAATTCTGAAGGCCTCAAGGGTAGACTTTTCATGGAACAGGTGTAAAATCTGATTGGATAAAGCTCTAATTGACGAGTTGCACTGGAGGCAGCGCAACTGAGGGAGACAGTAGCAATGAAATGACGTTGATAGACTGATGGGAATGAACTTTGTAAAATACATATAGCATTAATGAAATGTATGTGTATATGTATTTATATAATTATAACATATCATTTTCTGATTCTGACCTCAATCAGTCTTTTGTGATTATTCTTTTGTTTTTCTCATATTTATATTTCCTCCATGACGGCCTGCCTCTGCTTAGATGTGAGCCCTTTCACCCTTGAGGCTTGTTAATAATGGTCCTATTCCATTTTTAGATTATTTTTAGATGTATGTCAGAGTCATGTGTGACATTGCATTTGTACAGGACATGCTCGTTCCGACTTGGGCATGTGCCTTACAGCACCCATGTCTATATAATCTCACCATGAAATCACAGAATTGAAATGTCAATGTTTCGTGCTTGGCCATGATGACTCATGATTTGTTGGGGTTTTGACTTACCACCCACTGAGATCAGTTAAAATCAAGAAAAACTAAGAACACAATTCCCTATCAGATCTTAAGTAGTAGCGACACCAACACCATGGTGCGAAGGACGACCATCACGGGAGGCAGGTGGAGGAATACATCAGAGGACGATGGGTTCAATGTTTAATACCATATACCTTATTCTATTTTTTTGCATTACATTGAACCCAACCTCCAATTTCTCAACTAGCCTCCCCTGACAACCATACTTTGTACCTACTGTAACTATTGGCCTGTTTTCAAAAGGCGTGGAAGTGTAGCTATTATACTTAATGGCTACATAATTATACAGCACGCCCTCTGTTAGAGCATGAACTAAATAGCTGTGCATGCTAGTAATCTACGATCCACATCCTATAGCTCAACCACAAATAAACATGCTAATGGCCTTTGTTGAGGAGTCATGTCTCCCATGTCTTCCACATCTGAGGTCTTCTTCTCTCCTCGGAAAATAACAATGTGCCAGATCATAAAACAGGTCATTAATTTGGGTGCTATTGCCGGGTATATAATTGTGAGCTGAGGTCCTATTCCCCCCTTCATAGTAACATAAAACAAAATCCACTCAAGGCTGTTAGTTACCCCTGAGCAGTTTTTATTTGTACAAAGTTTCTCAAGTGAAAACAAAACTGGAAAAACACTAATGGCTATTAATTGTATTAAACAGAGAGGCCATTATGTGGATGGCTGGGCATTAGGGGGAACAAACCTTTCTGGAGGGGAACAGCCCGTGAAAAGGGCTAAATCTAACTCCACTTACCTCCCCTCCCTCCCTGTATATGAGCATCATATTCAGTCAGCTAAAAATCCAATATAGTGGCTAGAAGTGTCTACCCACACGCTTCTATTAACAACTGCATAGGAAATATATTTAAAAAGAGGATATACAAATGAAATGAAAAGAAAGATAGATAGAGATAGAATATAATAAAAGCCCAGGGGCCAAGAGTTCATAGATGGCATTACTGTCATGGTCAGTCAGCTCAGAGTAATAGTCCATGATAGTTATTGGAAGCATAATAACAGTTGATTGAATTGTAGTGGGTGCACTGCGGCTGGCCGGGGGGTCAGGCAGAGTAGTGTTGTTGTGGTGTAGGCCGCTCTCTCGGAGGTCTAGATTGCAGCAAATGTTTGGGAGATAGGTGAGATAGGTCTGACAGCCCATGTTAGGTAAGGGAACATCAGACTAAAGCTTGGATAGGGTGAGGATCTGTATGTGGGATGCGGAGCTTACCAAGGGGTTACCGTATGGCCTAGATAGGAAGGAGTTCTATATCTAAATGGACTACGCCCTTTACACAGTACTGCACACACAACTAACAACTAACCCAATTGTCAAAAGCGGAGGAAAAGCAGTTTTTCCGACGCTTTTAAAGGGATCGATAACATCTGCTGAAGCACATTAGCATGCGGGGTGAAAACAATACTGTGGTTGAAAGGAAGGAGCGGGATGCCCCAGATGCTGTGTAGACGACATCGTATCCGATGGCAACCCCTTAACACAGTAGGTCAAACTCACCCGAGCATGTGTTTACAATGGTCCTGTGTGTATACGATTTAGGGGAGGCTGGCGGAGGTCGAAATCAGAGGACAGACAGGCTCATTATAATGCATGACATTTCTACCTCCACCAGCCTCCACTGATATGATTTGCCTGTTGGAAATCATCCTGCAATGTTCAGCAACCACTGCAACGCTCTGCAACTCCTGCTGCTCATTTCCCTGATGCAAAAAATCACCTTTATATTGTGTTTAGATATCCCTAAGAATTATATTACATATGGTTAGGATTATTTCATCCCACTCCCCCCCCCCCCAATGTGATATAGTATGTGATACTTTAACAGTTTTCTCCAGTGGTGCTGTAGTCTCTGATAGTGGATAGTGGATAGATGATTCACTTACTTAGTCAAATGTATTTTGTTGTTGCAAGTCACTTTGGATAAAGGCGTGTGCTAAATGACCAAAAATGTAATTACATGTTTTATTTTGCTGTTGGCGGGGGTGGTGTGATGTGTTTCAGAGCTGGACCACTGCCCCCCCCCCCCCCCCCCTATCCCAACCCACCAGCACAATGCTCAGAGCAGGACTCAGCCGGGGGGAGAGAGATGGTGGAAATGAAGCGGAAAAACGATGCGGGCGATCCTCCAACGACCACCGTTCCTCTGAAACTAGGCCTTCTGGGATCCCCAGACGTCTCCACCAGAAAACACATAATGGCCGACATGCAGCAGATCCTGTAAGGACTTCACGCTACCTACCGGGAGCTGTTGGAACACTGAGGCTGTCAGACAATCAAACTATTTATGTGGATTAAATATGCCTAGTTTACTAGACAGCCCTAGACATTGTATGGTACAAAAGAAATTGCTCATTCCCTTGTGGAGAAACATATTGCAAGGTGTTCTTCATTGAGACCCCATACTGGGGATGCAGATCAAATGGAATACGTAAAAAAAAGATTCAATAAAACATCTTATTATGCAGTTCTTATGCCTTGGGCATTGTTTTTGCAGGAGGGGGGTTACCTCGGCTCTGTAAGGAACAACAAAACAATACCGTTGTTCTTCAAGACCGAGGCAAATTCAATGTACAAACAACAACACCACGACACATTAAGCTACAGTATCTGGAAAGCAAATTTGACGATTTGCAATTCCAAGCTTGTTTACTCAAACACCAAACTAGAGGTTTAGCCACAGATAGGCAAAGGAATATACGGAGATTATTGTACTTGAGAAGCTAAGATTCAATTAGAGCAGAAAAGCCTCCCATCTCCTCCTCCTCCTCCTCTCTTCTGCCCAGACTGACACAGTAGAGCACATCCACACAGTAAATCCCAGCTACAGTACCCTCAGTCACATCTACAGCACCATAAAGGTATACGCCACCTGATTCAGAGATTAGCACACCGTGTTGACTCTCTTCATTATGGATGTAGCATTTTAATTGCCTCGTCACTTTTATGTGGCTGATCTTAAATCATCCGGTGGATCACAAACACACCTGCTGTCCTTCACAGCGCAGCGCCATGATGAATCTCACCATCCAGTCTGTATTAAAGAGCTGCTTCCCCTGGGCCGGCCTTGTCCTCTTTTGATTTGTTTGCTTAAATAATGAATGTGGCACAAACGGTGCAAACTCTTGGCTCTGGTGGGTCATAACTCACTCTGAGACCCCATCTGTCTCTGTGCTCTGAGCCACCGGCCCCCCGCTGCTCAGTGGAGTGGCGTTGATAGAACAGTGACTAGGTTGATAGAACAGTGACTACATTGATAGAACAGTGACTACTACATTGATAGAACAGTGACTAAGTTGATAGAACAGTGACTAAGTTGATAGAACAGTGACTACTAGGTTGATAGAACAGTGACTAGGTTGATAGAACAGTGACTAAGTTGATAGAACAGTGACTACTAGGTTGATAGAACAGTGACTAGGTTGATAGAACAGTGACTAAGTTGATAGAACAGTGACTACTACATTGATAGAACAGTGACTAAGTTGATAGAACAGTGACTTAGTTGATAGAACAGTGACTAGGTTGATAGAACAGTGACTAAGTTGATAGAACAGTGACTAAGTGGATAGAACAGTGACTAAGTTGTTAGAACAGTGACTAAGTTGATAGAACAGTGACTAAGTTGATAGAACAGTGACTAGGTTGATAGAACAGTGACTAAGTTGATAGAACAGTGACTACTAGATTGATAGAACAGTGACTAGGTTGATAGAACAGTGACTAAGTTGATAGAACAGTGACTAAGTTGATAGAACAGTGACTAGGTTGATGGAACAGTGACTAAGTTGATAGAACAGTGACTAAGTTGATAGAACAGTGACTAAGTTGATAGAACAGTGACTACTAGGTTGATAGAACAGTGACTAAGTGGATAGAACAGTGACTACTAGGTTGATAGAACAGTGACTAGGTTGTTAGAACAGTGACTACGTTGATAGAACAGTGACTAAGTTGATAGAACAGTGACTACTAGGTTGATAGAACAGTGACTAAGTGGATAGAACAGTGACTACTAGGTTGATAGAACAGTGACTAGGTTGTTAGAACAGTGACTACGTTGATAGAACAGTGACTAAGTTGATAGAACAGTGACTACTAGGTTGATAGAACAGTGACTAAGTGGATAGAACAGTGACTAAGTTGATAGAACAGTGACTAAGTTGATAGAACAGTGACTACTAGGTTGGTAGAACAGTGACTAAGTTGATAGAACAGTGACTACTAGGTTGATAGAACAGTGACTAAGTTGATAGAACAGTGACTAAGTTGATAGAACAGTGACTACTACTAGGTTGATAGAACAGTGACTAAGTTGATAGAACAGTGACTAGGTTGTTAGAACAGTGACTACGTTGATAGAACAGTGACTAAGTTGATAGAACAGTGACTACTAGGTTGATAGAACAGTGACTAAGTGGATAGAACAGTGACTAAGTTGATAGAACAGTGACTACTAGGTTGATAGAACAGTGACTAAGTTGATAGAACAGTGACTAAGTTGATAGAACAGTGACTACTAGGTTGATAGAACAGTGACTACTAGGTTGATAGAACAGTGACTAAGTTGATAGAACAGTGACTACTACTAGGTTGATAGAACAGTGACTAAGTTGATAGAACAGTGACTAAGTTGATAGAACAGTGACTAGGTTGATAGAACAGTGACTACTAGGTTGATAGAACAGTGACTAAGTTGATAGAACAGTGACTAAGTTGATAGAACAGTGACTACTAGGTTGATAGAACAGTGACTAAGTTGATAGAACAGTGACTAAGTTGATAGAACAGTGACTAAGTTGATAGAACAGTGACTACTAGGTTGATAGAACAGTGACTAAGTTGATAGAACAGTGACTAAGTTGATAGAACAGTGACTAAGTTGATAGAACAGTGACTAAGTTGATAGAACAGTGACTACTAGGTTGATAGAACAGTGACTAAGTTGATAGAACAGTGACTAAGTTGATAGAACAGTGACTAAGTTGATAGAACAGTGACTACTAGGTTGATAGAACAGTGACTAAGTTGATAGAACAGTGACTAAGTTGATAGAACAGTGACTAGGTTGATAGAACAGTGACTAAGTTGATAGAACAGTGACTAAGTTGATAGAACAGTGACTACTAGGTTGATAGAACAGTGACTAAGTTGATAGAACAGTGACTAAGTTGATAGAACAGTGACTACTAGGTTGATAGAACAGTGACTAAGTTGATAGAACAGTGACTAAGTTGATAGAACAGTGACTAGGTTGATAGAACAGTGATGTCTGATATTTCTGATCATCTCCCGGTGTTCCAGATTATTCACCCATCAGAGAATGTAAATGCTAAATGTAATAACCCTGCCCACAACCAGTGTTCATATCGTAAATATACCAGAAAGAATATGGAGTCATTCAAGTCTGCTATTAGTGCTATGTCATGGGATGTGGTTCTTAAGTTCCATGATGTAAATGAAGCATACCATTCATTCTTAACCCTTTTTAATTCTGCTTTGGCTACATGCTTTCCTTTGACCACCTCAAAAAATAAGATAAATTCCTCCAAAGGGAAACCTTGGATTACCAAAGAGCTAATAAAATGCTCTCGTAAAAAAAAAAAACTATATAAAGCTCTTATGAACCCCACTCCTACAAATATTGAAACCTATAAGAAATTTAAAAACAAATTTACCGCCTCACTAAGGAAAACAAAAAAAATGTACTATGCAGATAAATTTAGTCAAGCTTCGAACGACATCAAGTCAACCTGGAACATCATTAACCAATTACTAAATCGCACCAAATCTCCACCTGCTGCACCTGTTGAGATGCTAGGGAAGGACGGGACCCTCCATACTCCAAAAGATATAGCTGATGGTTTTAATGAATTCTTTGTTAATGTTGGCACGTCTTTAGCATCTAGTATCAAGGCCTCTGATGTGCACCCTTGTAGCCTAATCAAAGGCCAATTTTCTTCACTCTCAACTTTGGATCCCCCCACTAACAATGAAGTACATGATATAATAATGAACCTAAAGAATTCTGCCCATGGTCACGATGGTATCAAAACCAGTCTTATTAAAGAAACTGTTGACTATATTATCCATCCCTTAACTCATATCCTTTCTTTATCCCTACAAACTGGCATCGTCCCCCAGGAATTCAAAATCGCCAAAGTTATACCAATCTATAAATCAGGCGACTCAAAGGACTTCGGCAACTACCGTCCTATATCTGTTCTGCCCTGTTTATCAAAAAATCCTGGAGAAACTGGTCTACTCAAGAATCTCTAAGCACCTAACAGTGAACAACATCCTGTACAACCATCAGTATGGATTCCGTAAGAAATACTCCACTGAGCATGCACTACTGCAACTTGTCAACACTATTTCTACAGCACTGGATGATAAAAAATTTGCTCTTGGTGTCTTTCTAGACTTAAGCAAAGCCTTTGATACTGTTAACCACAACATTCTTATCTCCAAGCTTAATAGATATGGTGTGCAAGGTATTGCTCTTAAATGGTTTATCAACTATCTGGATAACAGAGAACAATTTGTTTCCTCCAACGGCTGCTCATCGAAGAAATCAAGAATTCTTTCTGGGGTTCCACAAGGTTCCATCTTGGGCCCGTTACTATTCTTACTTTACATCAATGACTTGTCTATGTCTTGCAAAAACTTTCTCCCCTTATTATTCGCTGACGATACCAACCTTATAGCTGTACATGACTTCAAGTCTTTGATTGAATGTGTAAATAAAGAATTATCAATTGCCTCTAACTGGTTCCAACTGAATAAATTAACCCTCAATGTAAAAAAATGTAATTTCATGATCTTTTGCAACAAAAACAAGTGCTACTCCAAAGATGACGCTAAAATATCAATCAATGGAACCATCATTATTCAAGTTCAACATACCAAATTCCTAGGTGTCATTGTTGACGAAGGCTTAAACTGGAATATTCACATCGATCAGGTCTGCAAGACATCCATGAAGATGCTTGGTATAATGAGAAGGGTCTGCCCCCTGATCCACTCCTCTGCTCATTTAACCTTGTACTATAGCTTCTTATTTCCTTACATTAACTACTGTAATATAGTCTGGGCTGCTACTTATCCTTCATACCTCAACAAATTACTTGTTATCCAGAAGAGGTTCCTTAGGATGATCTCTCACTCTAACAGATTCGAACCATCTGCACCTCTATTTAGGAAATATTCATTATTACCCATCAATAAACTGAATATTTTTCAAACATGCCTATTCATACACAAATTCATCAACAACAAGCAAGATCTTCCTTCTACTTTCCATAGTTTCTTTATTTTCTCATCTGACATCCACTCTTATTCAACAAGATTCAATAATGACCTCCACTTACCTTTCTGTCGAACTTCTAGCCACCAATTTAACATTTGTTAGAGGTCCGAAAATCTGGAACACCCTGAGCTCGCCACTGAGATCAACACCTCGATCGGCTTTCAGAAAGCAACTGAAAAAATATCTAATCTCGTTATAAGCTGTTTACTTTATATTGTAGTGCTTTTCCTGTTGAAAGGTGGGCTAGATGGAAATCTATGTTTATTTTTTTACTAATCTTACCATCCTTGTATCTATTTTCAGTTTTTTTGTTTGTTTTGTTTTGTCTTGTGTGTTTGTATGTGCTATCCTACCTTTCTGCCCGATGGATATGATTTTGTTTGTGGTTTCTTTTCTCCTATTGACGTGCAGTAAGTGTCCCTTGATTTTTATTTGAAACAATTATATTGACGTGGAGTGGAACTCTGTACAAGCCTTCTGGGCTTCGTTCCCTCCTTGCACAATTTCTTGTGTGCTAAATAAATAAACTAAATTAAACTAAACTACATTGATAGAACAGTGACTAGGTTGATAGAACAGTGACGACATTGATAGAACAGTGACTACTACATTGATAGAACAGTAATAATAATAATAATAATAATAATAATAATTTAAATTGATATAGCGCCTTTCACAAACCCAAGGTCGCTTTACAGGGAATGGGACAAACAGAACAGAGCCAGAGAGACAAACACACAAGACAAGAAACAGTAAAACAGCTAGAAGGGTAAGACCGGAGGAATGAACTAATAAGCTGACAGACTACTATGTTGTATTGTTTGCCTTTGATCAATGAGGGAAAGCGACCCATGTCTAAATCCCTTTTTCGAATCAGTGAAATTGTGTGTGTTCATAGAATTGTATTCATGGTTTCAAATGTTAAATGAATGTTAAATGAATGTTAAATGACTAAATTAAATCCATAGTCAAAACCGTATGCAATTATTTGGTTAACTTTTCTGAAGCTTATGGAAAATAGGTTATTTGAAACATTTTAACTCCTCATACGGGATCACATTCATCTGGTCCAAAATGTACCTACATTTGGGGTTTGGGGTCCGCCGCTGGGTGCCGGTAGGCAAACTGGTAGTAGTCGCTCTATGAAGGGCTGCAAGGGAATTTTCCTGGCTACACGGTGTACAGGTTTTTACTTTTGCCTGCTTGCGGCTCTGTCAGTATGTAAAGCGCATTGAGAGAAATGTGCTATACAAATTGTGAGAAATGTGCTATACAAATAAAACTTGATTTGATTTGATTTGATTTCAAAGCTACTCTGGTGGGGGGACTAACATTTTGGTGTTTGGTCCCTAGAGCCAATATATACATTGTTAGTATGTCCCTCAGTTGTCCTTTTATCAAGGACGTCGTGTAGTGTTTCAACCCTCTGAAAACGTTGGCATTGCATGAATGCATTGGTTGAAGATATGTTACGGGCATTGTTGCACATAAAAAGTTGCATAATATGTATCTATCAGACAGTGTCTGTGCAAAATGATATGATTGTTGAACTCAATCAATGAACAAGGAAAAGCTGCCTCCCATTGCTGCTTCAGCAACCTTGACAGCAACCCAGACACTGAACAAACACAAAGAATGCATTAAAACATTGATCTTGATAAAATACCATATTTGTTTTGTTTTATTAGTTTGATCTATATCTTATGACTTTCTACCAGTGTACTGTTCTATGAATATGCTACAATAACATGCTAATTCTTCATTTGGATAGAGCAGCATGTCTAATCCAGTCATTATTCTTTTGATTTGTGTATTAAGTCGATTTTGCACAGTGGCATGATTATCTTTTTCTTTGCAAATATAACACACCCCAGGACGCAATACGATTTCAACACGTTTCAATAAACAGTGAGCTGACCTCCATTGGCCCTTCATAGAGAATGATTTCAATCTCTGTTTTCTAATTAGCTAGTTTTCTGTTTGGAAATAATGTCACACCATATTTCATTGTTGCTCAAATCAGATGGCCCTCTTCTTTCTAGCTGCATACCATTCTATTCAGTCACAATTAGTTTAATTGAACAGTGATGTCACAACTTACTTATGATAATTATATAATAATTATTGTATGTTGTGTTTGTTCATTCAAATTGGACTAAATCAAAGTTAACACCTTGATTTAAAACTGATCAATGTCAATAATAGCAAACCATTAAGCACTAGGCTAACTAGACTGAATTGAATGCATGCTCTCTCCCTCAAAACCCATCTTTTAAAACTTGCTCTTAACATATTTGTATTGTTGTTTTTACTGGCTGTGCTTTTGATTTACTTTTTATTGATCTATTCTTTTTTCTTTTTATCTATTCTTGTTCTCTCCATGGAATGTAGTGTCTTTCAGTACTGAGAAAATACACAAAATAAATTCATTATTATGATTGGGATTATTATGATGATGATGATGATGATGAGGATGATGAGGATGAGGATGATGATGATGATGATGATGATGATGACGACTATAATAATAATAATAATAATAATAATAATAATAAAATGTATTATTATTATTTTTTATTATTATTATTATTATTATTATTATTATTATTAGTAGTAGTAGTAGTAGTAGTAGTAGTAGTAGTAGTAGTAGTAGTAGTAGTAGTAGTAGTAGTAGTAGTAGTAGTAGTAGTAGTAGTAGTAGTAGTAGTAGTAGTAGTAGTATATTCTGGTTACTAGAGTACCAGGGATAAACCCAGGAGTGAGATGCAGCCAGTATGTATTAACCAGAGAGAAGCTTATGGCGTCTTATAAACAGAGTGATTATCTTCACATCCACAAAATGTCAAGCATCTTAAAACGTGCCCTTCTCCAAACAATCCCCCTAAAAGTTTTTGTCCACATGGGATTATCCAAATGGTATGATTCTCTAAGACAGAGCGTGGAAATAAGCTTGTTGAACAATGCATAGATCATATGCTTTCAAAATACGACCAGAACTCTGAGCCAAGAGAGGTTAGCCTAGCGAGGTCAACCCTGCCGCAGGGGCTGAATCCAAATGAGACACTTACAGGGTACTGGGTTCAGCATACGCTTATCTACTGGACCGGGTGCAGATGCAGATATATAGAACCAACAATGTCTTCCTCTGACACACTCGGTGATAATTAGATTTTTTGACTGTGAGTAATTTAACAGTTGACCTGCAGAGGGGTATATGTTGATCCAGGGACAGGGGGAAAGGTCCTTCACGGTGGGCTGCTCGGCGGTGTTAGGGTGGCGGCAGGTCGACCATGTACTAAAAGCCTGTGCTGATCAACTAAAAAGCGAGGACCTATGTCTATAGCTGTTGTAAACTGAAACTTGAAGAAAGAACGGGTTCATTGATCAAAGTGCACTATGGATGCACTGCCAACACACCTCGGGCACTTGACTGCACACTACAAAATATGCAGCGTTGGTGATGCTGGTTGATTGACAGATAAGAGTACAGAGGGGGGCTGGCAATGTGCGGACTACTTCCATTCAGATGATGAAAACACGATAGAAAAATGGCTTGAAAGGAAATGTTTTAGAAGAACAAAATGACCTTGATGATCTGAAATTGAAATGCCATATGTATCAGTCACCTAAGATACCTACCCTCATGTCAAATAATTAGCATTTAAATGAATGTGATTTTGGGGTAACACTTTATTTGACAGTACGATTGTCACGGATACCTCGTATTATGAACTTACCTGTCCTTGGTAATGATTGGTACGTTCTGGTCAAATCAAGCACTATGCTCATTATTATATCGGTGAAGGTATAATTTAGCTATAATTTAGTTATGTCGTTCTGTGTCTGTGTTGAAATGTGCAGCAGTCCCATTACTCTGACATGTACAGTATGTTTATTTGGGTATCTCTCTGTGTGATAATATACTGTATCATGATCCATCTTCATGAATTGCTCCAGTTTGGTACGTGGAAGCGATGCCTCCAATTTGCATTCTGATGATATGTGTCTTATTTTAGGATGTGGCACTGGGAGATCTCCCAACATCCTTGGTCCTTGGAGAGAATAAAAAAACGTTAGGCCAAATACAGCCCTGCTCTCTTCTCGCTCTCTCTCTCTCTCTCTCTCTCTCTCTCTCTCTACCTACCTACCTATCCCTGTCTCTCTCTCTCTCTCTCTCTCTCTCTCAACCTATCCCTCTCTCTCTCTCTCTCTCTCTCACTCTCTCTCACATGTTCTCTCTCTCTCTCTCTCTCTCTCTCTCACACGTTCTCTCTCTCTCTCTTTCTTTAAAGTCATTGTTCTCAGAGTCCTCCCATTAGGATTCCCTCAAGGAGATCCACAGCTGCTTGGTTCCCATGGCTAACAGGAAGAGGCCTGCTCTTTTTATTCATCCACATAGATCCATCCATAATATTCAGGGAGATTCATCAACTATTTATCAGAACAGTGTCTTACTTTCTCTCCCCCTCTCCCCTGTGTGAACCGTTTGTACAGATAGCCCAGTATCATCTCTTGGAAATGCAGCATTTTACTTGCATTGATCCAATGTAACATCTTAGAATGTAACATCAAAAGCATGTTGGAGCTTGTGAGCAAAAGAGAAGCTGAGGAACAAAAGGACCCCTGATATTCACAGAAAGAGAGAATCAATCAAAGAATTTGGTTCTAGTGTCAGAAATGAAAACAATCTATTTTCTATATTTCTATTTACCTGTTTCTGCATATCAAAAACAAGCACCACCGCAACACTAATCTTAAAGGGGCAATCTGGGTTTGGTTCAACATTTATTGAACTCTTGAAGAATATAACTTGTCGAATGAGATTAGTTCAACTGTCTTACTCCACCAGAAACCAAACAATAAGCTTGTTTTACTCCATTGTTTGTGAATAGCTGTACAGCTTCAAAACATGGATATAAAACTATCAGTTGGTCAGTCCTTGCATCCAAAGCTCTGTATATGAATTTGTGACAGCAGCTGTTGAAACTGGGAATAAGTCGGCAACCGACTTGGCAATCAGACTTTTATTCTAAATTCTCAAACGTTGAACATCAATGACACACTCGCTAGTCAAGCCAAAATATTGCAATGCAATGGAGTCAGTGAGTAATCCCCATGACTACCTAGTGAGTGTAGAGTAGTCAGAACGTTTGCAATGGTTGCCGACTTGTTCCCGGTTTCACCAGCTGCTGTCACATTTGAGGGGTTACATTTCTGCAGCCCCATCTCTCTGTTCACCAGAAACACGTGGTGGGGTGACATCTTTGTTGTTGTTTGAATCCCAGATTGTCCCTTCAAGCATTACAGTGACACTTGGCTACGACTGTGCAGCTCTCTATAGAGGCTACGGCAGGTATTCAGTTTAATAGGACAACTTACATTACAATTACATTACATTACATTTACAATTTACATTATCATGGCATAATTGATAACAAGGCAAAAGAAAAAAGAAAGTGCCGTATGTAGTGTATGGTATGAGAAGATAGCTGAAAGAAGATGCTCACCTGAGGATTTGTCTACAACATAAACATGGTCTCAGAGGCTGGTAACAGCATTGTGGTTGTACAGGGAATCAGAATCAGAATCACTTGTATTACAATCATCTCAATGTACAAATACTCAAGAGTAACATTCTTTGGCCTTGGTTCGGAGGTCAATGTCACTGTTATTAGTCTGCAGAACTCTTATGACCTTCAGTTCTACTTGTGTCTGAACCAGGGAGGAATAGAGTGGAGCCATCTGAATGGCATAATTACAAAGTGCATTTTTGTTGTGGTAAAGGAAGTGAATTATAGTGGTGATGCTGTAGTAAATATGTGACTGAGGATTCAGTTACAAATGTTTTGGTTATGTCTTGTGATGTGTTGTGTTTCCGTCCCTCTAACTTCTGTATCTCCATGCTTCTCAGGCATTCTGCCAATCAGGTTCAGCTGCTTCTCATTCCTCATCATTTCCACGGCCGATCAGAGGACGACCCGACGTATTTAAACCCTGCACTTCCTCCCCTCATGAAATCCTGTTGTTTTTGTCTGTCTGTTCCGAGTGTGTGTGTGTGTGTGTGTGTAAATTCACTGTGAGAATTCTCTATTCAGACTTTCTTCCTTCATAATTCATCCATTGTATTTTCATTCCGGTTGCAGGAGATGCGTGGTATAGGTGAGAGCAGCCCATGGATATACATTTATGCATGTAGGTTACTCTTGTCTATATAAACTAGTTAGTTGGGGGTTAGGTATTTTTGGTTAGCTATTTGGTGAGCATAAAGTGTTGGTGCTAGACTGTATCTAGCGTCATTCTTAGGTATATAGGTTAGTTTTAGTTTAGGGAGTTCCTTATTGTTGGTTCTTTCTTTAGGCACAATTGCCCCCCCCCCCCCCCCCCCTTCTCTCCTTGGTTGTGCAATAAATCATCATTACACTGTTCTCCTTGTCTCTATGTCATTGTTTTTCACTGTTCTCCTTCTATTGTAACAGTCTGTGTATGTGCCTCCCCTTCCCCTAGACCTGAGCCGGGGTGCATAACATAAATTGGGGGCTTGTCCGAGATAGTCTTAAAATTAGATTAGATTAGATTAAACTTTATTGTCATTGCAGAGTAGAAGTACTAGACAAAAAAATGCAGTTAATTGACGCCCTTGACACACACAAATTGTGCAGTGGTTTGGTGCAGTGTTACTTGCAGTGCAATGCAAGTTTGTTTTGACTGGTTTAAAGAATTTAAGAGTAGAGAATGAGTAGTGTTTCGTATTGTTCTTTGTGGATATCGTAGTGTAGATTTTTGGTGGTGTAACATTGCTATGGCTACTATTTGGCTAGCTTGCCTGCTGGTGTGTCATCTTCAACCACCCCTCCTTCCAACACTTCTGATATTAGTATGCATTCTGCCTTAGTACCCCCATTCTGGGAAACATAGGTGGACTCCCAGATGTCACTCGGTCTGCATATTCCCACCTACGCAACATTAATCGTCTCCATCCATCACTTAAGGCTTTTAAAAAACTAGTCAAAACACATATCTTCTCCCTGGCCTTTGACCTGAGGTGAGCCTGCCTTTCCGACACTGCACTCTTGGCACTTTTATTAGTACTGCACCTTGCTTTTAGTGTATTTTATCTATTTGATCTGTTTTCCTTAATCTGTATATCTTTATCTCTTTTATCTTGTTTTTCTCTTTATCTTTTATCTGTTAAGCACTTTGGGCGGCTGTTGTCGTTGTAAATGTTGTGCTATATAAATAAACGTTACTTACTTACTTACTTACACCCTCCAGCACCGCCATTTTTGTCTATGCCCTGGTCACTTCCCATATAGACTACTGCAATGCCATCCTCTTTGGTCTTCCACACAAATGTCTCCATAAACTCCAACTGGCCCAGAACTCAGCGGCACGCATCATTACTAGAACTCCTTCCATTGACCATATCACTCCAGTTCTCCAACAACTACATTGGCTCCCCATTAAATTCCGTATTCATTTTAAGATTATTCTTCTCACCTTTAAGGCTCTCCATAACCTAGCACCTTCATACCTCTCTGAACTCCTTCTTACTCACACTCCCTCCCGTAGTCTCAGATCCTCCTCTGCCAACCAACTTGTTATCCCTTCTGCCCGCCTGACTACTATGGGATCTAGAGCCTTTCGCAGTTCTGCTCCCCGCCTCTGGAACTCTCTGCCTCCTAACATACGTAATATTGACACTCTCTCCACTTTCAAATCCAGTCTTAAAACACACCTTTTCACAATGGCTTACTTGGTTTGATCTCCTGTATTTTGTTTGTTGTTATATCTGACTTTGCTTTGTTGATTTTAATGTTTTGATATGTGGTTTTAACTATGTCTGGTAAGGCTCCCATAAATAAAATGTATTATTATTATTGTTATTACTTCTACTTTAATGCTTTTAAACGTGTTGCAGCTACTCTGCGATGGCAATGCATATTGCAATGGAATGGATTCGGTGAGTAATCCCTTCTACTCTACACTAACTAGGTAGTAGTGGAGATTACTCACCGAATCCATTGCATTGCAATGTTTTGGCTTGACTAGCGAGTGTGTAATTGATTTTCAATACCATTGACATTTATTTATTTTTCTGAATAAAAATCGGAACATTTGGTCGGTTGCCGTCTTGTTTCCGCTTTCACCTGCTGCTGTCACATACGGTCCATTACCGTCCTCAATAGCCTTCCATCCAGGTTGTCAATATCAGGTGGTTTCTCATGTTTGATAGATACTAATACTTTTTTCACTTCTTCTAAAGTCACTTTACATAATTCAAATGAACAGTTCTTCTCTTTCATTATTGTAATTAATTATATTCATTATATATGTCTAGTATATGTGTACAATGGCTCACTGTGTGGTGTTGGCATTTCCTGAAACTATTGGTTTTGAAATAAAAGACCCTTAGACTTCAATGAAAGATGGAGTTGAGTTACTCTTTCTGCCTATGATGTCATTTAAGGTGTTCCAGTCCTTCTTTTCGTCATGTTTTATATCATTAATTCTGGATCCCTAATAGAATTTCTTATTATTTTTGTTCAATTTAGTGACAAAGTTCTTCAGTTTACAACATGTGACAGATTCTGGTGAAAAAGTCCCCAAGTATGGCAAGGTCATTGTTCTTTTTTTTTTTTTACAGATGTTTTTATTTTATTTTTATTTTTTTACACATTATGAAAGTGCAGATTGTAAACTTTCAAATGATGTGTCATACCTTGAAATATGAAAGAAGATATGTGTGGCGGCATTTTTTATAATTTTTATTTCCATAAATTAGAAGTTCTCAGCTATTCATAACTGGTTGAATGACTGAGATAGCCCTTTACTTTTAAAAAGTTATGAGCATTTTAATGTATCATGTCAAAAAAAGTGAAAGGTGAGAAAAATGGCTTCAAACTACAGGATTCCAACATTGCATTTGCTGCAACATTCTACAATCATTCAGCTTCAGCACTTGGCTTGATGTGTGTGTGTGTGTGTGTGTGTGTGTGTGTGTGTGTGTGTGTGTGTGTGTGTGTGTGTGTGTGTGTGTGTGTGTGTGTGTGTGTGTGTGCGCGTGCGTGCTGTGAAAACACCTACATATATTTAAAAAGACCAAAATATAAAAAATGTTGATTAATCACAATGAAATATTTGAATCAATTGATAACTCATTGAATTCACATTATAACAATCAAACAGGTGAATACACGTTTGAGCTTGAACGTGGTTATAATAATGTACATTTGCTTAAGCAACAATAACTGAAAATGTTTTATTTAAAACTGGCGCCCCACTTACTCAATTGTCTCCGCTTAATCAATTATCTCTATCTCTTTCCACCTCCTTCTCTGGTTACCCCCCCCTAACCTTATAGCACAACACAGGGAATTAGGAATTAATTAATGAATCAATAAGGAATTAAACATGCATACAGAGAAACAATATGCTCAAGTGACATGACCTTTTTTCATTTATCCATTTCTTCTCATATAGTAGAGGCCAATTCATGTTTAATTTACTCCACACACCTATTCTACATGTGTCAGTGTCACAACATCTCAGAATCTCAATTCATTAACATTAAAGCACTTAATCGACTCATCTACTCTTCGGATGGTCGTGAAGCTCTGGGAGGTTTTGGTATAGTTGGACAAGGGCAGGTGATGTCTTGGAATTCCTCAGCAGTGAATGGCCGGATTTCCTCGTAAAGGTACCACTGCCGCCTGGCATCCAGCCCGTTGGGAACGATGATGGAAGGCATTTCAGAGGAAAGGGGTACTCCATCTCTGAGCAGATTCTGCTGTGTAATGTCACTGTCACTGAAGTCTTGGATCTTCACCGTGCCTGTTCCTTCAGTGAAGTGGAAATGGTGTTTCCTCTTGATCCCCACCACCTTTCTGAAGTGAGGGCTGAGGAAGCTCATCCAGTCGTAGGTTGGTACGATGACCTCCCCACTTTCAGTGCCACAGATCTGTGCAACATTGACATGTGAGGACTGCTCAACCACATGGACAATGTCGCTGATGCAGTCCACCTTTGTTTTTTTTAAGAGGCGCTTCACCAAGCCGAAGCACCAGTCGCAACTGAACTTGGTGTGTCCAGTGAACAGGAAAGACAGTGTGATTTGTTTGTGCCGTCCAGTCAGAACCCGCCACATCAGGTACCACATCATGCAGGAGTTTTTGTTTTGTCCAGCGCAGTTGTCTGCATGGAGATGCACATGGGTTTCTCCCAGCCCATAGTTTTCAAAAAAGTAGTGCAGCATGGATACCACACAGTTGGCACCCTTGCTTGTCTGGCAGCTCTCATCAAGGAGAAAGTTCACCTGCTTGGGGAACGCCTCACAAGCAACCCCAAAAAGGCCACACTTACGGGGACATTTGAAATACACAGGGCCGGGCTGCAAAGGATTGGAGGGGAAATGAACTTGCTGTGCAAAATCAAAACTGTAGTGCATTTTGCCAGAGAAGCTGCAGGGTGGATAGGGCCCAATATCGGCACCAGGAGGCACATCTTGCTTGACTTCCTTACACACATTCTGGTAGAGGGATCTCTGCATGGTAGCCCTCCGCAAGTGCTCCTCCATCTCATGCACAGCCTCACTCTTCTCACTGTCAGGAAGATTTGCTGCACGGGCCAGTTTTGCCACTCCTGACTGACAGTACCAGCAGAGATCAGTGGCCGGACGCATGGTGGTGACAAATGGCACTAACTGCTGCCATAGCTTCCTAAAGGTTCTGTAGGAAACCACTCGTCTACCAGCACCCTCAGCTGCTAAGCAGTAGTGGTTGTATACTGTCTTCTTGCTGCAGTTGGTCGGCAGGAGTTTCAAATCTGATTTCCAGTGCCTCGGTGTGCATTGACCTCTGCATAGTTTAGTACGAAGTCCACAACAGCTCTCGTATCCTCAAACATTAAGGCATTGGCAGGGAGCCTTTTCTTAGATTTGTGGACCCGTGCTTCTACTCCAGCTGCCTTGTAATGTTTTATTAATGCATTGAGTTTGTCCTGCCCAATGCAGGACCAATGAAGTTTAAATACATCTCTGCAGATCCTGTAGCCATGATAATAATAGTCTGTGGGTTGAGCCTTGCGCTCTGTTTGGTCCTTCTTCTTAGATCGAATGGTGTGATTTCATAAATGCATTCCGCAAGAAAGTTTAGACAGGATCACAATGTCAAGCTCTTCGTGGGACAGACTTATATGTTGGAGGCGGACATGAAGGAGCTCTTCTTGAAGAAATCTGGTGTGACAGGGTTGGCCCTCATTCAATTTACAATGGCATACACAGTCAGCATCAGAGTAGTCAGCATTGCCCACATCTCCAGGATCAACAGGGAAAATCTGATCAGCCAGGTTCTCAATGGTAGGATGTGACTCTGTGAAAATAAAAATAATGTAATATAACGTTTTTATATTACTCATATTACTCAATATTACTCAGATTATGCCACCAGGAGGTTTGCTTCCTAAGCATCAGTGGTGTAGTCTAGTGTTTTCTAGTGGGTATACTGTGATTTTTCCCTCTCAGCCTCATATCGTTCATTTTGGAACGCCATAAAAATAAGTCTGCGCTTGTAGTATATTTTACTTGAACATACACACATACATGAATTGTATAGTATGGGCCTGTATTATTTGCCTTTTGACTTGCATAAGTTCTGTAAGATTCTCCTGGCTGTGGGGGTTTTACAAACCTTTGTTCTTAAAACCCATTATGGTCATTTACAAAATGGATGACCTTAAGGCCTGGATCTTAAAATGGCTTCTGACCTCTGCCTCTTTTTTACACTTCAAACATCTACTGTAAACTTGATTGGGCCTGTCACAGCTCCGCCCCTGGCTCATCAGCCGTCTATCAGTGGTGCCAGGTGTGGCCGATTAAGACCACGACTGGTTCCTACTTAAGCTCTGCTCCTGCTTCCAGTCAACGCCAGATCGTAGCCATTTATGGTTGGTTCCTAGTGTTCGTACCCTTTACTCTATTCGTTACCCGTTATCCTAGCCTAACCCTATTCTCCCTGTTCCCCGTTGAAGGATTCCATGCCTGCCGACCTCCTGCCTGCCTAACTACCCTGCTCCCTGCCTGATCCCTGCCTGCCTATTACTACTCCTCCTGCCTGACCCCCTGCCTGTCTGCCGACCACTCCGCCTGCCTGACCCCCTGCCTGTCTGCCGACCACTCCGCCTGCCTGACCCCCAGCCTGTCTACCGACCACTCCGCCTGCCTGACCCCCTGCCTGTCTGCCGACCACTCCGCCTGCCTGACCCCCTGCCTGTCTGACTACCTGCCTACCTGCCTGACCCCCTGCCTGTTCTACCTACCTCCAGCCTGCTCCCCCTGACACCCCAACCCTAACAATAAATCACTATTATTGTTGTACTACCTGTTCTCCGTTGTCTGCTTCTGGGTTCCGCCCTCTGGTCGTGACAGTACGATCTGGCCATGTCGAACCCAGCAGACATCGAGACAGTCCGTCAGATGGTTACTAGTAATTACACCGTGTTGGAGAAACACGACTCCCTCCTACAGGAGATAGTGGGGAGGCTCCGTGACATGAACACAACTCTGACCACTTTCCAGGGCGCGGGAGTAGCCGCCGCCGCCGCTGCAAGCGCCACACCGACCGCTCCCCAGCTCCCGTCCGCTCCAGTGATCCGAGAGCCCCGGGTCCCCATGCCGGATCGTTACGACGGCAAACAGGGTTGCTGTCGTTCCTTCCTCATGCAGTGTGAGCTAGTGATGGAACAACAGCCTACGTCCTTCTCCACGGACCGGGGTCGGGTCTGCCTGGCAATCGGTCTCCTCCGTGGGGTCGCTCTGGAGTGGGCGTCGGTGCTGTGGGAGAGACAGGACCCGCTCACTGCTTCCTACTCAGCATTCTCCGGTGAAATGAGGAAGATATTCTATCACCCGGTCCGGGGCCAGGACGCTTCCAAACACCTCCTCGCCCTCCGTCAAGGACCTCTGAGTGTAGCTGACTATGCTATTAGTTTCCGCACCCTGGCAGCTGAGAGTGGGTGGAACGACGCAGCCCTCGTCGCGGCGTTCACCGGTGGACTCGCTGAGACCATCAAGGACGAGCTGGTGTCACATCCCGAGCCCTCCGATCAGGATGGATTAATCTCCCTGGCCATCAGAGTGGATAATCGCCTATCAGAACGGAGACGGGAACGCGGAAGTCGTTCCCCCATTAGCTTCGTCACTCGGCGTGCTTCGTCTATTCCAGACCCTATTAATTATTCTCGTCCTTTTCAGCCCAACGTCACTCCTAGAGAGGAGACGTCCTCTGTCCCCGAACCCATGCAGCTTGGTCGGATGCGCCTCAGCCAGGAGGAGCGCCGCCGGCGTTTTGAAAACAACAGCTGCCTTTACTGTGGGGAGCTCGGTCATTACCTCTCCACCTGTCCCACTCGGCCGTTAAACCAGCAGGCTCGTCAGGAGAGGGGAGGACCCTAACGAGCCGTTCTGCTATCTCTGCCTCTCCCAGCACCCGGACCCAGCTCAACGCCACTATCACCGTTAATGGTCAGTCCACTGTGTTCCCCGCCCTCATTGACTCTGGTGCTGATGGCAATTTTATGGATGTGTCTCTGGTGGAGCAGTTAGGTCTCTCCACCAGTCCCCTAGACGTGCCCCTAGAGGCCATCGCTTTGGATGGCAGGCTCCTCGCCAAGGTTACGGATAGGACAGAGCCTGTGTCTATGTTACTGTCCGGCAATCACCAGGAGGAGGTGAGTTTTTTCATCACGTGCACTCCCCATGCTCCCATTGTTCTGGGTCACCCCTGGCTGGCTAGACATAACCCCAACATCAACTGGCCCCACGCCAGGGTAGATAGTTGGAGCCTCGAGTGTCATGCCACTTGCCTCCGGTCCGCTGTGTCTACCTCTGCTTCCCTCCAGGCGCCCAGACCTGAGGTCCCTGACCTTTCTTCTATCCCGCCGGAGTATCAGGACCTCCAGCAGGTGTTCTGTAAGCAGCTAGCCCTCTCCCTACCCCCTCATCGGCCCTATGATTGCGCCATTGACTTGCTGCTCGGAGCACCTCTTCCTAGCAGCCGCCTGTACAGCATCTCCAAACCCGAACGGGTGGCTATGGAATGCTACATCAATGACTCCCTGGCTGCTGGCCTCATCCACCCCTCCTCCGCACCCGTGGGCGCTGGTTTTTCTTGGTTGTTAAGAAGGACAAGACTCTGCGGCCCTGCATAGACTACAGGGGGCTTAACAACATCACCATCAAGAATTCTTACCCTTTACCCCTCATGAATACTGCTTTTGATTCTCTCCAGGGAGCCACAGTGTTCACGAAACTCGACCTCCGCAACGCCTACCACCTGGTTCGTATACGAGAGGGGGATGAGTGGAAGACAGGGTTCAACAACCCGTTAGGTCACTTTGAATACCTGGTCATGCCTTTTGGCCTCACTAATGCCCCTGCTGTGTTTCAGGCCTTAGTCAATGATGTCCTCAGAGACATGATAGGCCATTTTGTATTTGTTTACCTCGATGACATTTTAATTTTTTCAAGGGACCCAGTCACCCATGTCCAGCATGTCCATCGGGTGCTCCAGCGTCTCCTCGAGAACCGTCTGATTGTGAAGAGGGAGGAGTGCGAATTCCATGTCCCGTCGGTATCGTTCCTGGGTTACATCGTCTCCAATGGACAGGTGAGGATGGACCCCGCTAAGGTGAGAGCAGTCCTGGAGTGGCCCGTCCCCAGTAACCGTAAGCAGCTCCAGAGATTCCTAGGGTTTGCCAATTTTTATAGGCGGTTCATCCGCAACTATAGCCGTGTCGCGGTCCCACTCACTGCTCTCACTTCCACTTCCTGTCAGTTCCTATGGACCCCCGAGGCCGAGAAGGCCTTCCTCGACCTTAAGACCCGCTTTACCTCGGCGCCCATTCTCATTCAGCCGGACCCCTCCAGGCAGTTCATGGTGGAGGTGGATGCCTCAGACATCGGGGTGGGGGCTGTCCTCTCCCAACGTTCTACGGACGGTAAGTCCATCCCTGCGCCTTCCTGTCCCACCGTCTCTCTCCGGCGGAGAGAAACTATGACGTTGGTAACCGTGAGCTGCTAGCCGTGAAGCTGGCGTTAGAGGAATGGAGGCATTGGCTGGAGGGCTCGGAACAACCTTTCCTCGTTTGGACCGACCACAGAAACTTGGAGTACATCCGTTCGGCGAAACGGCTCAATTCCCGCCAGGCCAGATGGGCGCTGTTTTTTGGCCGTTTTAATTTTTCTCTTACTTTCAGGCCGGGATCCAGGAACGTGAAGCCCGATGCCCTGTCCCGCCTGTATGACAAGGAGAGTGAGACCAGCGCATTCCCGGACACCATCATGCCGGCCACCTGCGTGGTCGCGGCCGTCACCTGGGAGATTGAGGAGGCGGTCAGGACCGCTCAGCCCGACCCTGGAAACGGTCCTCCTGGTCGCCTATTCGTCCCTGACACGGTGAGATCCCGGGTGCTGCTATGGGCTCACGCATCCACCCTCACCTGCCACCCTGGGGTGACTAGGACCCTGGCGTTCCTCCGCCGGTGCTTTTGGTGCGCAACCATGCCTGAGGACACCAAGTACTTTGTGCTGGCCTGTCCTGTGTGTGCCCGGAACAAGTCATCCAACCGGCCCAGTTCTGGCCTACTGCGCCCTCTGCCCATTCCCCGTCGCCCCTGGTCCCATGTGGCCCTGGATTTCGTTTCTGGTCTGCCGATGTCTGATGGTATGACTGTTATTTTGACTGTTGTCGACCGTTTTAGCAAATTTGCCCACTTTCTGCCCCTGCCCAAGCTTCCTTCCGCCAGGGAGACGGCGGATCTGTTGGTGAGGGTGTTCCGGCCCCACGGCCTACCCAATAACATTAAATGGCGAGCCAGAATCCAAGAGTCTATAAAAGGAATGGCGTTTGAAGACTGAAGCTACAAACCACGACTCCATAGAGGTAAGGAAAATAGCACAATTTTCTCTTTAAACCGGTAGGGCGCGTGTGCGCAATAGCTGCTATTTTCAAACATTTCCTTGAGACTAAAGAATCTTATTAAGTAATCTTGTTGGGATAGGAACAATAATCTTTCATAATCTTTCATAATAGCTGGTGAAGAGAGCCGGGTTAGGAAACCCGTATTTGTAAATATAGTGATTTGATTGGTACGGTATTGTGAATAGATTGAATGGTATTATGGAATATCGTATGTGTGTGTAAAAACTGTGGTCCTAAAGGAAGACAAACTTTGGTAGTGTCTATATGAAAAAGTGTAGACTTGTCGGCAACAAACTGATAAAGACGTTTTGATGTGGGTTGGCAATATTGAGTATTAAGTGTATTAGATCAGAAAAGAGTCTGATATTGTGTTATTGTGTTTATGGAATATGAATTCCTAATTTGATAAAGTGTAACTGGATTATGAAATCCTATTTGTAAGTAAGAGCAGTATTGAAGTAGATTAAGAAATAGAATCCATTCTAAATTCTCCATTGTTCATTGTCTTGAAAACGCGGACACACATAGGCCATTAGCCTATAACTTCTAAAGGAAGAGAAAAACGTGAAAAGCATGGGCATTAGAGAATATTAGAATGAGATTAAATTGGTAACTAATAGATTAACTGTATTGAAAGATAATCTTGAAATTGCTGTGTCGTGAATATAATATATTTGTAAAAGCAAAGTCGTGTTGAAAAGATTGATCTTAAAGCGAGTCCAGAGGCCGCGGTTTTCTTCAGAGGAGGTAAGACAAAGGATCAAATTAAATTGACCACCTCTGCCTTCTCCCTCTCTTAGGCTATGTCCACACCAATACGTTTTTTTGATAAACGTTTTTCGTATATAAAAATATCACCTTCCACACGAGCACGTTTATAAAAATATCTGCATCCACATGCATACGCATGAACACAATATAAACGCTGTCATTGAGCATTCCACACCAGTAGTCGGCGATATAATTTTAACCCCATAGCTCCGCTGGCCAATCAGACGCCAGGAAAATAAAGCTAAAGCGGTTCTTCCGCATTACATCCGCGAAATACAAAATTCCAATCGTAAACAACATGCCGCCTCGGGGAGCAAAGGAGTCGTTCATTTGGACAGACAGTGAAGTACAAGTATTGTTGAGTTTAACTCTTGAGTACAAAGTACAAAAAACATATGCAACCATTGACTGGGAGTCTTGCCAGTCAAAATATGGTGACATCCACAACCTATTCAACGAAGAATACCCATCGGAGACAAGCCCCGAGTTCCCTCACAGCAAGGAGTTGGTTACCAAAAACATAATCATGACCAAGCTGAAGGCGATAAGGGGGAAATACAGACAGGCCATGGACTATGGTCGCAAAAGCGGCCACGGTAGAGTGGTGCTTCTGTATTTCGAACTGTGCGAGCAGATATGGGGTGGTTCGCCCGCAACGACAAGACTTGCAACCGGAATAGAGACGGCTGAACTTGCTTCTGGTATGGACTCCTCATCTGCAGTTGACTACCCACAATTGTCAGAGGCGTCTGACCCACGTCTAGATTCTGATGACAGCACTGTGGGCCCCTCAGTGGTCAAGGAGAGACGAAATCTTCTTCAGGTATGTGTAGCTATAGGCGATAATCATTGATTAGGCTATTTATATCATGACCATGGGTATGTATGTAGTTTATCCATGTTAAACTATCTTTAATAGCTAACATACTTGTATCTTATGTTTTCAAGGCAAAACTTGATGGGCACAGGACGAGTAGACTCAACAAAAGGCTTTCTGCTGATGCACAGTTGCTTATGGCAGCGGAAGAAGACATCAAGCTGAAGAAGAGAATGCTGGATATGATGGAAGCATCTCAGAGGCGATCTGCTGAAATTTTCAGTCAGTTATCCACTAATATGGATAGACTGACAAGCTCTATTGCAGATGGTTTTGCATTGCTTAGACAGGTTATGCAACCACAACCACGAATCAACATCCCACCACCATACCAAACCACGGGTCCATATGTACACAACTATCCATCTGCAACACTACCACCACCACATCCAGCACCAGTCACATTCACACCAAATATAGCACACAACTATCCATCTGCAACACCACCACCACCACCACCACACCCAGCACCAGTCACATTCACACCAAATTCACACCCAGCACCCAACGCACATACATCAAACACTACCACATCCATGTACACACATCCATCTGGCTCCACCTCAGCTGTGCAGGGATCAAGGCAGCTTTCCTACATTGATGACCTATTTGAAATTCTTGGCTAAATACAGTTTTGAGGCCTACATCTTTTTTTTAGGCCTACATCTTAATATTCAAAGAAAGTGCTATGAGTGTTTTGTTAAGCACTTGTTTAGTTAGCTGCTAAGCAGCTGGAAGTGTGTACGTTTAAGAAAGTTCGTGTTATGGGGTTAGGGTTAGGGCTGTTTTCCTTCACACTGTTACTTATATCATATGTGCTTCCATGTTGGCACCAGGAGAGCTGGCATGTTGCACCAGGAGAGCTGGCAGAAAGGCAGCGGACAGATTCGAGCAGGCGTGCTTTGCAGGGCGCATCAGAACAGGTGGTCGTGGTCCAGTCAGAGAAAGTGCAGAGGAGCCCTAGTAGTCCAATACAGGTGAGCCCTATACTGGCGAGGTTAGCTCCAAGCTACCGAGTGACAGCACAGTAGCACTAGGACATGTACAGATAGATTTAAACTTCTAGATTCATCGTCGCAGTGTTAGAAACGTTTTGTTGGACAGCTCCTATGTTTGTAAATCCGTCAAGATGACATTTTATTTATTTTCTTACAATATTTTGTAAGCACTGCAAAATTACCCAGTGAAAAAACAAAATAAACATTCTTTATTGTACCTTTGAATTGTATGTCGTAATTATTATGTCGCAAATAATAAACAAAAATGTCTTCACTTACAGAAATAAGAGTGTACGGGTCTCTAGGCACAGAGGGAGGTCGACACAGAGGAACAGGTGCAGAATAGGTATTTATTTAAGTCCCGCACAGCTCAGCACCGTCACCGACGTGCTGAGCGAGTCTTTCCCCCCGCTGCTTCCCTTTCAGGACCCGCTCCGCGACACGGCCCCTCTCGGGACCCGTTCGCTCCCCGGCAGAGCTCTCGCTCTCTCCCCGCTGCTTCCCTTTCGGGACCCTCCGTTCGCCCGGCTCCCCGTTTCGTATATTTTGGTATCTGTTACTGCTAAAAATGAAGAAGAGTTCTTGAGCAAATTTAAGACTGTTTATTCAAAAAAGCAGGTTACACAGCATGGCTCTCTCATTGGAGCTGGTCATCTGAATCGGTCACAGGATATGAAGAAAAGAGGAAGTGTTCTGTGTGTGTACAGGATTTTATACCCCCCCTGTCACTGTCGCCCAGCCAACCAAAACAGAGATATGGTCTTGTTAACATCTGGTAATGATCAGTGTCTCCAGGCTATCCACGTCATTTTAATTTGGTCAGATACAAAGTTGCCAGTGAAGTCATAGTAGTTTTCTGTCCTGTAAGTAGGATGTTATTATCTTATTATCTTATTATCAGGGGCCATCCTAAGGATTCTTTGGGTTCATGCTGTGTATTATCTGCCATACACTTGGTTTAATGCAATTCACCCTATGGTCTAATACAATTCTAATGCAATTTATCCTATGGGCGTCTTGCTGGCTCGGGCCCTAATGCAATTATATCTACCCGTGATGATATTACAAAAAGGCCAGATGGGCATGTTCACAATCTATCCATTGTGTGTATTAGAGGGCCATTGCTATGGTTACAGAGCATGAAATACACGACACAGCCCCCCTCGGACCACCCAGAGGGTGTTCCGAAACTAAACGACAGACAGAAAAACTACATCAACCCATAACACAAGAAGCACAATAACACAGACCAACCCAGGACCAGTACTATGAACCAAAGATAACACATACAAAAAATAGAAAACAACCAATAATAAAAAGAATCTTGTAAATAACAATCACAATTAAACCAAACTCAGTTCATCATGCATAATACAAAAACTGAGATACAGAAATTTCCAACGACCGATGTTTCCCTCGTCCTCGAAGCGGCAGGGTCAGAGGTTACTAGCACATGACCCCAGTTGGAGAACAGCCTTTACCGCTGTCTCAGATTGATAACACTTTCATAGTCAGGAGCTTCCATTGTCGCGTAACCATTACATCACTTCACAACCGACATCAATCACATGATATAGAAAGAAACAAACAGGAACCGAAGCAAACAATCACAAAACATCACTTAATAAACAAATCATCAAAAGAGGAAACAAAATCAGAAAGCAAAACAGAATCCAGCTTTTGCTCATCAGCTATGTCGGCCATCATTAAAGCATTAACCGGAACATCAGAAATACACTTTCCAAAACATTTGATTAAAATACCAAGTAACATAATACAGATGATAATGACAACAAGAATAATAGCGACGGACCTGATCATATTACCAATACCTGAAAAAGCAGAATCAAAGAAATCCAATGTATTCCAACCGTGTTCTTTACGTAAATCCTCTATACCCTTCTTGTTAGATTCATGGAAATCATACAGAGCGTTACCAGAATCCGAAATAGAACTGCAGCATTCACCGCCTATCAAAGCACAAGTACCACCCTGACTGGCCAAAATAATGTCCAAAGCCATTCTATTTTGGAGAGCTACATTCTTAGTTTCAGTCAATTCAGTAGCCAGGGCAGATACTACAGCATCCGAAGCATTAATGTGTTTTTCAAGAACGGATGATAGGGCACTTAATTCAGTCTGAGAGTTGTAGACACCATAACTTGGGAATATTAGGCCAAAAAACTTCTGAGCGGTAGATAACGCCCTACGACTACGATGGGTTGCTTGTTTGTGAAGTACAGACATCTCCTCCCGAGTAACTTTCCTAATCAAAGGTATCAGATGAGCCAAATAACAAAGACCCTCACTCAAAGCAGGAAGCTTAGAGAATGCATCATTATCACACACAAGAAACACACCCTCCGGGAGTTGAAGCTCCTTACCAGGATACGAGAAAATGACACCACCTATACAAGACGCGGCCCCTAGCTGACGAATCGCGCTGCCCTTGAGCCGAGATTGAATGTCAATACAGGTTGTAATATTTACGAGAGGCATGACTTTAAGCTGCGTGGTGCCTTTCTGCCGTCTGGTAGTATTGGTATCATGTAATTTCATTTGAGGCACCTTAGCACAATCAACAACTTTACATTTCAATCCAGAAATAACAACTGAACCTCTCCACCGTGTAGAAGTCACACTCCCAGAACATGACAGATGAAGACTCAATGCAGTACCATTCAATTGAACGAACATAGCTTGGATAATATATATCTTCTTCGGACCTGTTGGTTGTGACAAATGTGTAAGCCTATCAATAATAACCTTCCCCACACCGC
Organism: Nansenia antarctica; assembly: GCF_963989245.1. Taxonomy (NCBI): domain Eukaryota; kingdom Metazoa; phylum Chordata; class Actinopteri; order Argentiniformes; family Microstomatidae; genus Nansenia; species Nansenia antarctica. The sequence continues at coordinate 27,470,491 of NC_137689.1, read as the reverse complement.
TAGGCCTATGGTGTTTGTTAACTGCTGCTGTCAGACGTTCCAACACACCAATATCCACACCTGCATAGGAAGAATTTAAAGGAACCAGAATCGTGCTGGGCTGACAAGAAGAGCTCTGGTTCTTGCCCTGTAAAACAAATTGGGCTAAACCCTGCCAATTATAATGAAACCATTCTGCTTTAGTTAACGGTATGGGGAAAAACATAGGAGCAGATGTACTTACAGGGACCTGTTGACAAATCCAGCAATCAGAATAATTCATTTTTGAAGCAAAATCTTTCATGATACTAGTGGCAGAATTAGGGTGGGACCGTGTCCCCAGGTGATTAGAATCATACAACAAATAATCGTCAGTAGCGACTACAATCGCCTTCGTAGAAGCCTTCACAGCAACATTTTCAACCTTTCCTGGTAACTCAACGTGAACATATTCATGCACAAATTCCTTACAGTCCAACAAAAAGTGGTGTGGAAAGTCAGGAGTGTTCCTACAAACTTTGTCCTTGAAATTGTTGGATTTGTCAAACACCTGTTCACCGATATTACGTCTAGCACACCAATACGAGTTCACCTCATTGTCAGCATTAGTTAATGTCACAAGTGTTGACACTAACTGCTGTTTAAGTGTAATATATCTGGCATCCAGTAAATACCACTCAGCCGCTTCAGTCGAGGCATAGATCAAACAATCATCAACAGTACAACGTGAATGTGGGCAAACAAAAGCTCTATCTTCTGTGATCATTCTTCTCTGACGTCCAGGCATAACAGTGTGTGAGTGAAGTGTAGCATTGTCCAAGGAAGTCAATGGGGTAGGAACACTAAGGGGTATATTAGTCTCTGAAACGGCATGGCTTGAGTTTCCTCCTAATTGGCCTTGGTGTATCACGGGATCTGTCTGGTTGGGGTGTATCACTGACAGGTCTGTGTCTCTCAATGGTACCTTGGTCCGGGCAGCCGCCCGGGTTGCTGACATCTCCGTCTGGAGCATTGTCAGGGTCGGAAGGGGTGACAACAGGGGCAACACCAGGCTTGGTAGAACCCCCAAGAGGGGTGTCGCAGTCACTGGATCCTTCACGATCTCCATTGGCCCACTCATCTCTGGGCTGGACAGGGTCTGGGACGAGGCCCCCGGCATCATCTGCATCACGGCGCAGATACTCACCAACATCTTCGTCAGCCTGGATGTCCAAGCTGTGGACTTCCTCGTCCCCAGGGGTCTCCTCACCATCCTGCTGAGATTCTCCCTCATCGTCCTCATTGGGTGCCTTGATGCAGTGATGAACGTGATACCAGGTGGGGGACCCCTTGATTTGGATGGCAGTCCCAGTGCACCGAACGACCTCGTATGGTCCTTCCCGTCGAGCCTCATGCCACTTCCGTCTGTATACCTTCACGTATACTTTGTCACCCGGTTGCAACGCGTCCTTCCTCTCCTGTGCGTTCACCTCCTCTTCACGTTCCTGTTTGTGGAGCACATAAGAAGAGATACTCTTTTGCCGGTTAGTCATGTACTGTACATAGGCTTTCATGTCACTCTCCAAGAGAGCCAAACTTGGCCCTTTCCCACTGGTTCGTGCACAGGGAGCTGTCATTATTCTCCCCATAGCCAGTTCATGGGGAGTCAAGTGCAGCCCTCGAATCTCACTGGAACGACAGGCCATCAATGCAAGAGGGAGTCCTTCCACCCAATTAAGACCTGTATGCTGACAGACCTTAGAAAGACGGTTCTTAAGGACCCCGTTCATCCTCTCTACCATCCCCTGGCTTTGAGGTGAGTAAATACACCCAAATCTCTGCTTGATTCCCAACTTTTGTAGTATAAGCTTTACCGTCTTATCCACAAATTCCTTACCATTGTCTGACGCTATCCTATCTGGAATTCCAAACCTAGGTATGAATTCCCTGCATAGGAACTTTGCTACAGACTGAGCATCCTTTTTTCGAGTGGGGCATGCTTCTACCCATCTGCTGAACCTGTCCACTACAACTAACATGTACCTGTATCCTGCAACAGGACGAATCATGTCCACATAGTCAATCACCAAATGTTTCATTGGCCCGTTTGGGGTAGGGATATGCCCAGTTCCCACTGGTATTCCAGGTCTGATATTGTTTTTCAAACAGACCACACATTGACCAAGGATATGGTCTATTTGTTCCAATAAATATGGAGCCCAAAAACCATATTCCTTGGTGATCTTGCGTCTTACCTCCCCCCTGGCCACATGTGCTAATCCATGGGCTTCCTGTATCAGCATGCCTAATAAATCTGGGGGTGCCACAACCAGTCCCTCATGATTTCTCCATAGACCTGTGTCATCCTGACTAGCCCCCCTTGTTAACCATAGGTTTTTGTCTAGCGCATTTGCCCCACTCTGTAACATCAACAAATCCTCAAGCGTGACCATGCCCTGTAACTGTGCTTCATGTGTGACCAGCAGAACTTTACCTGCTTTGTCTGCTCCTGTAATGGCTTTGGCTGCATCATCTGCAGCCCTGTTACCTTGTGTGACATGTGATGAGTCAGATCTGTGTGCGGCACACTTCACTATGGCTAATTCCCTTGGTTTCATCATGGCTTGTAACAGCTTCATGATTTGGGCGTGGTGTTGAATAGGCGAACCATCAGTTTTCTTAAAACCCCGTCCCTTCCATACAGCTCCATGTAGATGACACACATTATGGGCGTAGGCAGAGTCGGTGTACACTGTCACTCTTCGTCCGGTTCCCAAGTTGCATGCTTCTGTGAGGGCAATCAACTCAGCCAACTGAGCTGAACAAGGCTGAGGAACAGCCTCGGCTTGTTCCACAATGAACCCTGAATTTTGGGATCGGACTACGGCATACCCAGCACGTAAACTTTCTCCTACCCGGTAACAAGATCCATCAGTCCAATACTCAACGTCAGCTTCCTTTAAAGGCAAAGCTAGTAGATCTGCTCTAAGCTTAGAGTACCTCATAGCTTCCTTCACACAATCGTGTGGTTCCCCATCTTCTGGGGTTGGCAAGGTCTCTGCTGGGTTAAGTGTGTTACATCTTAGTAATGTTACATCTTCCCTTTCCAACATCCTGTAATAATTCCTAATCCTAGGCATCGTCAAAGTGTACTTGCCTTGATTCAAAAGATTCCTTAGACTGTGGTGGCAGAGAATGGTAATTGGGTACCCCATTGTTAAGGTTGTTGCCTTCTCGTACATAAGATATGCCCCGGCCATTGCTCTGTAGCATGGCGCGAAACCCATTTCTACCTCTGAATATGCGACAGAGTAATAGGCTATGGGCTGTGGACTAGGTCCAATGCCTGTTGGTTGCGTAAGAACAGCGCAGGCATACTTCCCTTTGGCTGAAGAAGAAACATACAATCCAAATTCTTTGGAATAATCTGGAAGCTTCTTGCAATTTGTGTTTAATTGTCTCAAACGCCAAATCAGCTTCCCTTGTCCAAGTAATGCAACATTGGAGTTTATCACTACCTGTTTCCTTAATCATCCCCCTCAATGGAGCGACCAGTCTAGTGTAATCCTCCACCCATGCTGAACTATACCCAGTAATGCCCAAAAACATCATCATTTCCCTAACCGTTCGTGGTTTTGGAGCCTTCTGAATAGCTTCCAAGTGTTCATTAGTGACACTGCGATGTCCCTGTGTAATAGATTGTCCTAAGTAAGTTACCTTTTCCTGGCAATACTGTAGCTTCTTTTTAGACACCTTGTGTCCCTTCTCCGCCAAAACCTTTAACAGTTTAACGGAATCCCTGTGACATGTTTCTTCATCTGGGGCACAAAGGAGTATGTCATCCATGTACTGAATGGCAGTACTACTTATCGTCTGCCCTAACCCGTCTAAGTCCTCCTTCAAGACCTGATTAAAAACATGAGGACTGTGTTTGTACCCTTGTGGCATTCTGGTATATTGATAATGTTGACCTTTGCAGGTAAACCCAAATAACCCTTGACTTTCTACACTAAGAGGTATAGAAAAGAAAGCCCCGCATAAATCAATCACTGTAAATACTTTGGCTGTAGATGGAATCTGAGTCAACAGCACATGAGGATCAGGAACTTCAGCTGGATAGCTGACAACTACCTCATTCACAGCCCGTAGGTCATGTACCAGACGATATGAACCATCAGGTTTCGTTACTGGCAGAAGAGGTGTGTTACTTAACGGATATTGAGTTATCTTCAAGACTCCTGCCTCTAACAATCCTTTGATCTGTGGCTCAATTCCATCAATTGCTTCCTGTTTCAATGGGTATTGGTTTTTCCAAGGGGGTTTTGCACCCGGTATGAGTTCAACTCTCAATGGACGAGCTGATTTCACAAATCCAATGTCTGTACTGTTCTTTGCCCACAGGTCTGCTGGCACATTCTGTATCATTTCTTCTCTGAGGTCTTTTTCAGGTTGTACAGGAAGGATTAGCTGGTTCATTAGCTTCACAGTCTGCGGATGTCCTATTCCTTGAGCAGAGATCATCAGTTTTGTGAACTGTCCATCAATGCTCCTCCAGATAGCAGGGTTTTCTTTTGTCGTTACAAATCTGGCTTTTTCTGAGTCTGCCATCATTGCCCCTAAATGCTTCTGTTTATAGTGTTCAGATATCATAAGTGTCACATGAGGGATGCTACCCTCAATCTTATGCTCCTGATCTAGATAAGTGTCACTGTTTATCTTCATAGCCACTCCCTGAGGGCCTAGGATTATACAACTTGTACTAAGCTGTACCTGTTTTGGCTGATGCTTCAGCCACTCATCTGGGTTTGCATCTGCAACTTCTCTAAAATACTGGAGTGTACAATGCAATGGATCAGTAGGCCTTCTGGCCTCTGACATGTGTGCCAGGATATAATTGTCCCACATCCTTGCTGGTTCCATTAGGTCTGGGCTAAGCCCTCCCACCCAATACACCATAGATGCGTTGTTGTCCATCATGACAGACAGCTGTCTGTTCTCTTGTGGCACTGTCACCCGACAGCCGTCAGGTGTGCATTTCACTGTACAATTCAATTGGCATAGTGCATCTCTCCCTAGTAGCCCTATTGGCGTGTGTTCTGATACAAGTATTGACAGATCTGCTCTCTGTCCTTTGTACTCTAAGCTTACAAGCTCAGTGGTAGGGATCAGCTGTTTAATTCCCTCGAATCCGATTGTCTTCACATATTTCCCAGACATAGGAAGGTGCGTGGCATCTTCAGGCTTCAGACAGGTGTAGGCTGCTCCACTGTCCACCATCAATTCTAATGGACGTTGGTTGACCGACACCCATATTGTAGGTTCATCTTCAGGCCTGTTTGTCACCACCAGCTGGCACCCCCCTCTCGGATCTTCTGGGCACCCCTATAGCCCAGCTGCTGGGCCTCCGTAGGGGTTCACCACTCCTGGAGCCGGTGTAGCAGGGGGCTTATATCTTCCTTTTTGTTTCCCCCCTGCGCCCCCCTGGTTCTTCTTCCAGCAGGTACGGGCTAAGTGTCCATGCTGGCCGCATTGGAAACATGGTCCTAACATCTTCTTCCCGGCTGCGGTCCATCTCTCTTGTGGTGGTCCTTGGCCAGGCTGGTTGTATGGCTGGTACGGAACCACTTGCACCCCTGGTGGCCCCTGTGGGTATGGATACCCCCCTTGTGGCCCCTGTGGGTATGACTGGGGAGGGACAGTTTGCAGTTGCTGTGGCTGAGATGGGACCTGTAGGGCTATAGTCTGCACTCTCTCTCTGGTTTTCTTGCCTTCAGTCAATTGTACTTGAGTTAGTTTTCTGAGTGAGTCTTCGTCTTGTGCCTTCTGTATCTGAATCTTCTTTCTAAATAATTCTACTTGGTGTGCTACGTTGTCTATATAAACAGCCTTGTTCATGTGTCGTAGCCCCACCACTTCTGCTAACTTGTTCTTAACTGGGGTAGGGAGACCTTGTTGAATCTTTTCCCTGATTATGGCTTTTTCTAACGGGTTATCTTCGGCATCCTTCCCTGTCACACTTCTCCATTGAGAGTGCACACGGGCAACAAAACCCCTGGGATTCTCATCTTCTCCCAGTGGCATCACAATGATATTGTCTGGGTGAATGTGAGTAGGGTATGTCTCTCTGATTGCCTTCCACAGCCTGCCTCTGTTTGCTGCGAAGAGCTCTGGGTCATAAACTGATGTACCGATATATTTATGAAGTCCTGCCTTCGTCAATATTTCCTGCATGGTGTCCAATCCTGTAATAAAGGCTAAGAGTCTTTTCAGGTCTCCCATCGCGGCCTGCGTCCCTGTCAGTCTCACGTCCATCTCGGTAGTCCATGGGTGTCCCCCATCTTCCAGGACTGGGAGTTTTTCTATCACTTCAGACAGATCTGTATGACCCCAAGGACGATATTCTATCTTGTTATCTCGAATCAGCACCGGGAAGTTCCCCTGAATTTCCTCTTCCTCCGATGCCTTCCCTCTTGGTCTTAGGCCATAATTGCTTACTAGTGGCTTCGTTTTTTCGTCCCGCCTTGGTGTCGCTGTAGACCTTGGGAGGTTCGGCTGGGATGTATGATGTGATGTCACTTGAGCTACCTGTTCTTCCAGTTCCTCTATCTGTCGTCTGTGACTTTCCTCCTCTCTTAGGATTCTCTCTTGGAGTTTTCTTGCCCTCTTTCTTAACTCCTCCTCATCCTTTTTCACCCTTTCTTCCTCCTCTTCCTCCAACATCTTCTTCTTTTGCTTTAAGCTCTCTTTCTTCTTCTCTATCTTCAGAGACTCCTGCTCATCTTCAGAACCACTTTCTTCTTTTCCCTTTTTATAGCGTCTTGTCCCTCCCTGCTTTTCGGCCCTGGCTATTAGTTTTCTGATCTGAGCACTGTAACCTCCCTGTGCATTGCTGTCAGCATTTGAACATTCGCCATCACCTCCACTGCCATCTTCACTGTCATCTGTCTTGTTCTCTGGTTCGAAATCCACGGTCACTTTCGCTCTTCCCCTCTCTAGTACATTATCACCCTCATCTTTGATAGTGAAGGCTCCGTTCGTACTTAGGACGGGGACCTGAGGGTAGATCCGCTGAGAATTGTCCTCCAGTATCTTGGCATAGGGAGGAGGACTGGAGATTGGAGCTGTGTGTGAGAATGGAATGTTCACTTTCTCTTCCATTGCTTTGGCCAATTCATCTCTTTTTTCTGGACTCAGGTCAGCTGTTTTCTCATTCCAAGCTGATGCTACTTTCTGCCCCACTACCTTGAAGAGGTCTAAAATAGCTAACTCTAACCTGCGTTTCTCTGATCTAATCTTTCCTTTTTGATGCGCCTTATGTGCATTGATAAGTATCTCCAATGTTGCGATTACGTGTAAATTAAGGGTGCCCTCTTGTGGCCACGGTTCTTCAATGTCTGCCCAACGATTATTCCATTTCGTTGACATTTTGCTAATCTCCTTAACAAGAGGATTCATTTTTTCCACTATAGCCACAGGGGATGAATTTGCTAATATTCCCTTATCTGTATTAACAGCCCTCATCAGGTTGCTGGGTTTGGCTCCCATGTCTGAAATATTTATACTGCTCAATATGCTGAAAGTATTCTATAAGGTGTACTTTTCTTACAACCCACCTTCTGTTGCCGTATCTGCTAAACAGATGCTAGTCCAACTTTTAACTGTGTCAACTGTCTACACAGAACACTACAATTCAGAACAACGGATTGTTTCAGTGGTATTGTGTATTTATTGACTTAAATGTAATCTATGTGTGTGTGTTTTAATCTAAATGTTTTTCCCTTATTGTGTATGAATGTGTGTCACTTAATTGCTCAATCAATACTAATTATAGTTCAGGTCAACTTAATTATTAAACTACAAAGGCTGTTCAACACAATTATCAAATTACAAAGGCAGGTCACGCTCTAAGTCTTTCTGATCCACAAACCCTTGATTGATCAATCCTCAGATAGAAACTGTTCTGCTATTCTTTAATCAAAAACTGTGAAAAAGAACTTAACTTGAAATAAAAAGATGTAAAATACGAATATTAATTATAACCTGTAAAGAAATCGACTTGTTATTTGGAAGGAATAAATGATTAATTATTAATTACAATCTGTAAAGAAATCGACTTGTTATTTGGAAGGAATAATTGATTAATTATTAATTACAATCTGTAAAGAAATCGACTTGTTATTTGGAAGGAATAAATGATTAATTATTAATTACAATCTGTAAAGAAATCGACTTGTTATTTGAAAGGAATGCATAATTAATTAGACTTAGTCATTGACACTTCATTGATGTAAACCTGTGAAAGAAAACGTTATCATTAGACTATTACAAACCAATTGATCAAAGTTTTGTGAAAACAGAAAATGAAATGATCTGAATAATTAATTCAATCAATTTGTAATTAATTAAATTAATTGAAGTAATGTAATATATTACAATCATTTACAACCATCCATTTATTAATGTAAAGGACTATTTCATCGACCTCAGATGTATCTCACTGAGGATTAGTGTTTTAAAATGTCTTGTCGTATTTTGTCCACTAGGCGGAGCTATGCAACCAAAAATGTCTTGTCGTGTTTTGTCCACTAGGCGGAGCTATGCAACCAAAAATGTCTTGTCGTGTTTTGTCCACTAGATGGCGGCAAGCAACCGACTTGTCTTGTCGTGTTTTGTCCACTAGATGGCGGCAAGCAACCGACTTGGGTATCGATTGCTTCTAAACACCTATTATTTTTTACAATCTATAAATAAATCAACTGTTATGTGAAAGGAATGAATGACTAGTTAGAATTATTCATTATATCATCATATACATTGATTTAAAACTTGTGGAATCAATCAATTGTTTTGTGAAAACAGAAAATGAATGATCTGAATAATTAATTCAACCAATAAGCAATTAATTAAATCAACTAAAGTAATGTAATACTGAACAGTCATTCACAACATCAATCTATGCATCAACCTCCTAGATTCCTTCACCAACATTCTTTATTGCGGGGAAAGGTGAAAGGCAAGGAAGCAAAATGGAGGAAAAAAGAATCCGTGCTCAGAGACCCAGTCTCTGCTGGGCTATGCCCCTCTCCGCGCATGCGCCCGCTTTTCACCAGACTTGCGAATGAAACTCAACAAATATCCCCAAACTACTTTAAAATACCCCAACGATCAACCCACTATCCTTATACCACTACAGTCTATGTGAAATGGATTCAACCTTATCCCATGAGATGAGCAATGCAATCGATCAAATTCAGCTTCCCTTGTAGTAGAAAGGATTTTCAGCTCTGTTGTGTGTTTTAGGGCGAAAAGCGCGTGTGTTTGAAATGAGACACGCAGAAAGGGAGGGGAGGGGCTCTACCCCACGGTTTTTCCATGAAAAACCACGGTCTTTTTCACAACTTTTGTTTTCACAAACAAAGTACATTCACGACTCAGCAATATCAAAATTATCTTTCAATGTAGTTAAACTATTATTTACCAATTTACTCTCATTCTAATATTCCCTAATGCCTTTTTCCCACGGTCTCTCTCTCAAGAGGAATCTGAGCGCCTTCGGGCGTGTTTGTGACAAAGGACTTCTTGTTTTCCAAAACGGACTTTTCAGTCCAATTACACTTTTATCAAACAGGAATTCTCATTCCTTACACATTTGGCACACATCAATACACTCATCAGAACTTTCTCTGATCTAATACACGTATTTCGGCCCACTATGAGAACGTCTCCACACAGTATTTTGCCAAAAGCTCGTCCGTAAGACGGCACTGAAGCAATTCATTCTTTGCTCCACAACACACAGATACTTCTACAGTATCGTACAATTTACACATATATGTACAAATACAGATTTCTAAATCCGGCTCTTTAATTCAATCCAATTGTAATTATCTTATATTTCTAACAGATACTCAACACAAATCAAGATTCTTTTGTTTATAGCTTTTTAGAGTCAGTCAATCTTGCACTCTCTCCTTCGCCTGGCTGAATTCCAGCGAGGGAGGGGGGTTGACTTACCTCTTGTGTTGAAATGAAGAGATGCAAAAATTGACGGTGAATCACAGGCTATATATATTTACTCGTGGGCTAGTTCGCCATAATTTCGTATATTTTGGTATCTGTTACTGCTAAAAATGAAGAAGAGTTCTTGAGCAAATTTAAGACTGTTTATTCAAAAAAGCAGGTTACACAGCATGGCTCTCTCATTGGAGCTGGTCATCTGAATCGGTCACAGGATATGAAGAAAAGAGGAAGTGTTCTGTGTGTACAGGATTTTATACCCCCCCTGTCACTGTCGCCAAGCCAACCAAAACAGAGATATGGTCTTGTTAACATCTGGTAATGATCAGTGTCTCCAGGCTATCCACGTCATTTTAATTTGGTCAGATACAAAGTTGCCAGTGAAGTCATAGTAGTTTTCTGTCCTGTAAGTAGGATGTTATTATCTTATTATCTTATTATCAGGGGCCATCCTAAGGATTCTTTGGGTTCATGCTGTGTATTATCTGCCATACACTTGGTTTAATGCAATTCACCCTATGGTCTAATACAATTCTAATGCAATTTATCCTATGGGCGTCTTGCTGGCTCGGGCCCTAATGCAATTATATCTACCCGTGATGATATTACAAAAAGGCCAGATGGGCATGTTCACAATCTATCCATTGTGTGTATTAGAGGGCCATTGCTATGGTTACAGAGCATGAAATACACGACACCCGCACCACACCCCCTTTCGGGATCTCGTGCGTCCTCGCTGCGGCTCTCTCTCTCTCTCTGTATCTCCCACAGTGCGTCTCCGTGCGGCAGGTACTTCCTGCCCCTCTCATCTCCCGAGGGAACAAACACACACAGGTTAAATAGACCAGTGGGATAACGAGTCTGATCACTGACACCTGTCCGTAATCAGCTCATTATTCCCCTCCCAACGGCAGTCTGGCTCCCTCTGCAGGCCAGAACGCGCCATGCTCCCCACAAAGAGTGTGTAATAATCTACTGTGGCTCTCTACATTGTCTTTTTCTTATGCATGCACCTCTCCTAGTAAGTAATGGCAAAAGCCCCAAAAAAGAATAGCAATGAACAATTTACATAAACACAGAACAGGACTTCTGTATAATATCTTCACTTACAGAAAAGACTAATCTAATGGTCTCTTAAGTGTATTTCTCCTATGCAACTGTCCTAGTAAGTGTCATAGTGTTGTAGTGTAGTACTGGTGTAATGTAGTGTTGTAATGTAGCGTTGCAGTGTAATGTTGTGTAGTGTTGTATTGTAATGTAGTGAAGTGATGTACTGATAGTGCATCTGTGTAGTGTAGGTCTGGCACTATGTGCAGTAGGAGGTTCTAATGTGAAGTCAGGAGTGAGAGTGCATCTGTCTAGTGTAGGTCTATGCAGTAGGAGGTTCTAGTGTGAAGTCTGGAGTGAGGTGTGTGTGTGCTGGGAGGTCATGGTGTGTGTAGCTCCCCCGGTTAAGAATTATGAGCACAAGGTGTCGTTTGCATACAGGCATTTATTTCTTGCATCCTTTTATGCCGTGAGAACTAGACAATAATAGAAATACAAATTAACATAACAATCATTCATTACACACACAATACGATACACAACAAACGCTAACATTTAATAATAATAATAATAATAATTAATTATATTTATATAGCGCTTTTCCGAGGCTCAAAGATGCTGACAATATGGGAAAAACAGAAAACACAGAAACAACAAGCAACAGATAACATGAGCACATAGAACACAGAGTTAACAACAGATAACATGAGCACATAGAACACAGAGTTAACAACAGATAACATGAGCACATAGAACACAGAGTTAACAACAGATAACATGAGCACATAGAACACAGAGTTAACAACAGATAACATGAGCACATAGAACACAGAGTTAACAACAGATAACATGAGCACATAGAACACAGAGTTAACAACAGATAACATGAGCACATAGAACACAGAGTTAACAACAGATAACATGAGCACATAGAACACAGAGTTAAAGAACGGGGAGGGGGGGTGGTAGGGTTAGGGGAGATGGTTAGGGGTAGGGGAGGTTGTATGCATGTCCAGTGGGATTTGTGGATCAATGTGACTGACAGGTGGGTTCTGGGTGGATTTTGTGCTGATGGTAGTGATGAGGGAGGAGTCAACGGGGGAGAAAGTAGTGAGAGGAGTAAGGGGGGTGTAGTCAGCTGGGGGGAAGACGACAGCGGGGGGCGGGGGTGGAGGAGTTGGAGATGGAGGCAGTCAGTCATTTGTCATACGTTGAAAATATGTTGACTATACATTGCTTGCCTTAACACTATTATTAGCATACAAATAATAACGGAGGCTACAGATAAACTTGCATACCTCATTAGCCATGCTGGTCCAGGGCCTGGAGAATGTCTTGGGTCTTCTGTGCTCCAAATCCTTCACATCCTGTATCCCTGGAGGGTCACACACACAGGACAAAGGGGACAATAAGGGAAATTCGATTTGGTTATGTTATGAGGTATGTATATCTGTGTGTGTGCGTGTGTGCATGCGTGTGTGTGCCTGCATGTGTGTGCCTGCGTGTGTGTGTGTGTGTGTGCGTGACACAGTTAGTCAGGTCAGTTGTTGTGATGCTGTGACATACCTGGTCTTGCAGATAAGCTGTCCCTTTATGGATCAAGGTATTTAGTGAGGACCCTCCTGACCCTCTTCCGCTCTTCAACGACCAAACATATATACAGTAAATGATGCTGCACATAAGCATCCAAAATGCACCCTGTAGCTCCTAAGTGACAAAGAATATTTATCAGATGTTAATAGAAAAAAAAATCTTCCCAAAAAATATCAGTCTGTCTTTCAGTCAGTCCTTAAGGATCAAGGTACTCCGTGAGCACTCTCCTCACTCTCTTTCCCTCCCCTTCATTACAGTCAGTGCGATATCTATTGCACTGTGTAGGAGGCTGTGAGTCCCTTTCACCTTGTATTGTTCCCAACACAGAGTGATCATCCACAGCCTCCTTACTGGCCTCACAAAAATTGTGGAGGACAAAGCAGGAGTAAATTACATAGGGCAGGTCATCCATGTTTATGTCCATAGGCCTTCTAAGTGCAGCAAATCTGGCCTTGAGGCGACCAAAAGCACACTCAATGACCATACGTGCCCTACACAAACATAGCCCAAAGTACTGCTCCTGAGGTGTGGAGCCACCGTTTGAATATTCCTTCATCAGGTAAGGCAGCAGCGGGTAGGCAGGGTCACCAAGAAGAAAGATTGGTATGGCCTCCTCGTCATCCACAATCTGTTTTTTCAGAGCAGGGATCTTGCCCGTCTTCAAGAACATGTTTAGCTTTGAATTAGCAAAGACCCGTGCATCATGCACACTCCCAGGCCACATTATCACAACATCCAAGAATCTGTACTTGTAATCACAGACAGCCTGTACATTAAGGGAATATTTGCCTTTCCTGTTGATGTAGTCCATGGAGTTGCTAGATGGCTACTTGATTTCGATGTGGATCGACTGCTCCAAAACATTGTGGCATGCCATGAGCACGATGGAAGGCCACAACTAGATCCTCAGCCGCAGGCTCCGTAAAAGGCAGCTTGATGTATTTTGGACCCAGATGGGTGGCGATCGCTGTGCATGTCTGCCTAACAATGACGGACACAGACTGTCACGACACGCCAAAGGCGTTAGCAGTCTTCCGTAGCCTTCCCTCGTCGCTAAGGTAATAAAGTGTTACTGCAACTCTTTTCAGTGGATCAATTGGTGCCCTCATGTTTGTTGTTTGCCCTTCGATATATGGGCGCAGTTCTTCGCTCAGCGCGATGACAGAGGCTCTGGACATGCGAAAGTTCTCCTTCCGTTCATCGTCCACGAACAACGCCATTCACAAAGTTATCCCACCAACTGCTGGTTCTGCCCGGTCTCACCCAAAACGTTCGCCTGGTTGCCCTTCTGGTTGTCCTCCGTGGTGTATTGAAGAACATATTGTAGCTGTTCTCCATGTCCATTTGTTGCTGGCGGTGGTAGTAGAGGAGCAGCAGTACATTTTGCTGTAAAAGCCCAATCAAGCTCAATAGCTTCTGCAGCACGAACGCAACAACCCTGTAAGGCGCCGTTGTTGTTGTTGTTATTGTTGGCTGGGTTAGCGCATGCGGGTTACAGAAAACAGCTGCATCTACGCGCATGATGACGTGACGAATACAAAAAACTCTGTCTATCTCGTCCACACGTCAAAAAATATACAGCGTTTTTAAAGATCTTCACTCTGGCAGGCGTTTTTAAAAATCTTCGTTTTCATTAGGCAAAAACTCGTTTGCGTCTGGACGAACCCCCCAAAACGAATATAAAAATCCACGTTTATAAAAAAAACGTATAGGTGTGGACAGGGCCTTAGTCCTCTCCATTTTTCAGATACACGAGCGTTCGCGCTAAAACTCACACACGCACACACGCGCACACGCAATAGCCTATAGTATAGACTAGAGTTTCGTTCACGCAGCAGAGAATCCCTTGTACACAAAGGGGAGCTGCGTTGGATTGATTGCATTACTCATCTCTTACAGATAAAGATAAATCCATTCACATAGATTGTAGTATTTATAAAGATAGAGATAAAGTGGATTGATCATCGGGGTATTATAAATAGTTTAAAGATACGGTTAAAACATTCATAGACTAGAAAAAGAGACGAGCTTACAGCGCATTATACACATGGGAACGCGCGCATGCGCAAACATTACACACACGGATAGAGCGCGAAGCTCACTGCATTCAAAGTGTATACCCTTTCTTTCATTTTAGTTCTACTTTCTCCTTCAACCCCTCCCTGCGATAAAGTTGTGATCGCTGAATCACGAGAGTTTAAGCATTGTTTGTTAAAAGTAAAAGAATAGATTGTGAGCTTTTGATAGATTCAAAGCATAGAGGCAACTTGTGCGTGAGCCTAAGACAGGGCTGCCCTCCGTGAGCAGAGCACAGCAGGACATTTATCACACCCCCATAAAACGGCTCTGTGACTGTGTGCTTGCTTAAAATGTAGAAGAGACAATAATCCTTTGCATTCATAAACTGATGTTTGTAAATGACTGTTTAATACTGAATATTACATTACTTGTTTAATTACCAATTGGTTAAAATAATAATTCAGATAATTTGTTGTTTGTTTCATATAACAGTTAATTGATTGATTCCACAGGTTTGATCAATGTCTGTGACTATCTTATAACTGCTCCCGAAGGTGTTCTTCTGTTAGACAAGCAACCCACGATTCTGATACTGATGTTCTTTATTTTGTGTGCAGACACCGTACACACAAACACCGTGAAAAACTGCAATGTGAAATAAAGTATTAATTATATATTGAAACCAAAATGAGGCTACGTCGAGTCGGCTACCCACTCAACATACTAGCCACCTCTCTAGCTAGCAATACATTCCGACATCACATACATGTGAGAAATCACTAGAGAAAACGGCAAATCAAAATGCACAGTCAAACAGTAACAAACAAAACAACAACATACCGTGTGCGCCTTCTATTCAGAACCTCAGGAGTAGCTAGAATAGTTAAATACAGACTTCACTAATACTTAAACTTCAGACTTATCTTCAGACAGTGACGGAAAACCTTTCACGTTCAGCTTCTGTTAATCTATGCGCATCTAGTTTTATCGCGTGACCACAGTACATGAACAGTGAGGTGTCATCAACACCTCACAATTACAAAGTTTAGATAAACAAAATAAAACAATAATTGTACAACAATAACAATTTCCTTACATATAATAACATATGTTATCTTTTTACATTTAGGAAAATAAGAAAATGGTTTATTTACTATGACAGTTACATATCTAATGAAAACCATTCTAACTAATCATTCATTCCTTTATTTCAAATAACAAGTTGGTTTATTCTACAGGTTATAATCCATATTTGTAATTTGCATCTTTTATTTTAGTTAATTAATTTCCACAGCTTTTGATTAGGAATAGCAGAATAGTTCATATTGATAATTGAGCAGTAAAAGGGTTTTTTGTAAATCAGTGAATACTTAAGGAGTGACCAGGTTTTGCAATTTAATATAATGTGTTGACCAGTATTGAATGAGCAATTAAGTGACATATATTCATAAACAATTAGAAAAAACATTTAAGCATAAAAGACACACACATAGATTACATTTAAGTTAATACCACACATATACAGAACCACTGACATACATAAGAGGCAAATCCGTTGTTCTGAGTTGTAGTGGTTTGTCTGGACAGTTGATACAGTTAAATTGGACTAGCATTTATTTAGCTAACAAGGCAATAAAAAAGGTGGGTTGTAAGAAAAGTACACCTTATCCCATTTTATAGTATATTTCCTTGGCCAAAGGAAGGCACCTTCGACTTACAAGTTATTGCAACATTAGAGGTACTTGTTAAGACTTATAAAGCAAACCAGAAAAAGGGAAAGAATAGATCAGAAAAACGCAAGTTAGAGTTAGCTATTTTAGATCTATTTAAGGTAGAGGGGAAGAAAGTAGCATCAGCTTGGAATGAGAAAACAGCACAGATGGAACCGGAAAAGAAAAAAGAATTGGCCAAAACGCTGGAGGAGAAATTGAACATTCCATTCACACACATGTGTCCTGTCTCCAGTCCCCCTCCTTATGCTAAGGCACTGGAGGACAAGTCCAAGAAGAAGAAAAGGGAGCCAAGGGGAAAAGGGGATGACAAGAGTGACAAGACAGATGACAGCGAAGTTGGCAGCGAAGATTCAAGTGATGACGGCAATGCACATGGAGGCTACAACGCCCAGGTCAGGAAGATGATAGCCAGAGCCGAAAAGAAAGGTGGGAGAAGACGACAAGAGAAAGCGGAAAGAGAGGAAGAAAGACACCACAGACGACTGAAGGAGCAACGAGACAGGGAGGAAAAGGAAGACTGTCATCAAATGTCATCAAATACATTCAAGAACTGTCCAGTGCTGATTCGGGGAAACAAGATGGAATATCAGCCTTGGAACCATACTGATCTGTCTGAAGTGATAGAGAAACTCCCCGTCCTGGAGGATGGGGGGCACCCTTGGACTACAGAAGTGGACGTGAGACTGACCGGAACGCAAGCAGCAATGGGTGACCTGAAAAGACTCTTAGCTTCTATTGCAGGATTCGATACAATGCAGGAAATATTGATGAAGGCAGGACTTCAGTCTATGACCCCAAGAGCTCTTCGCAGCAAACAGAGGCAGGCTGTGGAAGGCAATCAGGGAAACTTACCCCACACACGTTCACCCAGACAATATCATTGTGAAGCCACTAGGGAGAGATGAGAATCCCAGGGGATTTGTTGCTCGTGTGCACACTCAATGGAGGAGTGTAACAGGGAAGGATGCTGAAGATAATCCGTTGGAAAAGGCCATCATCAGGGAAAAAATACAAGAAGGTCTTCCTACCCCAGTCAAGAATAAGCTAGCAGAAGTGGTGGGGCTACGACACATGAACAAGGCTGTTTATATAGACAACGTAGCACATCAAGTAGAGCTATATAGAAAGAAAATTCAGATACAGAAGACACAAGACGAAGAGTCACTCAGAAGATTGACTCAAGTGCAATTGACTGAAGGCAAGAGAAATAAAGAGAGAGTGCAGGCTTTAGCTCTACAGGTCCCATCTCAGCCACAGCAACAGCCACCTGGTGTGCAGACTGTCCCTCCCCAGTCCTACCCACAGAGGCCACAAGGGGGGTATCCTGCTACTTACCAGCCATACCCACAGGGGCCACCAGGGGTGCAAGCGGTCCATACACACAGCCTGGCCAAGGACCACCACCAGTGGGGTGGACAGCGGCAGTGAGGAAGACTCTAGGATCCATGCTTCCAATGCGGCCAGTATGGACATCTAGCCCGTACCTGCTACAAGAAGCCCCAGGGGGGCGCAGGGGGGCGCAGGGGGGAGACAAAGAGGAGGATATTGGCCTCCTGCTGCACCTGCTCCAGGGGTGGTGAACCCCTACGGAGGCCCAGCAGCTGGGCTATAGGGGTGCCCAGAAAATCCGAGTGGGAGGTGCCAGCTGGTGGTGACAAAGAAGCCTGAAGACGCCACGCACCTTCCTATGTCTGGAAAATATGTGAAGACAATCGGATTTGAGGGAATTAAACAGCTGATTCCTACGACTGAGCTTGTAGACCTAGAGTACAAGGGACAGAGAGCAACTCTGCCAATACTTGTGTCAGAACACACACCAATAGGGCTTCTTGGGAGAGATGCTCTATGCCAATTGAACTGTACAGTGAAATGCACACCTGACGGCTGTCAGGTGACGGTGCCATTAGAATACAGACAGCTGTCTGTCATGATGGACAACAACGCATCCATGGTGTATTGGGTAGGAGGGCTTAGCCCAGACCTAATGGAACCAGCAAGGATGTGGGACAATTACATCCTGGCAAACATGCCGGGGTCCAGACGGCCTACTGATCCATTACATTGTACACTCCAGTATTTTAGAAATGCTGCAGACGCAAACCCAGATGAGTGGCTGAAGCATCAGCCAAAACAGGTACAGCTTAGCACAAGTTGTATAATCCTAGGCCCTCAGGGAGTGGCTATGAAGATAAACAGTGACACTTATCTAGATCAGGAGCATAAGGTTGAGGGTAGCATCCCACATGTGACACTTATGATATCTGAACATTATAAGCAGAAGCATTTAGGGGCAATGATGGCAGACTCAGAGAAAGCCAGATTTGTAACAACAAAAGAAAACCCTGCTATCTGGAGGAGCAGTGATGGACAGTTTACAAAACTGATGATCTCTGCTCAAGGAATGGGACATCCCCACACTGTGAAGCTAATGAACAATCCAACCCTTCCTGTACAAATGGAAAGAGACCTCAGAGATGAAATGATGCAGAATGTGCCAGCAGACCTGTGGGCAAAGAACAGTACAGACATTGGATCATATCGTCTGGGTCGTCAGCTACCCCGCTGAAGTTCCTCATGTGCTGTTGACTCAAATTCCATCGACAGCCAGAGTGTTTAAGCTTAGAACAGACCTACAAGCTTTGCCTTTAAAGGGAGCTGATGTTGAGTATTGGACTGATGGGTCTTGTTACCGGGTAGGAGAAACTTTGTGCGCCATAATTAAAGCACAAAATTCCAAGTTTATTGTGGAACAGGCTGAGGCAGTTCCTCAGCCTTGCTCAGCTCAGTTGGCTGAATTGATTGCCCTCACAGAAGCATGCAACTTGGGAACCGGACGGAGAGTAACAGTGTACACCGACTCTGCCTATGCACATAATGTTTGTCATTACAATGGAGCTGTATGGAAGGGGTGGGGTTTTAAGAAAACTGATGGTTCACCTATACAGCACCACGCACAAATCATGAAGCTGTTACAGGCCATGATGAAACCAAAGGAATTAGCCATAGTGAAGTGTGCCGCTCACAGGTCTGACTCATCACATGTCACACAGGGTAACAGGGCTGCAGATGATGCAGCCAAAGCTATCACAGGAGCAGACAAAGCAGGTAAAGTTCTTCTGGTCACACATGAAGTGCAATTACAGGGCATGGTCACACTTGAGGATTTATTGATGTTACAGGGTGGGGCAACTACGCTGGACAAAAACCTATGGCTAACAAGGGGGGCAAGTCAGGATGACACAGGTCTATGGAGGAATCATGAGGGGTTGGTTGTAGCACCCTCAGATGTATTAGGCATGTTGATACGGGGGAAGCTCATGGGATAGCACATGTAGCTAGGGGGGAGGTCAGACGCAAGATCACCAAGGAATATGGGTTTTGGTCTCCATATTTGATGGAACAGATTGACCATGCTATAGGTCGATGTGGGGTCTGTTGGAGAAACAACATCAGAGTGGGTACACCAGTGGTGTCTGGGCATATCCCTACCCCAATTGGGCCACGGGTGGTGGACAGGGGGGTGGATGTACAGAGCAGGCAGGATGTTGTGTCAACAGGTGCTGGGGTTCCCAGAGAACCGGAGAAGGAAGAGCTACGACGAGATGCTGTGGTGTTGCCAGGGCCAGTGACAATGCCAGTGTCACAGCCAGTGACATTACCGACAATGCCTGAAACCGAGGGGACAGTGGAAAGCTGTCCAGATGCCAATGAACCAGAGACAAACGAAGCAGAGAGTGTTGACAGTCTGGAGGTCCAGCCTGGGAGTGTCCAAAGCCTGGACACCTGTGTTACTGGGATGCTGGTGAGTGCCTGCATCATGCTTCAGATGATGCTGAGGGCAACTCCCCAGACCTTGATCAGCATGGAAGGGGACCAGGGGGCCATTCCACTAAAGGTGGATCAGTATAGCGGCGCTATAAATAAATGCGGCGCTCAGGCAACTCGAGATTGGAATTCAAGCCTCAGGTGATTCCTCGAACGAGGATCAGCCTTGTGTCATCAGTGTTCACAGAAGACAGGCTTACAAATCTTCGATATGGGCGCGTGCACGCAGACATAAAAAGCCCAGAAGAGTCGATCTGTCGAAATGAAGATACTCCACTCTGCAGGGGTACTACATTTGCGCAGCATTCCCGAATTATTGATCTTTATGAAGACGGAAAAATACTATGTAAAATAGTGCAATACTGCCGCAATTAACAAGGCGAGGGAAATGGTTTGGCAAGAAATTGCTGACCGATTAAATGCGTAGGTCATACTAGCCCCAGTTATTGTTATATGTTCATATTTTAATAAATGAATATTACTACTGTGGTGATATCCGCAGCAGGCTACAAACCGCCATATCGCCACAATGGCCTAGTGGTATTGACCGCTGCCACAGGATTTATTCGTCATTTTATATCGGTGGTTCAAATCCCTCTTCAGACGCACTTTTTACTGCATTTCGTTGTCTGAATCTAATCTAAAATCTCATCTAAAAAAGTATGTAGGCTATAAAATGATGGTGCAGGCTAATTTACAAGAACTGACACGATTACAATGGTGTTTGAAGCCTTTGCATGAAATCTTCGGTTAAATGTAAAAAAAAAGAAAAAAAAGAATGACTTAGTCAAGTCTCGAACACGCAACCTTTGGAACTCCAGTCGGCTGCCTTAACCACTAGGCCAGCCAGACCGCTGTGATGACAGCAATGCAAGTTGACACAATTACTTTTTTTTTTACACTCTTTTCTTTATTGATCTATCGATCTATCTATCACACTTTCAAAATATCAAGTTATCTATCACACAATCAAACTATCTATCGATCGATCACACTTTCAAAATATCAAATTATCTATCTATCACACAGTCAAACTATCTAATCTATCTATCTCGTGTGAAGTGGGACTAATATTTCCTAAAAGACACATGAGGAACTGTCGTTCGGGGTTTAGTTTCCGCCTGTGAGCCTTTTTTGACGCGCGTCTCACTATAGCCTGTGTTTTAGCCTGGTCGCGAGCAGGCTAATTATATCTGACTCAGAAGGAGCTCAACCAAGCAGCGAATTATTTGAGCCACATTGATGGCACCGAACGCAAGCTAACATTTTCTAGGCTTAAAACTTTATCGAGGCTTAGAACTTTATCGAGCTTCGTGGAATACCCCCCAGACGACTGCCTGAACCTGAATGACACTGACAGATGACGACCAGTTAGGAAGAGATTAAAGACTACGCATAGGGTAGTGAAGCAGCAGATCAAAGGGAACGACGGGAATGGACAGCAGATGATAGCATGGCTGGAAACGGTCTTAGGGGCATGGGACACTTATTTTGCTAGGATAGGAGCACCTATTATAGCGGACATGATTTTTGACTTTCTTAGGAGACAAGGCCTCATTGACTGTTTTAGGAAAATCAGTCACTCAGTCCACGTTGATTAACTTTTCAGAAGACTAGGCCTCATCTGAGGTGAAGATCTATGCATTCATGCATTCCCTTTGTCCTGTGCTTACTGTTGGGGTATTATATGTTATGATAGCTGAATGTGATTATTTGTGTACTGTTTGTTTATTTCTATACCGCAGGGTTTCCGTTAGAAAAAATTGCCGCCGGACATCGTGTCCGGGAAGATTTCGATTTACCGGACAAACGTGATATATTCCGGACATATTAAAATATAATAAAAATAATTTTTTGCAAAATTATATATATTTTTTTCCAAATCTAATATAGCTGTTTGTCGCGGTGATTACTGTTGTGTAGCGGCCTATATATGCCATTTAATGTCTATTTCTCATCCGATACGATTAGATGCAAGCTATATAATATATAATAATATAACATGATTCGCATGCGCGCTATATGTCCAGCGCTGAACGGGCGCCTCTGGGAACTGAACAGACAGCATCGATCAATGAACGGACTCCACATTACGTTAACTGAAGTTTGTTAAATTGTTTGGGATTAATGTGAGTTTTCTATTTTCTCTTTCCAGTTTGACCCTTTTTTTATCAATAAAACAACGTCATTTCTATAAC
Source organism: Nansenia antarctica (assembly GCF_963989245.1). Taxonomy (NCBI): domain Eukaryota; kingdom Metazoa; phylum Chordata; class Actinopteri; order Argentiniformes; family Microstomatidae; genus Nansenia; species Nansenia antarctica. The sequence goes on along the minus strand of NC_137689.1, from coordinate 27,448,101 downwards.
CAGGTCTCGCTGGTTGGGAACGCATTTCGTTTAGCTGATATGTTACGCAACCGAACAGCTTCGGGAAAACGAGTAGCAGCGCACATAGTAGTGAGCAAATACTGACTTCCACTTTTAGTCCTAGGCAAAGGTCCAACACAATCAATTATTACACGTTCAAATGGCTCCCCTATAGCAGGAATGGGATGCAATGGTGCGGGTGGAATGGATTGATTAGGCTTACCCGCCATCTGACAAGTATGGCAACAGCGGCAGTGCTTGGCAACATCCGCCTTCAGTCCGGGCCAAAAGAAATGTTTCAATATCAGCTGATAAGTTTTAGTTATACCTAAATGTCCTGACCACTGGCTCTCATGTGCTACAGATAACACCTGTTGTCTATAACCCACAGGCACAACCACTTGTTTTACAGTATTCCACTCACAACCATTTGCATTAGGAGGAGACCATTTACGCATTAATATCCCATCGTTAAGGAAATAAACTTCGTTGCCCCCTATTTCAGATTCCTCACTAGCTGCATGTAAAAAACATTTGTTTAATGACTGATCAGCTACTTGAGCGACACGCAATCGCTCGCCGGTTACCGGGAGAGATAGGCTGTCAGCGGATGGTATGGTAGGACTCGGGGAGGATGGTAACTCTACCACTTTCTCCCTGGGAGAAGCTGAAACAATCGGGTTCTCATCCCTTTCAGAAAAGGCTTGCATAATCACACTATCACAGAGAGAAACATCGCTATCCTCCTCTCTGCCTCGACTCGATTGTGCACGAGTTATAGCGCACACCGGAAACAACCGCTGTTTCGCATAGGCAGCCTACACATTAGGAGACATCATCATGCCGGTGTCAAATCATATCATAATAAAAGAAATACATAGCCTATATATTCGTCTTTTTTAAAATAGAAGGAATCAGAATGTGAACTTTAGCGAATTGTATTCAAATTGTGCTTAGAGGGAATTATTTTCACCGGACATAAATGTCCGACGAGTTTTCATTTTGTCGGACTTCAATAAATTTTACCGGACAAAGACCGGTAATTACCGGTTAACGGAAACCCTGCTATACCGTGTGATTGATGTCAGTTGAGAAGTGATGTGATGGTTATGCAAAGCTGGGAGAGAAGTTCTGTTCCTAGCGCAACGAAGAAAAAGCTCCTGGCTATGGAAATATTATCAATCTGAGACAGCGGTAAAGGTTGTTCTCCAACTGGGTTCAAGTGCTGGTAACCTCTGACCCTGAAGATGCAAGAACCAAGAAGACATCGGTCGTTGGATGTTTTTGTATTGAATTATGTATGATGTACTGTGTTTAGGATAATTTTGATTGTTATTTTTAGGATTTTTTGTTGTTGTTGATTATTTTGTATTTGGTTTGTGTGATATCTTTAGTTGCTGGTACTGGTTCTGGTTTGGGTTGCGTTATTATGTTTCTTGTGTTGTGTGTTGATTTAGGTTTTTCTGTCTGTTGTTGTTTGTGTTTTTTTGGTTTCTTAGCTGCAGTATGTGGGTTTTTTGTTTTTGTTGTTGTTGTTATGGTCGTTTTAATTTCGGAACTCCCTCTGGGTGTTCCGAGTAGGGAATATGTAGTATATTTTACTTGAACACACACACATACATGAATTGTATAGTATGGGCCTGTATTATTTGCCTTTTGACTTGCATAAGTTCTGTAAGATTCTCCTGGCTGTGGGGGTTTTACGAACCTTTGTTCTTAAAACCCATATGGTTATTTACAAAATGGATGACCTTAAGGCCTGGATCTTAAAATGGCTTCTGACCTCTGCCTCTTTTTCACACCTCAAACATCTACTGTAAACTTGATTGGGCCATTGTTGTAGTTATATTTGCATACGAAAGGACATAAAGGAGAGAGCACAGGGGCAGCTCTCTCTCTGACTCACCTCAGCTGACCATGTATCCTGTATACTTTGTACCTGTGTTTCAATAAATAGTCTTAAACTACTCAGAATTATTTCTTCATTTTAGTATCCAACAAGTAGCTTAATAAACAACACGCTCCCTGTCTAACGTTATATATATATATATATATATAACATTACATGTTATAAGGCTGATCTGTGCATGATAGTGCTGCATTTTGACATATTTCATGGTACATTTGATGGTACATGACACTATAGCCAAAGTCAAGTGCTTCGTAACACAGACGGGGTGAATTTTATGAATGAAAGTGTGAAAGTTCTGTCACAAAACGCTGTTACGTATCCTCACACATTTTTAAGTGGGTATACGGAAATCCTTGGCCTTTCCTAGTGGGTATACGGCGTAGTCCTGCGTATCCCGTAGACTACACCACTGCTAAGCATCTTGACTCAGACTATGAATTAGCTATGTATGTTTAGTAGCTACGTTTCTTATCAAGAGTAGGCTACATAGGCTGCAGTGAACATTATTTTATTATCATTATCATTATTATTATTATTATTATTATTATTATTGTTATTATTATTGTTTAAAACTTAAAACTGTCTTACCTTGCTCTTCATCTTCATCCTCTTCAGGAGGCACATCAAGGTGTGGTCTCTTAGGAGGACCACTTTCACCATCACTCTCACTTGACTCGCTACCATTAGTGTCATCCCCCTCAGATTGAGGAGTAGTAGTGGTAAAATAATTATCAATGACTTCTCTCAACTCGTCTGCCCTAGCTATATTGCTCATATTCATCTGAGCTAATTCGTTGATACAACGTGAAATGTAATCTTGTGAGGCTGCCATCTCTCTCTCTCTCATCTAGGCTACTTTGACAGGTCAAGAAGCTGACTGTCAAATTTTCGCGGGGTTGACCATCCCAGCAACAATACACGTCACAGCCCACTTTCTCTTGTCTCTTGTCTTACTCCATCCCTATTGGATAGGTGAAAAGTTAACAGGAAATGTTTTAGTAACATGTGAGAGTATCTTTGCCGCCGGCATGTCTTATAGTTAGTCTAAGACTTTTTAAAGAATCTCGCCGGGGAATAACAATGATGGGTTAGGGTAACAGTAATAAAGTGATGTAGGCGATCATTTTCCAATGGATTTGTGTTGTGGATGGATAGCTGACCAGATCGACAGCTATGTGTAACGTTAACTAACTTCAGTCATAGTAAGTGACGATTTTCTACAGTCTTTATGCAGCACGGCTGTTCAGACGTAATTATCCTATGGTTAGTTTGACTGCTTGTGATGCGGTGTTAGTCTGCTTGCCTCGTCGGTATGCGAGGGACAGATCCATGTGTGTGTCTTCTAGTTAAGATTGTATTACTTTATGCTTATATTGTGAGCATCAGTAAACTGGCAATAACACAGGTGGAAGTATCGTCTCTCTTTTCGCTCATGTGTGCGTGCGTTGCTTAACTGAGAATGAGACACGTTCAACAAGACGTTGTTTCGCTAGCAAACTACCCGCCACAAAAACATAAAAATAAGTACTTTCCCTTTTGTTTTCTTAAAATGTTTATTCACCATAATGTAGTATGGAGTTCAAAGTACTAGAATACCACATAATATCAAAATCGCCGAAATAGGACATTTCCATCTATTTTTTGCTCTTTGCCACAAACGAACGCCAGCGACATCAGACGGGTTTTCCCAGGCCACCACACATATGCTTATTTGAATGTTGGTACACCTCAAATGAAATACCTGAGAAAATCGCTCTGGATCAAAACACACGTGTTTGCTACCATTGTGTGTTTGCTACCATCGCGTGTTTGCTACCAAAAGCTACCTAGCAGCTAAGAAAGAACATGTTACAAACCCAGAACTACACATAATTAGATGATCACACAAACCTTGCTTTTGAACACATCCTTAATGTAAGTTTGTTTCCATGCCATGTATCACTAACCCAGTAGCCACGAAGCAGGACAGCAGACAATATAGTGAATCCAATTCACAAACTCATCTCTCTGTATATCCCCCAGGCCGCGGCATCTAGGTAACCTTGGAGTACAGCGTCTGATTGATGATGCGTGTGGGTGCTTAAGATCGCACAGGGCGTGTGTGAAGCGGCAGTGCAGTACTGAGGTAGTAGTGCTTGTGGGTAGCGCATGCTGCATGCTGCTCCTGCTTGTTACTCTCTGCTTTCAGCCACGGCCACCGGCTAGCCCCTCACAAGGGTGAAAAGAGGAGCCGAGTGCATAAGCCTCCTCCTGCCGGTACATAGCCTATCCACCGCCAAGACTCCTGCAGGGCCTCCACGCGGCCACACACGATAAAGGCTAATCTGTGGGGGATCTCGGAGTACAGAGGCCCCCAGAGAGATGGCGCGCAGGCCCACCAGTGTGTGGACACGCCCTGGCGCCTCTCACCCCTGTCCCAGCTATAGGTCAAATACTCCAGCTATGGGTCAAATAGCCCCAGCTATGGGTCAAATAGCCACACTGCCTTGTGGGCCTATTGAGGCGAAGGCTACGGGAGAAAACCCCTAACGAAAAATCCAGCAGGTCAGCAGGCTGTAAGGTGGCAACCCCACCAGCTGACAACGGCTGCTTGGGCCAATCACCCACCCAGACGTAAAACTGATTGCTGAAACCGAAACCAGAACTAAGAAATCACACCTGAATCGGGCATGCCGCCCTACCAGTAGGAGACAAATGAATTCCTTGGGACAAACCCTAACGGAAGCCCAAGGGAGGAAAGGCCTGCTCCAGTTCAAGTCCAATACCAGAGTAGAACGTGAGAACTCTATATCAAATAGGAAAGTTAGCACAACTAGCAAAGGAGATGAGAAGATACAGCATTAGTATAATAGGAGTAAGTGAGTGTAGATGGAACGCCTTTGGGGAAGTCACCATCGCCACAGGAGAGAGGTTTCTGTATTCAGGAAAGGAGGACGAAGAGGATCCACATATGCATGGGGTGGGCTTAATTATTTCTAAAGACGCTGCAAGAAGCCTCCTTGATTGGAAACCAGTTTCAGAGCGCATAATCACTGCCAGGTTCCTATCCAAGGGTCGTAACATCACCATCATCCAGTGTTATGCACCGACAAATTCGGCTGAAACTGAGGAAAATGAAAAGTTCTACCAACAACTACAAGCACAGAAGAAACCCCAAAGAGAGACATCCAGATAGTCATGGGAGATATGAATGCCAAGGTTGGAAGGGACAACAGGCACTGGATGAACGCCATGGGAACTGAAGGTCTCGGAGAAATGAACGAGAATGGAACCCTCTTTGCGGACTTCTGCTCTTTCAACGAACTGATCATCGGAGGAACTATATTCCCACACAAGCCCACACACAAAGCGACATGGATCTCTCCTGATCTAAAGACAGAGAACCAGATCGACCATATAGCAATAACAAGCAAATGGCGAAAACTTCTGCTAGATGTTAGGGTAAAGAGGGGAGCAGACATAGACTCTGACCACCACCTGCTGATAGGAGAGTTCAGACTGAAACTAGCTGCAAGGACAGGGGAAGGAAGTAGGACCCAGAGAAAATTCAACATCAGGAAACTAAGGGATCACCAGGTTAGACAGGAAGCAGGGCTTACACTTAGAAACAGATTCCAAGCATTAGCAGAAATGGGAGATGTTGAGGAACATTGGGAAAGCTGCAAGAAGGCCCTCATCGACACATGTGAACATGTCCTAGGCTATAGGAAAGGAGAAAGAAAGGACTGGATTGCAGATGACACATGGAAAGATATAGAGGAAAGGAAGAACCTCAAAAACAAGTGCAATAGGGAGCCAGATATGACCAAGAAAGGGAAATGGAGACAAGAGCACCAACAACAGAGCAGAGTAGTGAAGAAGAAGACAAGAAGGGACAAGAGGAGATATATTGACAACCTAGCATCTGAGGCAGAAGTAGCAGCGGGACAGAGGAACATGAAAGATCTCTACAGAATCACAAGACAACTAGCAGGGAAGAACAGAACCACTAGCCAACCGGTGAAGAATAAACAGGGACAACTCCTCACACAGGAAGCCCAATAGTTGGACCGCTGGAGGGAACACTTCCAAGAGCTCCTAAATAGACCTCCCCCAGAAACATCACCGGAGATCAGCAGTACACCATTGGAAATACTGAAGGTCAACTGTGGGAGGATCTCGAAGGGTGAAATAACCAGAGCCATCAAAAAGATGAAGGCTGGAAAAGCACCAGGAGTTGATAACATCCCCCCTGATATTCTGAAAGCCGATCCCAAAGCGTCCACAGAGGTTCTATACCCCCTCCTCAACAAGATCTGGGATACAGAGACAACCCAGATAGAATGGAAAACGGGCTTAATGGTCACCATTCCAAAAAGAGGAAACCTTAGCGAATGCAACAACTGGAGAGGCATAATGCTTCTGTCCACCCCTAGCAAGGTTCTCTGTAAGATTATCTTAGATAGGATACAAGCAGCCTTGGATGACCAGTTGAGGAAAGAGCAAGCAGGTTTTAGGAAGGATAAGTCATGCACAGACCACATTGCTACCCTGCGAATCATCATAGAACAGTGTGTTGAGTGGTAAAGCGCACTTTATATAAACTTTGTTGACTTCGAAAACCCTTCGATAGCCTGGATAGAGAAGTGTAGGTCACTATGGCCTACCCTCTAAGACATCGTTTCTCAACAGGGGCGGTACCGCCCCCCAGGGGGCGTTCAGACAACATCGGGGGGCGCTGGAACAGATATTTTAAAAGGGGGGGTGTTGAGGTGTTCTTGGTGGGCGTTCGCGCATTAAGTATTTTTCTCATGAAAAACAGCTGTGTTATTACGGGCACATTCGTAAATGCACGAACGGTCATTTCGCTCGGACAAACCGTCTTTTCAGTCAGAGCACCCATCTCTGAGCGCTCCCAGAGCCAAGTGTTCTGAACTTGGCCGGGCGCGAATTTGCGGAACCTAGGATGGTAGGGGAATGTAGGGCAATACCGCTACCTGATTGGTTGGCGAAGCACTCGTGAAGAGCAGCGGTATTGCCCTACCTTCCCTGCTTCGCCAACCAATCAGGTAGCGGTATTGCCCTACCTTCCCCTACCATCCTAGGTTCCGCAAATTCGCTGGCCGGGCTCTGTGACGCAGACACACGTAGCACAGCGCCCACATTTTTTTTAAAGTGAGAGTGTCAACAAGAAGATGAAGCTAAAAACTCAGCTAGCAAAGGCAGAGCTTTTGATAGTTTCCAATGTGTCTGGGTAAGCTGCATTGTAGAAGAATCTTGACAGTTCATGTACAGTGCAGAAATTGCAATACTATGCTAGTCTACGATAGAAAGAACCCCGGCTCATCCCATCTGTAATGTCATGTTTCAACCCTTGCCATCCTTTTCTTGCATAGCACCCAGAATAGGCTATATTATATAACTGTAAATAGTTGATTGTCTTTGGATTTAGCCAGTTGGCGAAGATTTATGAGGAATAGGCTATTTAATTTGTGTTGCTCATCTAACAGTGATAAGGTGTTGTTTAATTTACGGTCTTGTTTAATTTCTATGAGTGTTTTCCTTGTAGGCTATGCTTGAGTGACATGTGTTTCAGTTTGTAGGCTCATTGTAATTGTTGGCTATAAGCGAGAGAGAATATTTCTTATGTTAGTTTTGATACTCAGTCCATGTCCCCGCCGGTGACGTAAGCCTGTCGTGCCAAATACTCCCTCTAGGTGGTGGGCCGAACGCGTTTATCGCAAAGTTTATCTTTTTCCATCTACAGAGTAAACGATCTCTTACATACGATATTAAGTAATTCTCTTAAGTCTATAACAATTTGTTGGCAGCTGTATTTATGTCTGAGATTTTCACAAACTTATTTTTTAATCATCTGTCTGCTCAGGGACATCGCTGGTCGCTCTAGTTGATAAACCAATCAGAATTCGAGTACGGCTTCATTAGGACCCCGAAATGTAAACACTGGCTGTTAACCCTAGCAACTGACTGGATGTTAACCCCAGCAACCGCGGGGAAATAAAGAGATATGATGAATTATGGAGTGTTGTATGCATTTAACAAACCGAACAGACAATATTATAGCATTTTCAGATGCAAAATGGACCAAATTTGTACATTGTTCTCTACAGTGGGTGAATCTTCACACTGCAGAAAGCCAAATTGCAGAAAGGGCTGTAAGACAATGCTATATAATAATAATAATAACTTTATTTGTATAGCGCTTTTCCTGCAAACGTTGCCGCTCAAAGTGCTTTAATCATTATATCATCTTAATTTAATTATTTTGTAACTTGAATGCAATATTAAAAGCATGGGTTTTTATAATCTTAATTTAATTATTTAGTCATTTAAAGGCAATATTAAATAGATGCGTTTTTAGTCTTGACTTGAACATATTTGCTGAGGTTGCATCCCTAATGTATATGCAGTAGGCCTATGCCAACATACGCTTTAAACATTGAAAGAGCCCACAAGAGAAGGGAAAAATCAGTACAGGACGCTGCAGGTTTTTTATAGCAATATAAGTTATTTATAAGAACAAGATGATATAAACAAGCTAAGATATGACATGAACATTATTAACAATATGATATAAACAAGCTAAGATATGACATGAACAAGATATGAACAAGGCATCAATGGGTCAGGGTCAGCCCTGCCAGGTCAGGTCAGGTCCAGAAGATGTGCAGTGCAGTCCAGGGCTGAGCATCTGGGGTTACCTGGGTAAACAGATTAGGAGAGTTTTAAATAAACTAGGCTATAACTTTGGAAGCATTACTACTTTTACTATTGTTGTGGGAACAGTGAGGAAGATAGACATTGGGGAAATGCTGGTCTATAGTCTGGGACCCTTTCCTGCAGCAATTGCGAACATAGATGGCTCTCTTGTGAAAACTGACAAAGCCAAATTAATGCACTTTCTAGAAGGATCAGTAAATCCACCAGCCACAGTTGAAATCCCTGATGGCTCAACCTGGGTGTGGGATGCAATGGCACTAGTACAGGCTATGAAACCCCAAGATACATTTGGAAGATTTGCCAACAGTGCACTAATGTACCTGATCAATGCAGCCAAAGTGAGTAAATCTAAAGTGGTGCATTTTGTCCCTGACACCTACAAAACACTGAGTATAAAGAACGCAGAACGAGGTCGACGAGCAACAAAAGGATGTCAGTTGACAACAATATATTCAGCTGACCAGAAGACTTTGGTCCAAGTTCTTGGCTTGTGGCCAAAACAAAGAAAACCTACAACAGTTTCTTTTTGAGACATGGTCCAAGTCCAGGAAATACCAAATTCAAGACATCACTTTGATTGTTGGACATGGGTCTGAGTGTCATGTGATCAGAGTCAACAGCAGTGGCACAGAACTTGAGGTTTTACCACTGCTCACACTGTTCTCAATACAGGAGGAGGCAGACACCCGGCTGTTGCTTCACTGTGCACATGCCTCACAGTATAGCTCACATGTTGTGATCAGCAGTCCTGACACAGATGTGTTTGTACTGGCTATCGCTTTCTATAAGGAAATAGGAGCAAACCTGTACTTCCACACAGGGAAAGGGACAAACAAACGCACCATACACGTACAGAGAATACACAGCCATCTTGGAGATGAAGTCTCTGATGCGCTAATTGGATTTCACTGTTTCACCGGCTGTGATACAGTGAGTGCACTGCACGGCAATGGAAAAGTGAAGGCCGTAAAAACACTCCTGTCCAACAAAGAGCATTGTGCTACTTTCCAAAAGTTGGGAACAGCTTTTCAACTGCCAACAGAGCTTTATGAGGAAATTGAGGCATTTACATGCGACCTCTACGACCACAAAGGCTGTAGGGATGTAAATTTAGCTAGGTGTCAAATGTTTAAGAGTGGGAAGTGCAATGACCGAAGTCTACCACCAAATAAGGATGCCTTGCACAAACATACTCAGCGGGCAAACTACCAGGCAGCCATATACAGGAGGTCCCTTGAGAGCCAGCCAGACATCCCTCCGCCAATGAGCCATGGCTGGAAGATAGAGGGAGATTTCTTTGAGATTGACTGGATGTCACTTCCCCCAGCCCCAGTCGCAGTTTTAGAGCTTGTATACTGCTCCTGCAAAAAAACAAAATGTGTGAAAGGGAGATGCACATGCAAATCTAACAACCTACCATGTACAGACATGTGTCTGTGTTTGCACTGCGAAAACACACTAGTGTTATAAATGTTCTCTAACACTTGAATCTTTGTCTAGTCTCGTCAATTATAGGCAAGGCAAGTGAAGATACACTTAATCTGGGTTTTGTCTTACCAGCTCACCTCGTAAAAGTGAGACGATTGACAATCAAAAACATGCTTGCACACACATATAACATACTCACACACAAGTTAATGTTACTGGTCCCAATTTGGCACAATTATTACTGAAATTATTGAGAATAGACATAGTTGAATTAGCTGTTTTACCCTTTAAAGTTAGATAACTAGCTTGTTAATTAATTAGCTTCACAATCGCGGGTGTGGTTAGGTCGGATTTTTCACTAAAATAGCATATTAGAACATGTTTGTATTGACACAACATGACATGGACGTGTTCATTAATATGTGATATGAATTAGTATGACATGCAAATCTTACCTGAAACATTACTTGACAGTAAAGTTATCCGAAACAACTCAGTCTTCTCGTCTTTCCAGATAATACGTTGTTTACTTCCTTGTTTACGTATTTTGAAGGAATATCATTGGCAGACGTCAAGTCAGGTGACGCTTTAACAGGTTTTGATTGGTTAGCGGCATAGTAGCCCCAATCATTCTCCTTATTAACTTATGGATCGTAAGTTTACTTTTCATAAAACGTCGATCGAAAATCGGCTGCCAACAGACGGAAACATGTTCCAAAAAAACCTATTTAGCTTATATGAAAAAATCAACTAGTCTGTAGTTGTAGATCGATCATTTCACAAACGAAAGCAGATAGACAGCTTCGGCCCACCGCCTACTCCCCGCGTATACACACTACCCTCTGCGCTTATGCGTTCGCTTCGTTCGCTTCCTTTCAATACAGCTTATTTAATTTAGTTCAAATGAGTGCTAATACCATACCACCATACCAGAACATCACAGCAGGAACAACCTATCTCAAAAAAGCGATCGTATTGTAATAAACCAGTCCGGAAAGTTCTCTGTCGCTTACCAATAATCTAACCTGGAGAAATCAGCTACGAATGTCCCCTCCCCTCGCAGGTTCATTACAGTATATTACATAAATGTATTACTGTTAAGTGTTGTTGTGGATGTTATCCCTAGTGCCATTCTGAGGTTAGCATTGCGATGTGTTCGTCTTAACGTTTACAAACTAAAATATACGATCGCTTTTTAGTGATATGTTGCTCCTCATGTGATGCCCTGGAAACGAACACATAAGCACTCCGAACAGCTGTCAACGTCTTTTGTTGCTATAGAAAACCACTACTCTGTCTGCTTGCGATTGATCAGCTGTCAGCAGTGTTATTACAGGTACATTCGTAAACGGTCAGTTCGCTCGGGCAAACCGTCTTTTCAGTCAGAGCACCCATCTCTGAGCGGTCCCAGAGCGCAGTGCTCTGAACTTTGGAACTGTGTTAACAAAGTCTAATAAAAAATTAATAAATATTAGCATCATAAAACAGTCTGTTTGTATTCTCTGATGTTGTCTGAGTTTGTTTAACACTCATAAACAGCATTTTTATTCACATTCACATGGCTTTTCTGCTCTCTGGTAAACTAATGATAATGATATTCCAACTGCCCAGTTAAATCAAATCCATTATTTGGCATTCAGTGACATGCTTTTTAAATGATATAACACAGAATATTAGTCAACATTAATATTCAGGGAAGAAAAAAAGGCATTTTTTTTGGATGGGGGGCGGTAAGAGACCTGGATAATGGACAGGGGGGCGCTGGCCCAAAAAAGGTTGAGAACCACTGCTCTAAGATCATCAACGTAATAAAAGACATATACCAGGATTCCAATGGCCGGGTGATCTGCAAGGGTAAACTGTCAAACACCTTTGCCATCACGACAGGGGTGCGGCAGGGCTGTCTCCTTTCCCCTCTGATTTTCCTCATTGCCATAGACTGGATCATGAGAAGAACAACTGAAAACCATAGGACAGGAATCCAGTGGACCCCGTTCACCCATCTCGAGGACCTAGATTTCGCAGACGACCTCGCACTACTCTCCGAAAACCACACACACTTGCAACAGAAGACAGATAGGCTACAGACTAACAGTGACCAGCTTGGACTCAAGATCAACATCGGGAAAACTAAGACCATGAAGCTAAACCAGAAAACACATGACCCAATCACACTCAGGGGAGAGGCCATAGAGGACATGGAGCACTTCACATACCTAGGGAGCAACATCAGCAGGGATGGAGGAGCAGACAGGGACATAGTAGCTCACATCAGCAAAGCACAAGTAGCCTTCAATATACTCAGGCCCATCTGGCTGTCCAAGCAACTCTCCAACAACACAAAGCTACGGATCTTCAATACCAATGTGAAGACTGTCCTGCTCTACGGCTTTGAAACGTGGAGGACCACCGAGGGCCTCACAAGCAAGATCCAGGTGTTTGTCAACAAATGCCTGCGGTACATCCTCAAGCTGTGGTGGCCCATCAGAATCACAAATGAAGAGCTGTGGAGAATAACAAACCAGGACAGCATAGCTACCACCATCAAAAGAAGAAAGTGGAGCAGGATAGGGCACACCCTTAGGAAGGACTCCAACAACATCACTAGACAGGCCTTGGACTACAACCCGCAGGGGAAGAGGAAAGCTGGAAGGCCGAAAAACACCTGGAGACGTTCCATACTCCAAGACCTGAAGAACATCGGGGTGAGCCGGCAAGAAACAAAGGCCCAGGCCCAAAAGAGAGTGAGATGGAGAGCTCTGGTGGACGCCCTATGCCCCTCAACGGGGTGAAGAGGACTAACTAACTAACAGCGTCTGATTCGTCAGACCGGCGCTGTATCATTATCATGACAGGAGGGTCAAGCTTCAGTTTGTGCTTGTAAGCAGGCAGAAGTAGAATGGAGGAGTGGTCGGATTTACCAAATGGGGGGCGGAGGAGGGTTTGTAGGCATGGCGTAGGGGAGTGTAGCAGTGATCAGGAATAGTTCCTCCTCACGTAGCAACATCAATGTGTTGAAAGAATTTGGGTAAAACTTGTCTCAGTGATGCTTTGTTGAAATCGCCACCTCCGATGACAGTGGCCTCTGGGTGCTTGTTCTCTATGTCGCTAACTGAATCATATGCTGGGGAGCGGAGCTTTGTTTCCAGGGCATCTCTACCTCACCTGCACACCGGCTCTGCACCCTCTTTGTCGCCACCTCCGGTGTTTTCGGCATGGTAGAGCCATCGTTTGGCCAGCGTCTGGAGCGAGCAGGGTGTCCCGCTAGTTTGGAGTGAGTAGTCACATCAGATCTCTCATGTGCAGTAGTGTGTCTCTGTCATACCTGAGGTAGCTAGCCACTTCAGAGCATAAAAGAACACAAAATAACAATAAAATAAGCAACAAAAATGCAATGTTGGTCAGGAGCTCAAAGCGTTATTGTGACGTAACAATAAACTTGAAACAAATGATAAGTATTTAGTGAACCTAAAACTGTTGTTTGTTATATCGAGCGGGCGCTCCAACACTTAAACTGACTGACTACTCACTTTTATTGATACCCATCTACAATACGTTCACTGGAAGCATACATGCATGACCAAACATCAGCACCCGGTGTTGTTACTAGGCAAACGCTGGCTAAAAGAGAGTGTTGCACGATGATGACATCACTGGTATTTGTATTGTTCAGACATGGTGTTTGGACATATTTGAGTAAATGGAGAATATACTTACCTTAAGTGTTAAATTGAAAATAGAAATGTTGGAAAACGTACCTGGTTGGAAAAGGACCACTTTTTTTCTTTTCAAAATATATTCATTGTTTTCCTTGAGAGCAGAACACGGAGCACAGCGACAACACAACATCAAACAAGACAGACAGATGCCCATGTCACAATCTAAAAAAACAATAACAACAACAACAAAAAACACAACTACAACAAAAAACAAAACAACCGAAGACACATAAGAAAAAACAAGAACAAACAAACAGAAGCAAGACAGAACGGAACATACAAACAAAACAACGACAACAGCAACAACAAAAACGAAACAAAAATGCAGAAAAACTAACAAACAAACAAGCTAAAAACACAGAGGTGCTACCAGAGGGCAAGACAAACAAAATACATGTTTACAATAATCTGATCAAGTAAAAATAGGACATAAGTTGGTTGGGATATGTTACAAATAGAGCACCTTGTCAAAAGTGTAAATGTACATAGAGCTCTCTGTATCACCCAGAGTTCCCCTTGTTAGCTAACAAGGGTTAAGGACCACTTACAACCCCCTGTGTGAAAGGCAATTGGTTTACTCCTGTTAAGGTGTGAAAATTGATGGCTGTATTTAACACTAGAACAGCCATGCCTTTTTACCTACTAAAAGAGCCACCCTTTTTCACAATGCTAAGTTCCTATTTACACACAATGACCACTAGTTAGCCGCTTGTGAATTAGCCTGCTTCCCTTCAAAATAGCTTTATATTAGCTTATCCTGATGTGATTTAGAAAATGTAAGGATACTGGGTGGTAGAACGCACATATCTAGGAAAAGTCATGAAAGGACGGTCCTGAAATTTGATCGAGTGCAAAGATATAACTATTTTGTTTTACTCACAGTGTTAAACAGTAGAGTGTCCTGTCTTCCCCAGACCCTCGACATCATAACAGTGCCTATGAGCTTGTCCCTGAAGCCTGTATAGATTTAGGTCTCACAGAAAGTCTTCCAGTCACACTTATGTGGAATTCGCTATAGAGAAAGGAACTCTCTTTGATAAATGGCATACAGCGAGTAAGGTAACAGATTCTAATTCTCTATGGGATCTGATTTTATTAGAAGAGTTTAAATGAGCAAAAGGTGACATTGTTGTCACAGGCAACTGTGCTGGCAGAGGAGTTTGTGTTGACACAAATGTTTTTTTTATATTTTCTCGTGCCGTGAGTAGGCCGGTGTTCCTACTCCTCATTCTAGCAGTCGTCTCTCAAGGGCTCCCAAAGGAAGAGCGTGAGTGTTTGTACTGTCTTCAGCCTGGGCGTGTAATTCCTGACTGTTTTATGCTAAAACGCAAGCAGAAACCTGTTCCAAAAGGTGTTGGGTTGATAAAACATTGTTTCGTTCAGTGGAAGAAATACCTCTTAGGCCTACTAGCTGTGTTCCTGTTACTCCTGACCCTAGTTATGACCCGTTCATGTTGAAAAGGTTAATTTTGTTGACAAGCAACCCCAAAGACAGGCACGACCTTAGCCCTGGGCATTGGGGGCTCGAGCCCCGAATGTTTGCTGAATAAACCCGAGGTCTTTTTTCCTGGAAAACACCCACTAAAAACAAAAAAAGTCACCATCTACCACATCACCATTTAGTGCATCGCTGTCGATTAGGGCTGCAACAACGAATCGATTAAATCGATAATAATCGATAACGAAATTCGTTGGCGACGAATGCCATTATCGATTCGTCGTTTTTTATTTTTTATTTTTTATTTTTTTCGGGTTTTGTTTCCATAACAAGCCTACTTCCTGTTGACGCACGCCACGCTGTCTTGCGGCCGGTGTAGGCATCGCGAATCATAGCGAATCATAGCGTTACCTATGGCCGGAAAGGGCAGAACCTATGACTGTCCTATGACTGTCTGCTGTCAGGACATGCTAGTGAGTTAGCTAGCAGGGTTAGCTCGCTGCTGCCGCTAGCTGACTGTCACTACGCTGCTCGTCCAGCTGTAGTCTGCGTAGCTGTGCTGAGAACCAGAGCACTAACTATGTTTCTATAGAGGAGGGTTACACTAACTATGTTTCTATAGAGGAGGGTTACACTAACTATGTTTCTATAGAGGAGGGTTACACTAACTATGTTTCTATAGAGGAGGGTTACAGCTAACTATGTTTCTATAGAGGAGGGTTACACTAACTATGTTTCTATAGAGGAGGGTTACAGCTAACTATGTTTCTATAGAGGAGGGTTACACTAACTATGTTTCTATAGAGGAGGGTTACAGCTAACTTCCTATTGTTTTATTATATAAGTCCTGCTGGGCTCAGCCCTTCCATGGTCTCCTGCTCTCCATGCAAATGCGTTAGTGTGAGTTCTGGCGAAGCGTCAGCTAAATGACTGTAATGTAATGCGATAGCCAGTGAGTGTTTGCTCGCATTCATGAATTCAATATTGCATGACAAGTGTATTTAGCTAGCTGGCTAACGTCAGTGGTAGAGCAGAGGTGATAAGCTAAAGGCTAGCTAGTGGTAGCCTACCAAGCTACCCGTGAGTTAGAGTGAGGCACTGACTGTAGCCTAGCCTATTGTATGGAGTGAGAGGACACATTGCATTGTTTTGGAGCATATCTGTTATATAAAAACATTAGTGTCTTGTCTGTAGCCTATATTGCACTTTGGGTTACTGACCTTTACATTAAGCAAAGTTATTACCTAAAACAATGCATGTATTGAGCTAGAGTTCAACTACTTTATTGAAACAATCTACCGCCATAGTCCATGGCCTGTTGTTAAACCTATTTGATGTAGCAAAGCCTTTTTTATTTATATTTGTTTTATATATTTATTAATACTTATTCATTTTGCACATGTATATGTATAGGCCTGGCTGATTTAGAAAACATAAAATACAATTTGCAAAAGAAATCTTTTTTAATGTAAAAAAAAAAAAAAATCTAAATCTTTTCCCCCCGCTTTTTGGGGTATCAGATTAATCGATTAATCGGAAAAAATGGTCGGTAGATTAATCGATTGTCAAAATGATCGTTAGTTGCAGCCCTACTGTCGATGGCTCCCCATCCCGTCCCCCGTCGAGGAAAAGTCTCCGCTAACACCAGGGGTGAAAGTGGTTTGAGTTTCTTACAGGAACTATAGGCTACTACCCCAACCTTCATCGTTTCATATTGTTCTCCTCCTGCCCCCAGCTTCATGCATCCCTGAACACACACATCGTGGTGTTGGTGTCGAAATTAGAAACACTTTAGGGCTGCCATGTTTCACCAAAAGTTTGGAGTGAGAGTGTTTGGTGGTGGAGCAACCCAAAACTGTGCACGTTTTGGTAGCGGCGGCCCCTCTCTCCCACACAATTATTTGTGCTAGTTTCCTGCAATTTTAAACCAGCACAAGAAATGAAAATAATTGGAACATTTGATAAAACAAGAGAAATTCAGATAATATATCTTAAGTCTTAATAAACAAATACAGTAGCCTACAGAGTCTAAAACAAAATTGGGCCTCATCAAGTGAACTCAACCCCTTGGTCAGCAGCAGAAAGACCCTTGGTCATCATCTTATATACAGTGCATAGATGGCTATCATGTTATACAGTACATACCAGGGTTTTTCCTGGGTCAGAATCAAGCCTTGGAGGTTGATGTTGTGCGCGCGCAGTGCGCCCAAATTTTCTTTGAGGGACCCCCAATTGTTGTATTTGTATTGTAAATTGTAATTATTATTATTATTATTAATAATAATAATAATAATACGATGCGATTGTTGTATTTGTATTGTAAATTGTAATTATTATTATTATTATTAATAATAATAATAATAATAATAATAATAATACGATGCGATTTGAAAGTACCAGTAGGCTACCAGATACGTATGCATATATTTTGCTACCAGGGTTGCCAGATGGAATTCACAATTTCCAGCCCAACCAGTCTAAAAGCTGCCGAATCCACCCGTCCAGTGTGACCAAAAGTAGCCCAATCTGGCAACACGGCTTGCTTACGGAAGCATATAGTGGACTAAATTCAAATGTTAATGCAATTTGGGATTGCATTTGCATGTTCCACTTTTGCATGCATTCTTTCAGACAATATTCAAATTCAAATGCAATTCTAATGAGCGGATGTGTTTCCTAGAACATATAAATGCAATTGCTAATCACATTATTGCATTACAATTTGAATATTGACTCAAATAACGCAGGCAAAATGGCAAATGAATATGCTATTTTGGGATTGCATAGTCATTTTCACATTAGAATGAAAATGTGAATTTTGTCAGCTACAAAGCGGATGTGTTTACTAGAACATGTAAATGCAATTGCGTATCACATTATTGCATTACAATTTGAATATTGACTCAAATAATGCAGGCAAAAGTGGCAAATGAATATGCTATTTTGGGATTGCATAGTAATTTTCACATTAGAATGAACTTTTGAATTTTGTCAGCTACAAAGCAGCGCATGACTTTGAAAACTAAATGTCAAATGGCTTTGCATTATCATTTTAATATTGACAGCGAATGTGCACATCAGGTACATGAAAATGAATCATTAGAATTGCATTTGAATTTGAATATTGTCTGAAAGAATGCATGCAAAAGTGGAACATACAAATGCAATCTCAAATTGCATTAACATTTGAATTAGGTCCACTATATGCTTCCATACGGCGCGACTGTAATCCCGGTCGGACTGTCTCAGTGCCCAGTGCTGCCCACCCAACCACGTCGCGTCGCGTCGGGTCTACTGTAAAGCGGGTTAACATGTCCTTTTCAAAGGTATTAAAATAGACGCAACGAAACATAACGTCAGCCATGTGTTTCCTTGTTGGAAATTATGGATCGTGAATCGTGATTGCTTCTGCACTCTGCAGCAATCGGATTTTGATTAACAGGCAGCTGCATCTCTTCCCCCAACGGCGTTCCGGCACAGAAAGTCTTGCCGGAACGCCGCACCGGACCGTTCCGGCCCACTTTCACCTATGGCTAACACGCATTACTGTGTTGGACGTCTTAGACACGCCCGATACCCATTCTTTGCCTGATGGCTTGGCGACCCATTTCCCCAAATTTCCCTCATGTGTTGTCACCTGTGTGCAGTCACATGTTTTATACCCCGTGTTTGCTAGTGATGAAGTGTCCAAGTGTCCTGACCAAGGATGTGACTATGAATGATAAGTTGGCCAATAGTGGCCCTACATTCGATATTTTGCCTTCAGTCACTTGTGAAAAGCTCCTTGCCAGTCAAAAGGGGGACATTACTCTGGTTAAGCATTCTTCAGCAGTAGCGCTTCCCATAGAACCTAATCAGAGGAAGGTAGCTTTCTTCTGAGAAAATGTACTCCTGATGCGAAGGACTTCTCATAGCTCACCTAGTGAATCGAGTGCTGTATTACAGATTGTTGCTCCCACAGTGTGTCCCCAGCCCATGATCACGTGTGGTCAGGTCACTTAGGCGTCACCAAACCTTCTGATCGTGTCCTTAGACATTTCTTTTGACCAGGTTTGAAGTCTGCTGTAATCCAGCATTTGTCGCACCTGTGACACTTGTCAACTCACTGGGAGGCCGAATCAGATTATATCTCCGGCTCCTCTCTCCTTGATACGTGTAATGGGGGAACTGTTTGAGCGTGTTATAGTTTGGCTTGCCAAAGACAAAGAGTGATAACCAGTTTGTATTAACTATCATGTACAGTGCTAGCAGATATCCAGAGGCAGTGCCTCTTCGTAGGATCCCAGCAAAGGCTGATGTCAAAGCCTTGATCAAATATTTCTCAATGTTTTGGCCTTCCAAGAATAGTGCAGACTGATCGTGGAACAAACCTTCTCTCCAAATTGTTTGTCCAAACGTTGTCCATTACTCATCAGGTCTCTAGTGCTTATCACCCAGAGAGCCAGGGTGCCCTAAGTCATTTAGTTTGAGAGATGTCTTCTACTGGATGTCGTTCTGAGTTTTATTTTTTTAAATGTGCAGCAGTCCCATAACTCTGACATGTACAGTATGTTGGGTATCTCTCTGTGTGATAATATACTGTATCATGATCCATCTTCATGAATTGCTCCAGTTTGGTACACGGAAGCGATGCTCTCTTGCCTCCAATTTGCATTCTGATGATATGTGTCTTATTTTAGGATGTGGCACTGGGAGACCTCCCAACATGTGCCATGGTCCTTGGAGAGAATAAAAAAACTTTAGGCCAAATACAGCTCTGCTCTCTTCTCGCTCTCTCTCTCTCTCTCTCTCTCTCTCTCTCTCTCTCTCTCTCTCTCTCTCTCTCTCTCTCTCTCTCTCTCTCTCGCTCTACCTACCTATCTATCTCTCTCTCTGCTTTCTCTCTCGCTCTAGTCTCTCCTCTCTCTCGCTCGCTCGCTCTCTCACTCTCTCTCTCTCTCTCTACCTACCTATCTATCTCTCTCTGCTTTCTCTCTCTCTCTACTCTCTCCTCTCTCTCTCTCGCTTGCTCGCTCTCTCACTCTCTCTCTCTCTCTCTACCTATCTATCTCCCTCTCTCCCTCATCCCCCTCTCTCTTTAAAGTCATTGTTCTCAGAGTCCTCCCATTAGGATTCCCTCAAGGAGATCCACAGCTGCTTGGTTCCCATGGCTAACAGGAAGATGTCTGCTCTTTTTATTCATCCACAAAGATCCATCCATAATATTCAGGGAGATTCATCAACTATTTATCAGAACAGTGTCTTACTTTCTCTCCCCCTCTCCCCTGTGTGAACCGTTTGTACAGATAGCCCAGTATCATCTCTTGGAACTACAGCATTTTACTTGCATTGATACAATCTTACAATGTAACATCAAAAGCATGTTGGAGCTTGTGAGCACAAGAGAAGCTGAGGGCACAAAAGGACCCCTGATATTCAAAGAAAGAGGGAATCAATCAAAGAATTTGGTTCTAGTGTCTGAAATGAGAACAATCTGTGTTCTATATTTCTATTTAGCTGTTAAACAAAAACAAGCACCACTTCAACACTAATATTAAAAGGGCAATCTGGGTTTGTATCAAATTATTGAACTATTGAAGAATATAATATAATACGCTTGTTTTACTCCATTGTTTGTCGATAGCTGTATAGCTTCAGCTGGATCACATTGGATGGTCACTCAGTTCTTGCATCCAAAGCAA